>NC_068390.1:1919390-2245390 GCF_023724105.1 Carassius gibelio
TCATAGCGCCACCTGCTGGCAACAGGAAGTGACATGTTTTACACTGTAACTCAGACATACAATGTCCAATCTGCCCCAAACTTCACATGTTAGATAAGACTTCTGCCCTTAACAGATCTACATGCCCATATTCAGTTATAGTCATAGCGCCACCTGCTGGCAACAGTAAGTGACATGTTTTACGCGGCGACAAACTACTCCTAGAAATAGTATTACATTAATGTTTTTTTTGTGGTCAGTCTAATCTAAAGGCCTGTGAAATGCTAAATTATGGAGATCTTGTTTTTTTTTTTTTTAAAGGGCGTGTCCATGGCGTCATGACAAAATTTGCTGTCTCGCCACAGTAAAGGAAGTTGTTGTAACTCAGGCATAAAATGTTCGATCTTCCCCAAACTTTACATGTTTGATAAGAGTCCTGCCCTGAACACAACTGAAGGCCAATATTCCATTATAATGATAGCGCCACCTGCTGGCAACAGGAAGATTGGCACATATATGGAATAACTTTGATATATTCCACTCATATTTATGAGTTTAAATGCATGTTTCTCACCGCTCACCTATTTACTAAAGCCAATCGCTGCCGGTGAGCCTGGGTGCGAGGGCCCGTTCATCGCTGCTTGCAGCTTTAATTCTTCTTCTTCTCCCGAATGAATCGCATTTTTGAGGGCTTTAACATCCTCAAAATGTCATGAAACTTTGCACACGCGTCAAACCTGGTGAAAATTTTCGTCTGATATAGGATTCAGAAGAGGGTGTGGCAAAATGGCTCGACAGCGCCACCTATACCAAGAAAATCAACAGCCTTCCAGCTATGTTTCACGTACATGCACGAACATTGGCACACATATGTAACACACCAATACCTACAAAAAAGACTCTTGGAGCGAAATTCTAAACCCAACAGGAAGTCGGTTATTTTTTATATTATGAGCATATTTTGTGTAATTTTGGTCATTTCCATGTGTTGTATTTTAACGAACTCCTCCTAGAGAGTTCTTCAAATCAACACCAAATTTGGTATGCCTAATCTAAAGGCCTTTGCGATGTTAAATTGCGAAGATCTTGAGTTTTCGTTGAAGGGCGTGTCCGTGGCGGCCTGGCGAATTTCGATGATTCGCCATGAAAACTGAAGTTGCTATAACTCACACATACAATGTCCAATCTGCCCCAAACTTCACATGTTTGATGACACTCCGAACCTGAACAGATTGACATGCCCATATTCAGTTATAGTCATAGCGCCACCTATTGGCAACAGGAAGTGACATATTTTACGCTGTGACGAACTACTCCTAGAAATTGTATGACATCAATGTCTTTTTTGTGGTCAGTCTAATCTAAAGGCCTGTGCGATGTTCAGTTGTGAAGATCTTGAGTTTTCGTTAAAAGGCTTGTTCATGGCGCCGCGACGAAGTTCGATGTCTCGCCATGTGAATAAAAGATGTTATAACTCAGGCATAAAATGTCCGATCTTCCCCAAACTTCACATGTGTGATAAGAGTCCTGACCTGAACAGATCTGCAGGCCAATATTCCACCGGGTGTGGCAGAATGGCTCTATAGCGCCACCTATACACTTTCAACGGAGTGCGCCTCGAGCTATGTTTCACGTACATGTACAAAAATTGGTACACACATGTAACACTCCAATACCTACAAAAAAGTCTCTTGGTACGAAATCCGGATCCCAACAGGAAGTCGGTTATTTAGAATTTTCCCTTCAAAATTGGTGTTGTTTTTGCCATTTTCAGGGGTTGTACTTTAACGAACTCCTCCTAGAGATTTATTCAGATCAACACCAAACTTGGTCAGTGTAATCTAAAGCCCTTTGCGATAATAAATTGCGAAGGACGTGAGGTTTTGTTAAAGGGCGGTTCCATGGCGGCCTGACAAATTTCGATGTTTCGCCATGAAAAAGGAAGTTGCTGTAACTCAGACATACAATGTCCAATCTGCCCCAAACTTCACATGTTGGATAAGACTCTTGACCTGAACAGATCTTCATGCCAATATTCAGTTATAGTCATAGCGCCACCTATTGGCAACAGGAAGTTACATATTTTACACTGCGACAAACTACTCCTAGAGATTTTATGATATCAATGTCTTTTTTGTGGTCAGTCTAATCTAAAGACCTGTGTAATGTTTAGTTGTGAAGATCTTGAGTTTTTGTTAAAAGGTGTGTCCATGGCGCCGTGATGAAGTTCGATCTCTCGCCATGGGAATAAAAGATGTTATAACTCAGGCATAAAATGTCCGATCTTGCCCAAACTTCACTTGTGTGATAAGGGTCCTGGCCTGAACAGATCTGAAGGCCAATATTCCATCGAGTGTGGCAAAATGGCTCGATAGCGCCACCTATACACTTTCAACGGAGTGCGTATACACTTTAAACGGAGTGCGCCTCGAGCTATGTTTCACGTACATGTACAAAAATCGGTACACACATGTAACACACCAATATCTACGAAAAAGTCTCTTGGTACGAAATCCGAATCCCAACAGGAAGTCAGTTATTTAGAATTTTCTCTGCAAAATTAGTGTTGTTTTGGCCATTTTCAGGGGTTGTACTTTGACCAAGTTTGGTGTTGATCTGAATAAATCTCTAGGAGGAGTTTGTTAGTGTAATCTAAAGCCTTTTGCGATCTTAAATTGCGAAGATCTTGAGGTTTCGTTAAAGGGCGTGTCCATGGCGGCCTGACAAATTTTGATGTTTCTCCATGAAAAGGATGTTGTTGTAACTCAGGCATAAAATGTCCAATCCTCCCCAAACCTCACATGTTCGATAAAAGTCCTGCCCTGAACACATCTGAAGGCCAATATTCCATTATAATGATAGCGCCACCTGCTGGCAACAGGAAGATTGGCACATATATGGAATAAACATTGATATATTCTACTTATATTTATGAGTTTAAACGCATATTTCTCACCGTTCACCTATTAACTAAAGCCACTCGCTGTTAAGCATATTAGTATGTTATGTTTAAGCCAGGGTCTTTAATCTAGATTTAAACTGCAAGAGTGTGTCTGCCTCCCGAACAATGTTAGGTAGGTTATTCCAGAGTTTAGGCGCCAAATAGGAAAAGGATCTGCCGCCCACAGTTGATTTTGATATTCTAGGTATTATCAAATTGCCTGAGTTTTGAGAACGTAGCATACGTAGAGGATTATAATGTAAAACGAGCTCATTCAAATACTGATGTGCTAAACCAGGGCTTTATAAGTAATAAGCAATATTTTAAAATCTATACGATGTTTGATAGGGACCCAGTTCATCCATAATTTAAAATACTACGGTTTTCATTGAATGTGTTTTGTTCTCTTCACTACATTTAACAGAGTGGGAGTCAAATCAGAGTTTTAGCTGGGTTTTTGGATGGTGTGGGTCTTAATTTGTGAATGTTGGACCCTTTCTCTGTGTAATCAGTGAGCTAGACTAAGGTTAACACCCTAATCTGACCTGACGATCATAGAAAAATTTGATGAGACATATTGCGGATGTAAATAATGTGGTTGTTGCAGGGTTAACTGTCTGCTTATGGACTTTTTCGACTGTCGGTGTCAGACTTACCTCTAAACTCACTGCTAACTGCTTATCAATCTCTCTTCTCTGAGACACTGCATACTGCAGACAGATGCACGGCTGCCCTGCTAACACTGACGGGTGAAATTTCACGGGGGTCACTGCAGTGCTGGTGATGGGTGAGACCATTGTGACTGTTAGGGGGAGGGGATTCTTAATCAGAGATTTCCATTTGAGAGGAGTTTGGTGCGGGTCTCCTTAGCCTTCAACGTGTAGGCTTTGAACATAAAATATACTTAAAAAATATTATCTGATTTATAAATGGGGTGGCAAGAGATAGATCCGCCTCTGGTTCTGTCATGAGATCTCAACTGTTTTGTCTGCGATTGTGATCGCTGAATAAATGCACTTACCTGATTTTTGAATAGAGAAACATAGACTATGGCCATTTGGAATACTAGTAGGGAATTTCACCAATATATTTACCAGTTTTCATAATATAGACAGAGAGAGCGCAAAAGTCTTTGGTATACATTTATATATATATTTATTTATGTGCTTCAACAACTAGCTCCCCATCTAAGAGGGTTTTTAGTGTCAGTAGGAACATTGTTTTTTGCCACAGAGCTTCTCTTAAAAAAAGCAAACAGTTGACAGGCTTGTCCCAGTTGCATAGTTTAAATTGTGAATTTCATGCACTAAAAAGTTGACAGAATGCACTTTCTTGTTTCTTGTTTTGCACTACTTGTGCACTACTACTACTACTATGCCTACATGTGTTCATTTAATAAAAAGTGGTAAGTGATCACTTTGTATTTCATTTGGAAACCAAGGCCCTAGAGTCTGGAGATTGAAGGGTGAAGAAGCTCATAGCCCAAGTTGCTTGAAGTCCAGTCTGTGATGATTTAGGGGTGCAATGTCATCTGCTGGTGTTGGTCCATTGTGTTTTTTGAAAACCAAAGTCACTGCATCTGCTTACCAAGAAATTTTGAAGTGCTTCCTTCTGCTAACCAGCTATTTGAAAATGCCGATTTTATTTTCCAACAGGATCTGGGACCTGCCCACACTGCCAAAAGCACCAAAAGTTGGTTAAATGATCATGGTGTTGGTGTGCTTTACTGGCCAGCAAACTCACCAGACCTGAACCCCATAGAGAATATATGGGGTACTGTCAAGAGGGAAATGAGAAACAAGAGCCCAAAAACTGCAGATGAGATGAAGGCCCCTGTCAAAGAAACGTCTCTGTTACGTACGTAAACCTCATTCCCTGATTCAGGTTTTACGCTGAGGAGCCGAAAACATGTCCCGGCAACAGCGAAAGGGTGAGTACATCGCTGCTGGAGAAGGCCATGCTGCTCTTCTGCCCAAACAAAGTTAGTGGAAGGGATTTCAACCTTCGGTGAAATATTGCTTCAGATCTTCCCTATTTGTTCTTCGTTCAGCTTGGCAAAACGATGGGGAAACAAGCCTTAGGAAAAGGTCGCTAAGGAGACCACATCCTACCCATAGGGAGGTGACGTGGAGATACTGATATGGACTGACCTGGGGGCAGTACTACATATGGAATGGGTCTCTGAGGCAGGTCCTACCTTAGAGTAGGGATGGAAGCTGCCAGAAGAGACTGACAGAGCAGGTCTGTCAAGCGAAGACACAGGTTTACCAAGAAGGAAAACTTATCGTGGAAGAATACACATATGGGATTATCCTTAGGGAATCAAGCCTTATGGACACCTAGCCCAGAATTTATTTGAGAATTAATTATTCAACATATTGAGACACTTAAACATTTGGTCCAATCATTTAGCGCTCTCAATATTCAAAAAAACAAAACAATGATATGCTAATATGGAAAGTAGAAGTAATCTATTGCTTATTTTCTGCTGACCTATCAGTGCAGAGATACAGTGTTTCACAAACTTTTTGGTCAAGCATTCCTTCAGTATCAATTTTATAATGTGGGGAGCATGATTTCAGCAAGTACAACATGTTCCTGTATCAACATCCGTGTTGATCCTGTAACAACATTCCAATCTGTTGTGTTGAGCATACAATAGCATACCATATTTGATGTTCAATTCATACAACACATATATATGTTCAATCAATATAACACATTAAAGCTGAATGAGAGGAATGTCCAGAACTGTCTCAGTTACGTCAGACAATTCAAACAGGTTGGGCTAAACTACAGAAGTCTGTCTCCATTGATTTACATCCATACTTCCTGATCAGACATGAACTGGCTGTTGAATGTCCATTGATATTCAGGGGGAATCATTTGATTGTTTCTATTGCACTGCAGGAACACCTCATCCACCTGGCGCACAAGGGACATCAAGGGCTGGTTCGATCTAAACCACATCTGATAGAGCTGTATTGGTGGCCATGAATGGAGGATCTTGTTCACACGATCCTGTCCGCATGTGTGACCTGCCAGGCCAGTGATAAATCGGCCAAAACATTTACAGCTCCAATGCAGCCAGTGGAGTCCTCAAAAGGCAGTGGTGGACGAAGTACACAAATCAAGTACTTGAGTAAAAGTACAGATATATATAGTAAAATATTACTCCAGTAAAACTACTCCTTTTTCAATTTTACTCAAGTGAAAGTACAAAAGTACTAAATTTTTTATGTACTTAATTAAAAAAATACTGAAAGATAGATGTTTGCAATTTTATATAGGCTACTTAATTTAATTTTATATTAGCACATATTTTTTTTAATAATCCTACAGCTCAAAATACCTGGGATTTTTTTCCAAAATAACCACTATATGGAGTCAAGATATATTTTTGTTGTTGATATGGACTACGTTGACGAGAGTAATGTTCACTGTGAAGCTTACACTGTGATGTACCTGAGAGAAAGCAGAGTTGACCATCTGATTTTCACCAGCAAGAACAAAGTATTTTAAAGTTTGTTGTTTAACAGAACATCACAGTTATATATGACATGATAATAATGCCTGAAGTTAGGAAGAACATTTTAAGGAAAATATAATAATATTTTCATAATAATTTTTTTCCTTCTCAAACCTTGTCTGAGGTGTAAAAACACCCCTGGCCAAACGGGGTGCATCTCTTCCCACTTTGATAATTACTGTAGTTACCATGTTCTGAACATCACATCCTTACTTTTGTCCCTAGATGTTATCTATATATATTTATATATATATATATATATATATATATATATATATATATATAGATATATATATATATATATATATATATATATATATATATATATATATATATATATATATATAGATGTAATCTATCTATCTATATATATATATATATATATATATATATATATATATATTTGTGTGTTGTTGAACAAAAATATTTGGACATTATTTATAATAATTTCCTCAAGTTAGCACCAGCAAGCTTGTTAGCTAGATAGTTAGCATCAGCTAACAATATTTACTTATTTTCAGTACGGTTATGAATAAACATTCATGTCTATCTGCTCGTCTAGTTAATCCAAACAATATAACGTTACTGTTGATAAACAATATAAAAACAGACGGTACTATTGGTACTACATGGTACTATTTTAATAAAACTGTTAATATTATGGCAGCGGGGAATTTGAACATGCACAAGTTATTTTATTTAATCTGTGTTAGTTGAATGTTTTTTTTGTTGTTGTTTTTTTTTTACCTAAAACACAGAGACACTGATTGATGTGTCTGCATCGTCTGCACTCGAGCATTTCAGTGGGCTTAAACAGATCACTCTTTACAGCGGATTTAGTTCCCAAACAACTGACAATTTTGACCTAAATATGATTTTCAGTCACAATAATTAATCCTAAATTTCGACATTAATAACTTACTTTTAGCAACATCAGACGCACGCACGCTCACAAGATCTCCCGGTTCTTACTGACTCGCACTAAATGGTTCATTTGAATCAGTGAGTGGTCGACTCCAGAACAGCTGCAATCAGATAATTCTAATTCGGAAACTAATAGTTTGGTGCGATTTGCGATCCGATTTAAAAGTTTATTTTGAAAAGACTCAGTTTGTTCATGATGAATCAGACACCGCTTCTGCGTGTCGGAGCACGTGATATATTATAGGGAGTAACGATATGTTTTATGAAATATAGTGAAGTTAAAAGTATGATCTTATACTTTGGAATGTAGTGAAGTAAAAGTAAAAGTTACTCAAAATAAACTACTCCAGTAAAGTACAGATACTTGAAAAATGTACTTAAGTACAGTACTGTCCACCACTGCCAAAAGGCCCATTTCAACATGTTGCTATTGATATAGTTGGACCTTTCAAAAAGGGAGCTACTGATTGTAAGTTTGCAATAACACTGATTGACTATTTCAGCAAATGGCTAGAAGTTGGTTTTGCTTCATCAGTAACAGCAGCGATTGTTTTGAAATTTCTGACCACTATCTTTGCAAATTAAGGAAACCCCTGCACCATCTCAACAGACAATCATGTAGTCAGTGTTGGGCAGTAGCGTCGCTAAAAGCAGCGAAGCTAATAGTTTAACTAAATTTCTCAGTAGCTTGGTCGTAGCTTCGCTGCTTTCTGAATCAAACAGCTTTTCAGTAGCGAAGCTCTTTTTTCTACCAAGTAGTGCGGTAGCTTCCACACAAGCTACATTTCCGCAAGCATTTCTGAAGCTCAAACTCAAATCGGGAAATACAACTGCTAAGATCGCTGATCCTGGATCAGTAGTGACGCGACGTCTTGTTTGTGTTTAGGGTAAATAGCAACCAACCATCTTTATGATGCATTACCGCCACCTTCTGCTCCGGATGGTACCAGTCCTTAGCCAGTCAGGCAAAAAATTATTTGATGAAATGATGGCACAGGATGAGGTCGGAGAACAGTTAATGCCGAGGAGTGAGTCGCCGTGGCCGTACCTCGACAAGTACATGACACTGACCGAGATAACAGAGAGAAAATATGTTTTCAGATGCTGCTTGTAAAAATTATCAGGGTCCCTCTTACGAAAGAAAAAAATATGTTTACCAATATATTTCTTTAAATATATTGTGATATATTGTAATATATTATTTTCCCTTTTTATTTCTAATATTTTATACATTTGAATACATTTAATAATATATTGATGACACATATATTATATATTATATTGCAAAATATACAAATGTTTGCCGCTTTCAATATATTGAAATATATTGGAAAAAATAAATATATATATAAGAATATATGCCTAATATATTGCATGATATTTTCCAATATACTGCAATATATTTTTGTTTCATAAGGGCCAGCCTGAAATTGTTTGGAGGTCTTGCATTTTGTTCTGCAAAGGCCTACAGTATATTAAGCATGCCCATGCAACAGGTGCATACACTTACTTGTGCGCACATTGTTAATTACATGTATTTTGATTGTTTTTGTAGCCAAATTGATAAGGAACACAAAAAACTATTAAACTAAAAAATTACACCTGCCTATCTGTTTGACTGACAGTTTTAAGTACTGAAATAGCATTGACTTGTAATAAAACATGTTCAACATTAAAATTTAATTTTAAAAGTAGCTTAGATGTAGCAAGCTACTGGTGATGTAGCTTAGCTTGCTACATTTCGCAGGGGGGTAGCTTCAGTGTAGTGAAGCTTCATTTACTGTAGAGTAACTGGTAGCTTAGCTCACTACATTTTCCAAGTAGCTTGCCCAACACTGCATGTAGTTCACTTCGTCTGCATTTGCTGATTTCGTGAAAACACAGGGAATATAGCACATAAAGGCCTGTGTTTATCACACTCAGGAAAATGGGGCCATCAAATGGTTCAACAGGGTGCTTAAAGAGTGTCTTCAAGCAGCTGAAGTGGTGCATTAGCCCTGGAAATCTGCAGTCCTGACCATGCTGAAGAGCTAACAACACCCCATGCTGCAATGGGTGAGCCCTCTTTTCTGGTCTTGAGAGGCCGACCTATGAGAACAAATTTGAATGTTCTTCTGCCTGTGGATACCCCTGATTAATTTGCTCAGGTCAGAGCTCGTGTGACACAATTAAACAAAAGAAAACAATACACAGATCGTAAAAGAGGATCTACATTTCTCAATGTTGTGGTTGGAAATAAGGTGAGAGTGACAGAGCCTTTTCATGTGAAAAAAGGAGAAGCCCATTTTACTGATCCGTTGGCAGTAAAACAACAAACAGGTCCAAATTTTTCATCTTAAGTGATGGGAAAAGATGGAATTTAGAGTTGACTTCAGATAGGGGCTTGATAGAGATGCCCACCTTTGTGGTCTAAAGACTATGTGTTGGAGTAATTTGTCTGAAGAGAAAGAAATAAGTCAGACCAAGAAGATATGTAAAGGGTGTAGGCAGATCACTGCCCTATTTAAATAATAATAATAATGTGAATATACACTGAATCCTGAAATGTTTGATGAATGTTATTCTGTGTAATGTTAAAAGGAAAAAAAGTGTGCTAGAATCTTTCATTATGCTCCACTGAAATAAACTGTTGCTTGAATGCATAAGAGGTCATTTGAGTATGCTTATTTGAGATAAGTTGATGTTTGAGTAAAGACTTGAATAAGGTAACAATTATAAAAGAGTAGTAATTCTGTTTGAGTAACGGGGGAAATGCTGTGTTGAGAAGCATACAATATTTGATAATTGCTAAATATAAAACATTAATGTGGAACTGCACCACTAGGGGCTCTAGTGAGGAATTTTGTTTAGTAATGGGATGAAGAAGAATAAAGTTGAGAATGTGAGTTGTACATTGTGTGGAGTATGTTCTTTTAAAGTGTGAAAACACCACACAATCAACCAATCAGAATTTAGGGATAACTTTACAGAAAATATCTGTTTTAGGCTTATGATCGAGGTAAGGTGCTTCTACACCCTTGTTAATCAGCTATCATTTCACACTGATTTTAGAAATAAATTATGGGTAGGGTTAGGTTTTGGGGTAGGGATTGTGTCTGTATTCTTGAACAGTAATGTTGATCCAGGACCAACAAAACATCTTGGCAAAATCACAGCGACCGTCGTAATGCAGGCTTAAGTTTTAGAATACAACATGTTTAGTCACCCAACTGACAAGAATCAACTAGTGCTGATGTCGAAAAACACACTGCAAAAACTATGCTAACAGATTCTTACTGATGGCTTGGTGTGTCACAGCCATAATTCAAGACTCCAAAACAGACATTATTGAGGACGAATATAGCTCAGAATTTATTTATTATGTTTGTGTGGTTTACACTCAGTGTGTCTCATTAACACAAGCTCCATAACATCATTGACTCAGATTACACCTGGTTTATTTTTTTCTGTGCATACAGCACATGCAACTTCACCCATGTCAAAATTTATGATATCAGATGTCTTAAAAGTAATGTTTCTGATTTCTGCCAAGTTTTGGTACATCACTAATGACTTATCAAAAGAAACTTGTTGTGTTGCTGTGTGGATGAGCACTGACAGAAATGCATTCTCACTGGTTGCATGTACTGTATGCCAACCACTGATGAAAGTCAACATTGTGCAATCGATTATGCAGAATACCCCACTACATGTATGTGTTGCATAGGTTATACAGGCTAATACTAATGCAATCAGTTTGAATCAGAACAGACCCCTGCATGTATTACACCTCCAGTTACCATTAAGATTTTAGTACTTTCAGTTCAGTTTAATGCATATTTTAATACGGAAATCTATTCAGCACAGTACATATATTATTTAATCTAGGCCTAATATATGCTGAGATTTATTTCTAATGAAATGGGGGGGATATTGTAATTTAAGTGGGACTGTCAATGTAACAACACAGACAACTTGCAGAAGGGCTACGGAAGTGGGTAAGGTAAACTAGGCATTAATGTGTTGATGTAGAGGTGTATACCACAGTGTGACAAAAAAATAAAATAATAATAATAATAATAGCTTCATGGTTTCTTCTGCTATTTATGGAGCTAGGGAGAAATTTTGAGGTCTAAAACGTAACTGCTATTTTTATTTCAAAAGATCAAATAAACTTTGTATCCTCATATCACAACCCTTTTAATCATACTAATAATAACCATACCGTAAAATCCTGGCTGTTTTGCTGGAGAATATCTGCAGGAATTCTCTCCCAGGTCAGAGCGAAGAGGACTAGGCCTTTCTAGACTCTCCTCATCCTCACTCACAGGGTTCTGTGGATATATGTCAGGGGAAATGCAGCAATTTTCAAGTCTGATGCCTGAAATACCTTCGCTCAGATCTTCAATGTGGGCTCTACAGTCTCTCTGAAGGTGTCTTCCTGAACTCTGAGGCAAGTAGAGACTGGGCAAGCCAACAGGGCTCTCTCTGTGTTGGGAATCACTTATGGAAAGTTTGGTGAGGTGACTGCCCCTTAAATCTTTAGGAGTATACCCATGGCAACCCTCTAGGTAATCCAATCTACTTACATCAGGAACACACATCTTTTGGCTGAATATATCATTTTTTCTTCTGTCTTTAAGGGTGTGTGTTTGGCACTGCTGGCACACAGGCCAGACCAGATTGAGAGAGGACAATGTCATAGACTCATCAGTCTCTACAGGCATACTACGATGTGGACAGCAGTCTGAGAAAACAAAACAAGAGAGAGAGGTTTGTGGTTGGTGCATTATGGACAAACAATAATGATGTCTATACCGTTAGATTGATTCAGTCAAAGGGGTCATATGATGTTGCTTAATATAACATTATTTTGTGTATTTGGTTTAATGCGATGGGTTTATGCGGTTTAAGGTGAAAAACATTTCCACATACAGTACATTACTGTACAGTATGCTATGCCCCACCTTTCTGAAACGCTGCAATTTTTAAAAAGCTGGTCTGAAAATCTGTCTGAAAAGCGAGGTGTATGCTGATTGGCCAGCTATCCAGTGCACTGTGATCAGCTGAATACCTCAAGCGTGTGATAGAAATTACCATACCTTACAATACTGTGACGCAGTGTCCCGGTGCAATGACAAGGCATTTGTTGCATGCAGTGGGGACATAATTACTGATTGTAATAACTTATACGGTCTTTTTACGAATTGTGTTGCGTATACCGCAGCATAAAAAAATAAAAAATATGTCTGCATTTGTGATTGAAGAAACAACAAGTTCTACTCTACACTGCTCAAAACTTGTGTTTGAATCGATGGCAAATTTTTAAAATATGAACACGTTCTTACAGACTGTGAGTCAGAATCTAGGCTATCCTTGCAAAGTTGGAGTCGCTACACTTCATAGTAACACAAACAACATTGTAGGCTACTCTCCCAGGAAACATTCTTCCATAAAAAGTAGTGCACACACTCAAATATTTGGGTTGAACTGTTCTGGAACAGTGTTGTAAATAAAACTTAACCACTGATTTCTAGTTGTGTCCTCTTTTGGAAGGAGACTGACATTAATCGGGGACAATCCGTCCAATGGCCAAACTTCAGAAGGAGTGAGTCTAGACCCCAGGAGAGGGGAGATCAAAGGACTCGAGTCTTAGGATAGCATCTTGATCACCGTTTAGCACAAGCTTCTTCTGACTCAGCGCACCATGGAGGACTGACTGGCCACCGAGAGGGGTGCGGTAAGGCCACCATGACTGCCACATAGACCTTCAGGGTGGAGTGGGTCAACCCTGCGGAGAGCCTGCAGGAACTCCAGCACTGTACCAACCGGGCAGTTAACTTGGACGAGGTGGCGGTCTCCACACCAAGAAGTGAAAAGCCTCCACTTCAAGGCATCAGTTTCCTCATTGAGGGAGCTCTGGATTGGCAAACAGTCTCAACAACCTTGGTTAAGAGACCGGAAGCTAAGAGTTGACACCTCAGAGACCACACCTACAGCCTCTAAGCTTCAGGCGGGGGCACACCCTCCGAATGAGAGAGGAGATCTCTCCTGACGGGAACCTCCCATGGAGTGCCGTCAAAAAGATGAAATGCCATTTCGGATGGCGGCCACTCCACAGACCCAGGGTGGGGTGGCCACTCATGACCAAACCCCAGCCGGTGAGGGATGTGTCTGTCGCTAGCATTACGCAATGACAAGGAGCTCCCAGCACCAAGCCCTGAGACAAGAACCAAGGTTTTCTCCACATTTCTAAAGGCACGTAGGCACCGCCGCGTGACCTTTAGCATGTCAAATGGGTTTCCCCTCAGAGAGAACCCCTTGGTCTTGAGCCACCACTGTAGGGGTCTCATGTACAGCAGGCCAATAGTATTCACGTTGGACACAGCTGCCATCAGACCCAGCAATCTCAGAGACTGCTTGACAGTGAGTGGTCATCCTTCTCTCACTCTCGCGACTGCATTGAGGATCGACTTGATCCGAGCAGGTGACATACGTGCCCTCTGGGATTTGGGTCCCACTTTATATTAAGTGGCCTTAACTACTATGTACTTACATCAAAAAATAAATACAATGTACTTATTGTGTTCATATTGTATTGCAACTTTTTTTGCTGCTATTAAGGTGGGAAACAGGCTAGGTTAGGGACAGATTTGGTGGTATGGGTAAGTTTAAGGGTGTGTTAAGGTGTAAGGGATGGGTCAACCTGTAATTATACACGTAATTACAGAAATTAATTACAGATGTAATTATGTGCAGATATTTTTCAAATATAAGTACAATGTAAAAACATGTATGTACGCAATAAGTGCATTGTACCAAATTAATAATTAAAATGTAACTACATAGTAGTTAAGGCCACTTAATATAAAGTGGGTCCGGGATTTGGTCGAATCCCAAACCACACCCAGATAAGTGGTTCTTTGTACTGGAGAAAGCACACTTTTCTTGGTGTTAAGTCTTAACCCCAGCTCTCTCATGTGAGCGAGAATGAAACCTAGATGCCGAACTATCGTCTGCTCTGATTGAGCTAATATCAACCAATCGTCAATGTGGACATGAGTCATGAAAGTGTGGGGTGAGAATGCAAGGCCAGTGGAAGATCCATATTGGTAGGCTTTACCCCCAAAAGCAAACTTTAGGAACTTCCAATGAAGAAGGATGGAGATAAGTGCATAATTATGATTGTGACACACCAGTCCAAGCGTGCTGATCTTCAGTCCCCTGACTGAGCACTTCAAAAAGCACAGATCTAAAACAGGACACAACACCTCATCCTTCCTCGGAAAAGTGAAGTACCAGCTGTAGGAGCTGGACTCTGCAACCCAAGGAGGGACCACCTTGATGGCCTCCATCCTCAGAGAGAGTCTACTTCTGTTCCATTACCAGAGCCTGCTTAGGGCCCACCAGAACTGAGAGCCACTAGCTCGGTGCCCTGAAGCAGCGGACCAGCAGGGGACGACCGTACTAGCTGCACTAGAGACCTCCATAGAGGTAGCGAGCCTCAGCCTTTTTCCTGGCTGTAACTGAGTAAAGCTCTCACCGGAGATTGCTGCAACCTGGAACACTGGCAGGGTTGGCAGAATGATCTCCTGATCTCCTGATCTAGTGAACATGTGTGGAGATTGGATGAGCCGTCTCCAATCCATTCACCAAGTGTGATTCCCGCTATCGCGTTCGCGCCGTGCCTCAGCAAATTGCATGCACGTACACACTCCTCGGAGCGTGCCCAGCAAGAGCGGAGCGATTAACAGCGTGAAAAGCAAAATCAGCCCCCCAAGGGCCGACTGCGCAAGCTCCAATCCTAATTTATGCTGCTTATTATAATACAAGGCATAATATACTTGTGTAACTGATGTTTGTGCAACTGGTGCTTGTGCAACTGGCGAGCTCAGCTACGCCTTCCACATCAATCTCCTCAGAGAAAGACAGGCAGTGCATTGCGCCATCTCACCGGTGAGAAAGTACCGCAAACGCGGGCTTCCAAACCCCGAGAGTGGGCGCCGGATCTGGTGGTTAAGGAAGAAGATAGGGACTTGCCCGTCTACATTCCTTCCAGCGGATCTGAAAGCGAAACCCGCGAGCACACCCAACGCTCCGCCTTGGCGAAAGCGGGGCTGGCACCATGAGAAATGCCAGTGAAAGCTCCCTCCTCAAAGAGAGCCTTCTGAGAGTGAAGCAAAACACTCACATTGCAGCCGTCAACTCTTTTTTTCAGCTTGCATATTAATGTAGTATTTATAGACCAATTCAGGTGTTTGCAAATGGTGATACATTTTTTGTGGGTGGAACCTATCTGGTCGCAGAAAATGAGAGCCATGGAATAAAATAAAGATAATTTTTTTAATTCTTAAATTTTTCTCACAATTCCAAGTTTATATTTCATAGTTCTGATCAGAACTCGTCAATCCTTTTTTTTTCTCCCTTGACTCAGAACCATGAGTTTATATATAATCCAGACTTTTTTCCCCTCATAATTGAAAAACTCACAATTGCTGAGTTAAATTCAGTTTCGAAATAGGAGATATAAACTTGCATTTGCAAGAATTTTGCTTCTCTGCTTGGCTTGTGAATAGATCATTTTAAGCTGTCCTGGGAAAGTTTTCAGTCCAGTGATCCAGGAAGCAAATGCATTCAAACAATCCAACCAAAACAGTGCTAATCAGGGTTTCCACAGGGTCTTCAAAAGTCTTAAATGTAGTTGTATCAAATTAAAGTCCTTGAAAAGTCTTAAAATTTTACAAGAAATCTTAAGTATGATTTCAAGAGGTCTTAAATTTTGGGACGGAAAGACCAGAATTGCGATATGGCTGAATTAGATGATTAAACTTCAAAAGCCTAAAGTTATGATTTCATTGAATAAACTTGAGTGCTGCACATTCAAAGTCATGTGCTGCTGCTTTGTGTTCTGTCATTATTGGGGAAACGGTTATATTTCTACCAAACGCTCCACCTGCTGGCAGAGAATTAATGAGCATTTACAATACAACTGTTGTTTTGTTCAGAGTTCAGAACAATGCGAAAATCGACCCATGTTTTTACCCTGCAAACATGCAGAGCTTTAAATGTGACCTGGTAGATTGATAAGAAGACAATACATTATAAAAATCTAAACAGGGTTGTGAAATATGTATAGTCTGTGATAATATTGTAATTGTAGTTTTAATGATGTGCGATTTGATATTAGGAGTTGCCTATATCACGAAAAGCACTAGGTTAGACTAGTGTACGTTCGCGCATTTAGAGTGCGTTCTTTCACTGCATGCATTAATCAATCTATTAAAATGCGTTTAGAATTATCACATAATTTAAAATAGGTGGAAGAACATTATTTATATAATTTCATGTAGTTAATATCACATGAAGAGGGACGTTTTTTTTTTTCTCCAAAAGCAAGCATGATTACGAATGATATATTGGATTTATACAGCAGTTAAATAAACAAGTAGTTAAAATATTAAGAGATTACGTTTTAGACACCATATTTCCTGTATTTGCTCTATTTTTCTCCAACAAAAAAATTGTTACAAAAACACCCACAGCGCCGTTTTATGTCTCTGAACAACAGGACGCTGTTTTGTTCCCGAATGAACCGTTAAATGATTCGGTTCAATCGTAACAACTCACTTATTAAGAGTGACTTATTGCCACCTACTGGCAGTTTTAATTTCACACTTCAGGTATCTTTTCATTCTTCTGTTGCATTTTTAAATGCATGAGAGATTCAAACCGACTATAAAATATTGCACCAGGCAAAACTTTGGTATTGGACGACATCCTATTACAAAGCCCAGTCAAGGGTGAGGGCAAAGACATTGACACTCATTCAGATGTTGATATATTACACCGGATGCGGATGGAATGCGGGCAAGTCCATCAAAGCTCAGAAGCCATCAGGACATACACAGCTGCTGAGTTATTATATCCAGTCAGTATGGCCCAGCAGCAACTGTCGCAAGAATGTTTTTCTTATCTTCCTATAAACTGTAGTGTAAATATATTAATTCAATAAGCATAATTTAAATCAAAGCCATTAAATACAGTGTATTAAATGACTGTATTAATTGGCTTTGATTTGATTTATTTACAAATACACACACACACACACACGTACATTATATATATATATATATATATATATATATATATATATATATATATATATATATATATATATATATATATATATGTATGTATGTATGTATGTATGTATGTATGTATGTATGTGTGTGTGTGTGTGTGTGTGTGTGTGTGTGTATATTTATATTGCCTTTCGTTTCTTGCACAATGAACAACAATGGATTATTCTACCTTTGATCAAATGTGTTTAATTCTTCTGTACTTTTCTCAACCGGTTTAATAGTTGCAATCATTATTATTTGGAATATATTTTATATCATTAACCAGTAGTTGGAGCAAAATATCTATAATTAACTTGTAGACTACAGTGAATTCTGTAAATGTTGTTAAGGGAGCATAAAACTTCAAATTACTTCAAACAGGGCTGCCAGCTTTTGAGTTCAGCCTGGAGTGAGAATTAATCAGGATTAATTAACAAGCCTACGATTAAGTACACCATCAGCAAAAGTTTTGAATAGTACATTTTTTATGTTTTTTTAAAGATTATTCTTCTGCTCACCAAGCCTGCATTTATTTGATCCAAAATACAATAAAAGCAGTAATAATTTGAAACTGGTCTATTTTTACAACTTCAAATAACTGCATTGTATTTGAATATATATTAAAATGTAATTTAATCCTGTGATTTCAAAGCTGATTTGTTTTTTTATTTATTTATTTATTTTTTTCACTATTCTTTTAATGAATAAAGAGATCCAAAGATCAGGATTTATCTGAGCTTTTGTAACATGATTCACCATAGCATTTAAAAGCTTGGAGTCAGTATTTTTATTATATATATATATATATATATATATATATATATATATATATATATATATATATATATATATATGTATGTATGTATGTATGTATGTATTTAATCATACATTTTTAATTATAAATTAATACTTTTATTTAACATGGACGTTTTAATTTAAATTGATCAAAAGTTATGATAAAGACATTTCTGCGTGTCTTCCCTTGGTTGAAACACTGCTCGAGTGATTACATGACACTATACATTCAGTAAGCTGTCGTGTATGTTTCAGCCTGGATCTGATGTTCATGCTAATAAAAATGCACTCCTGCTTTGCTTGAACTTGAGGCACAGCGGGAGTGCGCATGATCCGTCAGGCTACTAAATTCTTAATACATTTTTAATTTGAATGCAGAGACTGTGTTTTCTACTCTGTTGTGGCCGTCAACTCGTTGTCTGTGTCCTCTCTGCTCTGCGACTTTTTTTACTCCGTAGAAAATGAACCTGTATCGCGAGAGCGCGCACACGAGAGGCTGGAATTAGCCCGATGTGGAACACCAGACCAGACGCGTCGCATCCTTGAGTTCGCTTCAGTACGATTCAACAAAGTATGATTCAACAAAGAAAATAATATTGTAGCATAGTTATTATTGGGGTGGCACCTGGCTCCAATGTAAATGCGACAACTGAATAAAAGCAAAATCAGTTGAGGAACACTACATGCAGGTATTATTGCTCCCCAAACCAAAATGTATGTTTTTCAATTGTAAAATTGAGCCCACTTTAACCATAAATTCCCCAAACCTGGAACATTTTCTTTACCTGGAAATGATTCCATCGCTTTTCCTGTATTCCCAGATTCAAATTGCGATATCTGATGGAAATAACACAAAATAACTCAATACCTCAGGAAGTTAAGAGAGAAAACAACAAGGTGTTTTAAGAAGAAGAAGACGAAGAAGAAGAAAAAGACGAAGTAGATAACATATGAGGCCTTTTGTGAGGCCGTTCACCTTTCTTTACGAAACATTCCCACTCATCAAAGATAGCAAAAATACAGCCTAATCTAAAGTTCCATGCAGCAGTAACAACAACAACAAAACGTTTAAAGAGATTAAATGTTTTAAGTTTAAATATAAGCATACATGTTTCTTTCTGTTCCTTACCTGTTCTGAGCCTGTCTCTTCCTGTAAAGCTGTAAACAGCGGCACACCTGCTTTCGGTTTGTTCAGGAAACATTCTGTCCTGGGCAAATAAGGGAAAGTCCACGTTCTCTTTATGCAAATAATGCGGAGCGAAAAGTCTGAGCCATCCAATCAAGATATAGAACAACGGGATCTGTTATGTAATATTCAGCTCCTGTGACAAACTGTTCCAGTGAGTGGAGTAAACATGAAAACTAATTTTAACACATTTGATGTTTTTATTTGTTTTTATAATATTATTTTTTTTATAATAATAATAATAATAATAATAATAATAATAATATATATATATATATATATATATATATATATATATATATATATATATATATATATATAATTATTATTATTATTATTAAATATATATTATGATTATTATATTAATAGATGTTGTTACTAGGTAAATTCGTTGTCCTTAAATGTAAGTGAGCATTAGACGCTGTGTACTAGTCAAGTCACCTTTATTAAGTTGGCTTGAGAAAGCCAACTTACTGAAATCCTATTTAAACTTATTATTAAGTTGGCTTGAGAAAGCCAACTTACTGAAATCCTATTTAAACTTCTTCTTCTTCTTATTATTTTTCTGTCCGCAAAATTTTTGGGCACTAACTCCTCCTAGACCGTTCAAGCTACATACTCCAAACTCGGGTCAGACCTTCATACTGTTCTGACTTGGTGTGCTATATCTTTTCAGACTGGTTTGAGTTACGGTTTTCTTAAAAATAATATTAAAATGTCATAAAAATCCAATAGACTTCAATTGACAGGATGTTCAGATGACCCAAGCTCCAAATCCCATTAGACTCAATCAAGCTTTGATGCTAATCAATTTAAACTCATTCAAACTCATCTATCTATCTATCTATCTATCTATCTATCTATCTATCTATCTATCTATCTATCTATCTATCTATCTATCTATCCTAATAATATGCTAATCATGCTAAAATCATGCTGGTAACATGCTAGTCGCATGCTAGTCATGCTAGAAACATGCTAATCATGCTAGAAACATGCTAGCAACATGCTAGTCGCATGTTAGTCATGCTAGAAACATGCTAGCAACATGATAATCATGTTAGAAACATGCTAGCAACATGCTAGTCGAATGCTAGTAATGCTAGAAACATGCTAACAACATGTTAATCATGCTAAAATCATGCTAGCAACCTGGTTATCAAACTAGCAACTTGCTAGTCGCATGCTAGTAATGCTATAAACAAGCTTGCAACATGCTAATCATGGTAAAATCATGCTAGCAACATGCTAGAAACATGGTAGCAAAATGCTAATCATGCTAGCAATATGCTAGTCGCATGCTAATAATGCTAGAAACATGTTAACAACATGCTAGTCGCATGCTAGTCATGCTAGAAACATGTTAGCAACATGGTAGCAACATGGTAATCATGGTAAAATCATGCTACCAACATGCAAGTCGCATGCTAGGCATGCTTGAAACATGCTAACAACATGATAATCATGTTAGAAAAATGCTAGCAACATGCTAATCATACTAAAATCATGCTAGCAACATGCTAGTCGAATGTTAGTAATGCTAGAAACATGTTAACAAGATGTTAATCATGCTAAAATCATGCTAGCAACCTGCTTATCAAACTAGCAACTTGCTAGTCGCATGCTAGTAATGCTAGAAACAAGCTTGCAAAATGCTAATCATGCTAGCAACATGCTAGTCTCATGCTAATAATGCTAGAAACATGTTAACAACATGCTAGTCGCATGCTAGTCATGCTAGAAACATGTTAGCAACATGGTAGCAACATGGTAATCATGGTAAAATCATGCTACCAAATCATGCTATCCTAATAATATGCTAATCATGCTAAAATCATGCTGGTAACATGCTAGTCGCATGCTAGTCATGCTAGAAACATGCTAATCATGCTAGAAACATGCTAGCAACATGCTAGTCGCATGTTAGTCATGCTAGAAAAATGCTAGCAACATGATAATCATGTTAGAAACATGCTAGCAACATTCTAGTCGAATGCTAGTAATGCTAGAAACATGCTAACAACATGTTAATCATGCTAAAATCATGCTAGCAACCTGCTTATCAAACTAGCAACTTGCTAGTCGCATGCTAGTAATGCTATAAACAAGCTTGCAACATGCTAATCATGGTAAAATCATGCTAGCAACATGCTAGAAACATGGTAGTAAAATGCTAATCACGCTAGCAATATGCTAGTCGCATGCTAATAATGCTAGAAACATGTTAACAACATGCTAGTCGCATGCTAGTCATGCTAGAAACATGTTAGCAACATGGTAGCAACATGGTAATCATGGTAAAATCATGCTACCAACATGCAAGTCGCATGCTAGGCATGCTTGAAACATGCTAACAACATGATAATCATGTTAGAAAAATGCTAGCAACATGCTAATCATACTAAAATCATGCTAGCAACATGCTAGTCGAATGTTAGTAATGCTAGAAACATGTTAACAACATGTTAATCATGCTAAAATCATGCTAGCAACCTGCTTATCAAACTAGCAACTTGCTAATCGCATGCTTGTAATGCTAGAAACATGCTAGCAAAATGCTAATCATGCTAGCAACATGCTAGTCTCATGCTAATAATGCTAGAAACATGTTAACAACATGCTAGTCGCATGCTAGTCATGCTAGAAACATGTTAGCAACATGGTAGCAACATGGTAATCATGGTAAAATCATGCTACCAACATGCAAGTCGCATGCTAGGCATGCTAGAAACATGCTAACAACATGCTAATCATGCTAGCAACATGCTAACAACATGCTAGAAACATGCTAGCAACATGCTAGTTGCATGCTAATCATGCTAGAAACATGCTAGCATCATGCTAATCATGCTAAAATCATGCTAGCAAAATGCTAGTCGCATGCTAGTCATGCTAGAAACATGTTGACAACATGTTAATCATGTTAAACATGCTAGAGACATGCTAGTGACATGTTAGCAACATGCTAATCATGGTAAAATCATGCTAGCAACATGCTAGTCACATGCTAGTCATGCTAGCAACATGCTGGTCGCATGCTAATCATGCTAGAAACATGTTAACAGCATGCTAGCAACATGTTAATCATGCTAGAAACATGGTAGCAACATGCTAGTCACATGGTAGAAACATGCTAGCAACATGCTAATCATGCAAAAATCATGCTAGCAACATGCTAGTCACATGCTAGTCATGCTAGAAACATGATAACAACATGCTAGTCGCATGCTAGTCATGCTAGAAACATGCTAGCAAAATGCTAGCAACATACTAAGCATGTTAGATACATGCTAGCGAAATGCTAGCAAACATTCTAATCATGCTGGAAACATGCTAGCAACATGCTAGTCGCATGCTAATCATGCAAGAAACATGTTAACAGCATTCTAGCAACATGTTAATCATGCTAGAAACATGGTAGCAACATGCTAGTCACATGGTAGAAACATGCTAGCAACATGCTAATCATGCAAAAATCATGCTAGCAACATGCTAGTCACATGCTAGTCATGCTAGAAACATGATAACAACATGCTAGTCGCATCCTAGTCATGCTAGATACATGCTAGCGAAATGCTAGCAAACATTCTAATCATGCTGGAAACATGCTAGCAACATGTTAATCATGGTAAAAGCATACTACCAACATGCTAGTCGCATGCTAGTCATACTAAAATCATGCTAGCAACATGCTAGTCGAATGCTAGTAATGCTAGAAACATGCTAATAACATGCTAATCATGCTAAAATCATGCTAGCAACCTGCTTATCAAACTAGCAACTTAATCTTGAGTACCTATAGAGTAGTACTGCACCCTTCATAACTCCAAAAAGTCTTTATTTTTATTATGTTTATAAGAGAAAGATAGTCTGTACCGATTTTTCCCGGAAAAACACGAGCGCCTAGAGGCGTGACGTGTGGGCGGAGCTAAAGAATCACGAGCGGAAGTAGGCTTTCGCGTTGAGAACATGTGGAAGCTGTGACACAGATCCAGAGGCTGAAATTTAACAAGAGCAGCATCAGCAACGACGTCTCTATGTGGTATGTACTGAAACTGTATATATTTGCTTAGCGGTTTTGGAAAATGACTAAGTTCCACTTTATGTCGTCTTTTTTTTTATTTATTTTTTTAAGCTGTACATGTGGAAAGTGCAGTTTGATGACAACACCGCATGTTGTTTACTTGATGTGCTCACGCGCCGATAGCTAAGTTCACAACAAAGAGATATTTGAAGCAGTTTTACTCACCGCATGCGGTTCCAACACACGATCGTGACCCTTTTTCGTTGCGACTGCATTATCCTTAAGACATAAACAATGTTCAAATCCGTCGTCAAACTGGGCCTTGTTTGTAAAACAAGCATCTTCGAAATGCAGGGAACAAACAAAAACACTTGCACAACTCCGTTGATGCTTTGTAAAAATAAACTCCATCCACTGGTCCCTTAATGCTGTTTCTCTTTTGGTAATCTGTGCAGGGTTGTCTTGCCCTGGCTACCAAAAACACACTTCTTTTGTGACTTTTCGCGACGCTCTCGCTCTGATCAGTGAATCGCTCTGATCAGTGAAATGTTTGTGCTCAGCCTCGCTATACGGGAGCGCGCGCTCTTCCGGCAGAAGTGCCTTAGGACCCATATAAGGAAATTCCGCTCCATCTAACGTCACAAAGAGCCATACTCGGAAAAAAACTTTCCGAAACTTGTGACAAACCGGAAGAGGTTTTTTTGGAACAAAAATACTCCTTCAAACTTACAACTTAATTTGTGAAACTTTGTCCATTAACAGTGTAAAAAAATCAGTATGCATGAAATAGCATTTCACCCCCCCCCCCCCTTGATAAAACACATTCTAATAGGTAGAAAATTCAATTTATTGTTAGCTTCCAGTTTTTGCTGTATCCCTTCCAGCCACAACTGGTAGCAGTAGAGTCCCAAATGAAACCTTGACGTTTTATTATTATTATTTTCATCATCATCATCATCATCATCATTACACAGGTTTATTAGACCTTACAATAAGGAAACTAAACAATATAATTATCCTATAATTAGATGACGTAACACTCATCACACTCACCAAAGTCATATAGTAGTTATTTTAATTGGTATATTAAAGGGCACCTAATATGCAAAATACAAGGGGCTTGGACAGAAATGTGTCAAGTCAAGTCAAGTCAAGTCACCTTTATTTATATAGCGCTTTAAACAAAATACATTGTGTCAAAGCAACTGAACAACATTCATTAGGAAAAACAGTGTGTCAATAATGCAAAAAGATAGTTGAACGTTCCCCATTGAATTCAGTGATGTCATCTCTGTTCAGTTAAATAGTGTCTGTGTATTTATTTGCAATCAAGTCAACGATATCGCTGTAGATGAAGTGACCCCAACTAAGCAAGCCAGAAGGCGACAGCTGCAAGGAACCGAAACTCCATCGGTTACAGAATGGAGAAAAAAAAAAACATTGGGAGAAACCAGGCTCAGTTGGGGGGCCAGTTCTCCTCAGACCAGATAAAACCAGTAGTTCAATTCCAGGCTGCAGCAAAGTCACATTGTGCAGAAGAATCATCTGTTTCCTGTGGTCTTGTCCTGGTGGTCCTCTGAGACAAGGTCTTTACAGGGGATCTGTATCTGGGGCTCTAGTTGTCCTGGTCTCCGCTGTCTTTCAGGGCAGTAGCGGTCCTTTCTAGGTGCTGATCCACCATCTGGTCTGGATACGTACTGGATCCGGGTGACTGCAGTGACCCTCTGATCTGGATACAGACTGGATCTGGTGGCTACGGTGACCTCGGAAAAAGAGAGAAACAGACAAATATTAGCCTAGATGCCACTCTTCTAATGATGTAGCAAGTACACAGGGTGTTATGGAAGTGTTCCCGGTTCTGGTTTACCTAATTAATGCAGCCCAAATATTCTTTAACGAATTTGGATATTAAAAGCATATTAGTATGTTATGTGTAAGCCAGGGTCTTTAATCTAGATTTAAACTGCAAAGGTGTGTCTGCCTCCTGAACAATGTTAGGTAGGTTATTCCAGAGTTTAGGCGCCAAATAGGAAAAGGATCTGCCGCCTACAATTGATTTTGATATTCTAGGTATTATAAAATTTTGAGAACGTAGCAGACGTAGAGGATTATAATGTAAAAGGAGCTCATTCAAATACTGTGGTGCTAAACCATTCAGGGCTTTATAAATAATAAGCAATATTTTAAAATCTATACGATGTTTGATAGGGAGCCAGTGCATTGTTGACAGGACCGAGCTAATATGGTCATACTTCCTGTTTCTAGTAAGAACTCTTGCTGCTGCATTTTGGACTAGCTGTAGTTTGTTTACTAAGAATGCAGAACAAACACCCAATGAAGCATTACAATAATCTAACCTTGAGGTCATAAATGCATGGATTAACATTTCTGCATTTGACATTGAGAGCATAGGCCGTAATTAAGATATATTTTTGAGATGGAAAAATTCAGTTTTACAAATGCTAGAAACGTGGCTTTCTAAGGAAAGATTGCGATCAAATAGCACACCTAGGTTCCTAACTGATGACGAAGAATTAACAGAGCAACCATCAAGTCTTAGACAGTGTTCTAGGTTATTACAAGCAGAGTTTTTAGGTCCTATAATTAACACCTCTGTTTTTTTCAGAATTTAGCAGTAAGAAATTACTCATCATCCAGTTTTTTATATCGACTATGCATTCCACTAGTTTTTCAAATTGGTGTGTTTCACCGGGCCGCGAAGAAATATATAGCTGAGTATCATCAGCATAACAGTGAAAGCTAACACCATATTTCCTGATGATATCTCCCAAGGGTAACATATAAAGCGTGAAGAGTAGCGGCCCTAGTACTGAGCCTTGAGGTACTCCATACTGCACTTGTGATCGATATGATACAGTACATCTTCATTCACTGCTACGAACTGATGGTGGTCATATAAGTAGAATTTAAACCATGCTAATGCACTTCCATTAATGCCAACAAAGTGTTCAAGTCTATGCAAAAGAATGTTTTGGTCAATTGTGTCAAACGCAGCTCTAAGATCCAATAAAACTAATAGAGAGATACAACCACGATCAGATGACAAGAGCAGGTCATTTGTAACTCTAAGGAGAGCAGTCTCAGTACTATGATACGGTCTAAATCCTGACTGGAAATCCTCACATATACCATTTTTCTCTAAGGAGGAATATAATTGTGAGGATACCACCTTTTCTAGTATCTTGGACAAAAAAGGAGATTCCAGATTGGTCTATAATTAACTAGTTCTTTGGGGTCAAGTTGTGATTTTTTGATGAGAGGCTTAATAACAGCCAGTTTGAAGGTTTTGGGGACATATCCTTATGACAATGAGTAATTAATAATAGTCAGAGGTTATAGAGGATCTATAACTTCTGGAAGCACCTCTTTTAGGAGCTTAGATGGTATAGGGTCTAACATATATGTTGTTGGTTTAGATGATTTAACAAGTTTATACAATTCTTCCTCTCCTATAGTAGAGAATGAGTGGAACTGTTCCTCAGGGGGTCTATAGCACTATTCGGACGGGACTAGTTTTCTAAACTACGTTTGAGTTTCGATTCTTACCACCTGACGTCTGTGATTTTCATGTACCAATTCGGACGGGACTAACATCTCCGTGTTTATTACAGAGGTGGGAGGGTCTGATTTGTGCATCTGGGCGTCACAGAGATCACGCGCTCTGTGTGCGTGCATTGCATTCATTCAGAATGATTGCCTTAGTATTATTACACAATAAATGGCAAAACCATGTTAATGTGTGGTTCCTTTAGTTTAACTCGTTTTCATTTTTTTTTTTTTTTTTAATGTAATTAAAACATTATGTAACTGAGTATATAAATGAACGCGAGTAATCTTACCTGATGCTGATATTACAATAGCCGGTATTAACAGTTTACGCGATCTTGCTCTTGATTTTATTATTTGTATTATTTTTTTATTATAATTTATTTGCCGCTAAGCAAATATATCAAACATCCGCGCGGTAAGAGCATCTACGGTAATTCACGTTGGCCAAAACACACAAGGAAACGCGTTGTGAAATAAAATATCACCGGCAATCACAGACATTCGCATTCGGACAGGATTACTTTTCTCAGAGGATCACTGAGTTTGCTGAAAAACAGTAGGTAATTTGCTCTGGAATTATCACAGAGGTTGTGTGAGAAAAACACAGACATGGCAGATTCGGACGGGATTAAAATCACCAAGTACGTCTGTGAAACGCAGATTTCTCTAACGACCCCCTGTAAAACTAGTCCCGTCCGAATAGGGCTTAAAGTGCACTGTCTGATGCGATACTGTAGCTGACGGCTGAATGGTTGCAATTTTATCTCTAATAGTATCAATTTTAGAAGTAAAGTAGTTCACAAAGTCATTACTTCTGTGGTGTTGGGAAATGTCAACACTTGTTGAGGCTTTATTTTTCGTTAATTTTACCAATTTACTCATTATACCATGGTGTCAAACTGTTTTCCTTAACCTTCCTTAAGCGTAAAGGAGCAACTGTATTTAAAGTGCTAGAAAAGAGAGAGTCCATAGTTTGTGTTACATCATCAAGTTATTTTGAGGTTTTGGATATGCTAAGGAATTTGGATACATCAGGAAGATAACTAAAAAAGCAGTCTTTTTTGGTAGAAGTGATGGTTCTTCCATACTTGTAACAAGAAGTAGAATTTACAATTTTGGCTATATGAAGTTTGCACAAAACTAAATAATGATCTGAGATAGCATCACTTGGCTGCATAATTTCAACACTATCAACATCAATTCCATTTGATAGTATTAAATCTAGAGTATGATTTCGACAATAAGTAGGTCCTGTGACATGTTGTCTAACCCCAATATAGTTCAGAATGTCTATAAATGCTGATCCCAATGCATCTTTTTCATTATCAACATGGATATTAAAATCACCAACTATTAAAACTTTATCTGCAGCCAGAAATAACTCAGATGTAAAATCACCAAATTCTTTAATAAAGTCTTTATGGTGGCCTGTATACAGTAGCCAGTACAAACATAAAAGGGGGTTTATCATTAACATTTGTTTCTCTGGATAATGTTATATGAAGCACCATTTCTTCAAACGAGTTATACTTGAAGCCTGCCCTCTGAGAAATCCTGAGAACGTTGTTATAAATTGAAGCAACACCTCCCCCTTTGCGAAGTGTTTTCGTAGAAAGGGATCTGATATTCAATAAACCAAGCTTTATCATTTGATTATCCATATTCTTCTGTTTTTTATTTGTTGAACCTCAATTAAATTGTTAATCTTAACTTGGTTTTGACGTTTTTTGTATTTTCTAGTTCGGGGAACAGACAAAGTCTCTATAGTGTGATATCTAGGTCGAAAGAGTCTCTATGTGCTGAGAATTAGTTGACCTCTGTGACGTGAGGCAGCTAGCAGACGGTTGGTTTAGCCAGTCTGTCTGCTTCCTGACCTTCAACACAATAATCTCAACACAGCTCATTAATAAACTAAGCCTGCTGGACCTAAATACCTCCCTCTGTAATTAGATCCTGGACTTTCTAACTGGTTTACTTCAGTCAGTCCATGTCAGCCACAACACCTAGAGCACTACCACACTGAGCACAGGTGCTCCACAAAGCTGTGTGCTCAGCCCACTGGTCTTCACACTGCTGACATTACAATAGTCCAGTCTCTGTCTTATCCGAATTTAAAAGGAGAAAATGATGGGTCATACAATCTTTAGATAATTTTGAAGTTTCATCTGGTCTCATTGAGATATATAGTTGAGTATCATCAGCATAACATGGAAACTAATCCTGTATTTTCTAATAATATTACCAAGGGGCAACATGTATATTGAAAATAGAAGAGGACCTAGGACAGATCCTTGTGGCACTCCATATTTTATTGGTGCTAAATGAGATGGCTCCCCATTTAAATAAAATTGTAGCGATCAGACAGGTAGGATCTAAACCAACTTAGAGTCTGCCCTTGAATACCTGAATAGTTTTGTAATAGATCTATGAGTATGTCAAAATCTATGGTGACAAATGCAGGATCAAGTAAAACTAGCAATGAGATGCAGCCTTTATCTGACGCCAGAAGCAAGTAATTTGTAATTTTAACAAGTGCAGTTTCTGTGCTATGGTGGGGCTTAAAACCTGACTGAAATTCTTCATAAATATTTATTTTATTTTATTTTATTTTATTTGCAGAAAGGCGCACAATTGAGCAGATACAAATTTTTCTAAAAATAAAAGCTCTTCCTGTCCTATAGTTGTAAAGCAATGCAGTTTATCTTTGGGTGCGATGGATGAAACTGAAGTATTAGACGCTGTAGAATTTTCATTTGTTATTGTATTTCTGATCTATTTTATCAGTGAATAAATTCATAACTATTAAACATTGATGGAATATTTGAATCAGACTGTCATATACACGACCATCATAGCACTGGGGAGGAACTCAATTACTTTATTTCCGGTTCATCACTAGAGGTCAAGTATGCATAGCAACGGTATTGTTTAGAACAACATGTGACATCTCCCCTTTTAAAGACATAACACAACTTATAACATTTTCAAAATATTACACAGCAGATATTATTTGTCAACATTACTAACTTGCATATGCTTATTCGCAAATTGCATTCTCACTGTACTTACAGTATTAATGCATAGTGCATACGATCCATCAAACCTGTTCAATAAACATAATAAACCAAAATATCTCTTAGTAAAATCGTAACCTCAGATCTTGCGTGAAGTTATAATATCTTTCAGACATTCAAACAGTTGGGTATAAAGGTAGCTTAACTGGTCTACAGTTACTAACTTGAGTATTAATCACAGTGTTAAGACTTGAACATATAACTACTAACACATTTGCTACATTTAAACTTTACGTTGGAGGGAAGGCAGTTTTCTTTTCCCCCGGTTGTAGTAGCATGCCATCTGTTGTTGTCGAGCCACCAACTCATCTCTGCCTGCTCTATAGGTTGAGGCATCAGTTTACATTAGGTTACAGGCAAGATAGACTTGAGACGGTGACCCATAAGCAATTGTGCTGGAGTGACTTGAAGTCCACTGATAGGGCTCTCTCGGAAATCAAGCAGGCAATTGTAAATGTCTTTGCCATCCTCTGCTGCTTTTCTCATCAGTTGTTTTATTGTTTGGACAAACCTCTCACTTTGTCCATTGGACTGTGGATAAGTGGGACTAGACGTCACCAGGTTAAAGTTCCAATCTGCGGCAAACTGACAAAAAACATGACTGGCATATGGCATATTGTCACTCACCAGCGTGTCCGGCAAAAAGGCACTTTAGCTTGTTGATGATTTTTTTTGCTGTCTTGGTTTTCAGACTCACCACTTCAGGGTTCTTAGAGAAGTAATCAACGACAAGTTGGTGATCTGTTCCATTAAAAGTGAATATGTCAGAGCCCAGCTTAGCCCATGGACGGTCTGGCACTTCATGTGGCAACATTGGCTCCTGGGTGTTGCTTCTTTGAAATTTTGCACATACACTACAACGAGCAATTGCAATTGAATGTCCCTAGACATCCCTGGCCAATACATAATAGCTCTTGCTCTGTTTTTGCACTTCTCAATGCCTATATGAGTGTCATGTAAGGCAGATATGATCTCCTGTCGCAAAGATTCTGGAATTACTACTCTGTCTCCTACAAAAACAAGTCCATGCTTGCTATATACTTCACCTCTCACCTGCCAAAAGTGTTGTGCTAGGGGATTTACGCTTGCCTTGTGAGACGGCCAACCTTTCTGACTCACTGATCTTACTGCCTGGAGAGTCGGATCACTGGCTGATGCTTGCTGAATCTTCTCAATTCTCTGACTAATCATTGGAAGTACTTCAGTGATGCTGTGTACCCGTAGCTGTTGTGCGTCCTCTATGTTGTCAGATGGAACATCGCAGGTTTGATACACTCGGCTTAAAGTATCCTCAATGTACATATGTTTTCCAGGGTGGTACTTCACATCTATGTTGAATTTTAACTGACGTAACGGCATTTGCTGGAGCCTTGGTGAAGCCTTGTGCAGTGGTTTTTTGGTGATCATTTCGAGCGGGCAGTGGTCGGACTGTACTGACACAGGTCTACAATATACTTACTAGTTGAACTTTTCAGTTGCAAAACAGATCGCCTGCAACTCTTTCTCAATTTGAGAGTAATTTTGTTCTGCTTTGGTCAGAGAACGAGATGCATATGCAATGGGATGATTATCCTGCAGCAAACAGGCTCCTAAACCTGTGAATGACACGTCACATTGTATCACATTGTCTTTGGTTATGTCAATAAACTTAAGCACTGGCTTACTGCTGATAAGTGTCTTCAACGTCTTGAGAGCTGCTGCATACTGCGGTTCCCACGTCCATGCGGTGTCTTTTTTGAGTAGGCTCCATAATGACATTGTCGTTGTGGACAGATTAGGTATAAACTGTGACAAGTAATTGATCATGCCCATGATCCTTAGCAGATCCTCTCTTGACATTGGGTCATTTAGTTCGTATTTAGTTCGCTGCATCACCTCATGTAATATTTTGTCATGTTGTTTCTCATCTAATGAGGCTACAATCGAATCATCTGCTATAATATGCACATCTGGGATGTCCCCGAAAACCATCTGGTTTCTCCGCTGCAAACTTCGCTTCCGCTTGATATTCCAAATGGTATACGCTGAAAGGAATACCTCCCAAAGGGAGTATTGAATGTGCACAGGTCAGCACTGGTTTCAGAGAGTGGAACTTGCCAGTACGAACTTGTCTGATCAAGCACAGTAAATACTGTTTTCCCTGACATCTGGCTGATCACATCAGATCTGGTTGGGATCATGAAGTGTCCTCTTCTAATGGCCCAATTCAGATCTTTAGGGTCAAGGCATAAAACAAGTGACCCATCTTTCTTTTCCACTACAACAAGACTATTGACCCAATCTGTAGGTTTCGAGGTTTTACGGATAACGCCAGCTGCTTCCATTTAATGAAGCTTTTCTTTAAGACGAATATGGAGACTCAGAGGCACTCTGCATGGAGGGTGAATTACTGGCGTCACATTGGGCTTCAATCTAATGTCACATGGTTCTGTGAATTTTCCTAGATCGCTAAACACATCAGGGTACTGAGCAATCAGATCTTCTTGAGTTAGTGATTTTTCAATGTTGTCCATTCTTTGACTGAGTTGTAGACCAGAGCATGCTTGACGACCTAAAATGATTGGTCCATCTTCAGTAGTGAGGAAAAGGTTTTAGCTTGCTTGAGCACCCTTGAACGTAACACATTTTAAATTAACTTTTCCTATATGCTCTATGCTGTGCTTTCCATATCCTGACAGTCTAGCTGTAGACTTGTAAACAGGGATGCTGGTGTATCCTGTTAGCTGTTTAAACTGTGACAGTGGCATACAGTTTGTATCTGCTCCTGTATCTAGCTTCATTTCTATCTTGTCCTCATTAACCATTACCTCTTCATACCAGCAGGAGTCACTGATATCATGTGACATTTTCAAAATCAGACTCCACTGTGTGTACATTTGATGCTCCACGACCACGACCTCTGCTCCGATAGCTTGACATTCTGGCTTGACATTGATCTGCAAAATGGTTTAATTTCTTACAGCGACGACACTCCTTGCCATTTGCAGGGCAGTTGCGAGGTTGATGCATTGTGCCGCATCTGCTACATGCATTGGACGTGTGCTGTGTTGCTTGAGCAGTAGCTCCACTCTGCGGGTGGTTACTAGCTTGCGCTGACTGTGTGCGCTGTTTTCCTCGTCCTTAATACCGTCTACGGTCTCTGCCTCGCGTGTAAGAGTTTAAGAGTGTGAACTGACTGGTCCGGGGTTTGCGACGACTTGCCTTGTATCATATCCAGTTCCCTCTTAGCGCTCTCAAACGTGCGCATTCAATGTGTCAGTACTCCAAGGGATGTATTGCTGTCATTACCCATTACTTTAATTTTCATTGCCAGATCTTTTATGGAGAAAAATAATTTGTCTCATAGCGTGGTCTCTAAATCAGTAAACTGACAGTTACTTGCCATCTCCTGAGATCATTCACGAATGCTTCTAGACCCTGTCCTTCAGGCCTCTGGTATGCCAAAAACTTTGCACAGAGAGCCATCACTGGATTTCTTGTGTTGGAATACTGCTCGAATTTTCTGAGAATCATATCAAAATCATTGCGATCTTCCTCTATCCTCTATCATCTTCAGCTTACTGTACCCATCTAAAGTTACTGTATATATCATATCCTCTCTCTCCTAGTATCGTGAGCAAAATAGCAACCTTTTTCGCTGAAGATGCTTCACTGTTTCCCGATGCTGTGAGGAACAGGGCGAAACGTTGCTGCCACTTTTTCCACGCAACGTTCACATTAGGACAGTCAAAATCAAACGGTTCAGGTGGCTTATAGTGTAGAACATCCATTGTAAAATTTTAATCCGTTGATTAATGTCAAAATCCTTTTGTATTCAATCAATCAATCAATCAATCACCTTTATTTATATAGTGCTTTAAACAAAATACATTGTGTCAAAGCACTGAACAACATTCATTTGGAAAACAGTGTCTCAATAATGCAAAATGATAGTTAAAGGCAGTTCATCATTGAATTCAGTTATGTCATCTCTGTTCAGTTTAAATAGTATCTGTTTTTATTTGCAATCAAGTCAATGATATCGCTGTAGATGAAGGGATCCCAACTAAGCAAGCCAGAGGCGACAGCGGCAAGGAACCGAAACTCCATCGGTGACAGAATGGAGAATAAAACCTTGGGAGAAACCAGGCTCAGTTGGGGGGCCAGTTCTCCTCTGACCAGACGAAACCAGTAGTTCAATTCCAGGCTGCAGCAAAGTCAGATTGTGCAGAAGAATCATCTGTTTCCTGTGGTCTTGTCCTGGTGGTCATCTGAGACAAGGTCTTTACAGGGGATCTGTATCTGGGGCTCTAGTTGTCCTGGTCTCCGCTGTCTGTCAGGGCAGTAGAGGTCCTTTCTAGGTGCTGATCCACCATCTGGTCTGGATACGTACTGGATCCTGGCGACTGCAGTGACCCTCTGATCTGGACACAGACTGGATCTGGTGGCCACGGTGACCTCGGAACAAGAGAAGAACAGACAAATATTAGCGTAGATGCCATTCTTCTAATGATGTAGAAGGTACATGTTATGTGAAGTGTTTCCGGTTCCGGTTTACCTAATTAATGCAGCCTAAAAATCCTTTAACGGATTTGGATATTAAAAGCATATTAGTATGTTATGTGTATGCCAGGTTAAAGAGATGGGTCTTTAATCTAGATTTAAACTGCAAGAGTGTGTCTGCCTCCCGAACAATGTTAGGTAGGTTATTCCAGAGTTTAGGCGCCAAATAGGAAAAGGATCTGCCGCCCGCAGTTGATTTTGATATTCTAGGTATTATCAAATTGCCTGAGTTTTGAGAACGTAGCAGACGTAGAGGAGTATAATGTAAAAGGAGCTCATTCAAATACTGAGGTGCTAAACCATTCAGGGCTTTATAAGTAATAAGCAATATTTTAAAATCTATACGATGTTTGATAGGGAGCCAGTGCAGTGTGGACAGGACCGGGCTAATATGGTCATACTTCCTGGTTCTAGTAAGAACTCTTGCTGCTGCATTTTGGACTAGCTGTAGTTTGTTTACCAAGCGTGCAGAACAACCACCCAATAAAGCATTAAAATAGTCTAACCTTGAAGTCATAAATGCATGGATTAACATTTCTGGATTTGACATTGAGAGCATAGGCCGTAATTTAGATATATTTTTGAGGTGGAAAAATGCAGTTTTACAAATGCTAGAAACGTGGCTTTCTAAGGAAAGATTGCGATCAAATAGCACACCTAGGTTCCTAACTGATGACGAAGAATTGACAGAGCAACCATCAAGTCTTAGACAGTGTTCTAGGTTATTACAAGCAGAGTTTTTATGCCCTATGATTAACACCTCTGTGTTTTCTGAATTTAGCAGTAAGAAATTACTCGTCATCCAATTTTTTATATCGACTATGCATTCCATTAGTTTTTCAAATTGGTGTGTTTCACCGGGCTGCGAGGAAATATAGAGCTGCGTATCATCAGCATAACAGTCAAAGCTAACACCACGTTTCCTGATGATATCTCCCAAGGGTAACATATAAAGCGTGAAGAGTAGCGGCCCTAGTACTGAGCCTTGAGGTACTCCATACTGCACTTGTGATCGATATGATACATCTTCATTCACTGCTACGAACTGATGGCGGTCATATAAGTACGATTTAAACCATGCTAATGCACTTCCACTGATGCCAACAAAGTGTTCAAGTCTATGCAAAAGAATGTTGTGGTCAATTGTGTCAAACGCAGCTCTAAGATCCAATAAAACTAATAGAGAGATACACCCACGATCAGATGATAAGAGCAGATCATTTGTAACTCTAAGGAGAGCAGTTTCAGTACTATGATACGGTCTAAATCCTGACTGGAAATCCTCACATATACCATTTTTCTCTAAGAAGGAATATAATTGTGAGGATACCACCTTTTCTAGTATCTTGGACAGAAAAGGGAGATTCGAGATTGGTCTATAATTAACAAGTTCTCTGGGGTCAAGTTGTGTTTTTTTTATGAGAGGCTTAATAACAGCCAGTTTGAAGGTTTTGGGGACATATCCTAATGACAATGAGGAATTAATAATAGTCAGAAGATGACCTATGACTTCTGGAAGCACCTCTTTTAAGAGCTTAGATGGTATAGGGTCTAACATACATGTTGTTGGTTTGGATGATTTAACAAGTTTATACAATTCTTCCTCTCCTATAGTAGACTTACTTCTGTTCTGACACCATGTCATATACACGACCACCATAGCACTGGGGAGGAACTCAATTACTTTATTTTCGGTTCAGCATTAGAGGTCAAGTATGCATTGTAGCTAAACCCCAGCCAGACAACGGTGAAGCGTACTGATATTTCAAAAAGCCTTTTATTTTCTTACACCCTTTTCTTCTTGAAACACCGTAAGAGCTACAGGACAGATAAATAACATAAATTAGCTCTTACGAACACAAACATTAGCCGAAGGCCACATTACAAAGTATATTATATATATAACAGTATATAACAACTTCACAAATAGCCATTTATAAAACATGACAAGTGATACACATTTAAACACTTCTTCAAGACGAATAAATTAACCTGCATATTAATGCACAGAAACATTAAACACACTAAACAATACCTTGTTCCCATTCAAGCTAGGTGCTTAATTATCCGCTCCTTTCCTTAATGATTTCAGAGCATTTCAGAGCGACATGAGATTATTTCCTCCTTTCTTCCGTATGTGCGTCTCATTAACCAGTCCCGCCTTTCTAGACGCAAAATTAGCGTTCCACTATAGAGGCGGAAATAAAGGGCTCATTACATAAACAGAGGAGACTAATAAAATAAAGTTCAAAAGAAATTATTACTTATATACTCTTTCCTTAGAGTTAGTTACACTCCCACCAATCATGAGTGAATAATGGGATGGTACACAGACCACCTTAGGCACGAATGATTTTAACTAAAAATTGCCTTCCCTGAGCCCATATAAGAACAAAGACAACTTATGCTAATGTTGGAAAGTTATCTAAAACTATATAATATTTTGTACTATGGAGGGAAGGAGCAGATTTAATTAGTCTCCAACAGCAGAACAAGCTTCTGAACTGGGCGCTCAACTTCGGACACCTTGTGAAGACGTTCACCTTTCTTGCCAAGCTTACGGTCACCAAGTTGGATTTTAACTCTCCGAACAAGTCCATCTTTGTCAGTAGTGGTTTCTGAAACCCTACCCAATCTCCACTTGTTCCTGTGCACATCCTTTCCTTTCATGATTACAATATCTCCAACTTGTAAATTTCTTCTTGGAGCATGCCAGCACTGTCTGAGAGCAATGTTGGCAAGGTATTCCTTTCGCCATCGACTCCAAAACTGTTCTGCAAGATATTGAACATGCCTCTACCTTTTCTTGCCATACACATCTTCTCTGACGAATTCACCAGGAGGAGGCAAGGCCTGAACCGATTTCATTGTCAGAAGATGATTAAGGGTGAGTGGTTCGAGGCTATTGGGGTCACTGAGATTGTCAACAGTCAAAGGACGACTATTGACTATAGCCATTGCCTCATAGAAAAAGGCCCGTAGTGAAGCATCATTTAATCTACCAGAGGAAAGGGCAAGAGTGGACCTTAGAACGCTTCTCACTGTCCTTATTTGTCTTTCCCACACTCCTCCGGCATGGCTAGAATGGGGTGCGTTCATGCTGAAGTCGCACTGCTTCTCTGCAAGAAATACAGCCAGACGGTCTGCATCGACTTCCTTTAGAGCTTCTCTAAACTCATTTTTGGCTCCTACGAAGTTGCTTCCTTGATCAGATTTGATCTGACGAACAGTACCACGTATGGCAATGAAACATCGAAGGCCATTTATGAAAGCATCTGTCGACATGTCTTCAAGAATCTCAATATGAACAGCACGGGAACTAAGGCAAGTAAAAAGAAGACCGTAGCTCTTGTTCTCTTTTCCTCCCTGCTTTGTAAGGAATGGCCCGAAGCAGTCCATGCTGCAGAAAGTGAAGGGGGGTGATGGCTCCAACCGATCAATGGGTAGATCGGCCATCCTTTGCTCTTCCATAGGTCTGCGTTGCAGTCTACAGATGACACATTGACGAATGTTGGATGCAACCCCCCGATTGATTCCTATAATCCAGTAGCCGCTGCACCTTATTTCATTAATGGTAAGACCTTTACATTGATGTTTCATCTTCTCGTGATGATAAGCATCTCGTGATGATCTTTGGGAATGATTGCAGGGTGCTTAATGAAGTTAGGAAGAGAGGAATTGCACAGCCTCCCTCCCACCCTGAGGACACCGTCGTCATGGAGAAAAGCATCAAGAGCATGTAACTGATTGTGATGTGTTAGAGGGATCCCTTTGCTCAGCTGTTTCAACTCTTCATGATACACATTTTTTTCTGCAGATGTTTGATTAAGAAATGTTCTGCGTCTTCTCGTTCTGTTACAGAGGTGAGACAGTTTGATCTGTTCTTGCTTATGTGCCTGAGAATGCGTGCAACTGCTCGCGTAGCTAGCGACCATGATGAGAACTTAGACAAGCGATTAATGAGACTCACGCATTCAGTGGTTTTGGTACTGAGCGCTAGAACACTCCTGACCTCTGGATCTCCGACGGTTAACTCTGATATTTCATCTGTAGCCAACTTTATTTCCTTGTTCCATAGGAACTTGGGTCCAGTGAGCCAGGTAGACGACAAAAGCTCGCTGGCAGTTAATCCTCGAGAAGCATGGTCAGCAGGATTCTCGCTTGTTGGGACATATCTCCACTGTTGTGGGGCTGAGCTGAGCTGAATCTTCTGAACCCGGTTAGCCACAAATGTGTGAAATCGTCGTGCTTTGTTTCTTATATAACCTGAGACCACTTTAGAGTCTGTCCAGAAGAACTCTTCTGCATTTATACATCCCAATTCCCCCTTAAGCATGTTGCTTATCTTCACGGAAACAACTGCTGCTGTCAATTCTAATCTTGGGATGGTTGTGACCTTGGTTGGAGAGACACGTGATTTTCCTACAACTAAGGCACAATGAATATCACCCTCTTCATTTTGGAGTCGCAGGTATGAACACTGGCCGTAACCCTTCACACTGGCATCAGAGAAATGATGCAGCTCTGTCTTTGAGATCCTTCCAAATCCAGCAAGTGAATAGGTACGGGATATGGTGAAATTATCCAAATGGGCTAGATCACTTCTCCATTGTTCCCATTTTGGGCGAAGCTCGTCAGTGAGGGGATCGTCCCGTTAAGACTGACGTTAAGCCTAAAGCGGTCAGATTCCACATCCCATTGAATCCCGAGAGCTCTCTCAAGTGGCAAATCATCAAATGCGAGATCCATATCCTTCACGTTGATTGCTCGTTCGGAGGGTGGTATACTCTCTAATACCTTTCTGTCATTAGACACAAACATATGTAGTCGGAGACCACCCATGGCGCAGAGTTCATAAGCTTCCCTGGCAAGCTGAATAGCATATTCAGTGTTTTCAACACTTGTGAGCCCATCATCTACATAAAAGTCCCTCATAACAAATCTCGAGCCTTGAGTGTAGATGTCGCGATTCTCTTTAGCTAGGTGTTTCATCCCATAGTTGGCACACCCCGGAGAGGAAGCTGCACCGAACAGATGCACTTTCATGCGAAACTCGCTGGGCTGTGAGTTAAAATCTCCTTGCTTCCACCAAAGAAAGCGCAGGAAGTTGCGATCAGCTTCGACCACATGAAACTGATGGAACATCTTTTGAATGTCGCACATCAATGCAATGGGGTGCTGTCGGAAATGGATGAGAACTCCACTTAAGTTGTTCAACATGTCAGGCCCAGAGAGGAGGTGATCATTCAAGCTTGTTCCTTTGTATCTGGCCGAGCAATCGAACACTACACGAAGTTTATCTGGCTTCTTTGCATGATGCACGCCATGATGGGGAATGTACCATCTCTCTCCTTCACTCCCACCGTCCTTGACCTGCTCAGCATCTCCGTTTCCGATGACTTCCTCCATGAACTCAACATAAAGCTTCTTAAACCTTTCATCCCGTTGCAATTTCCTTTTAAGGTGAAGGAGGCGTGTCATAGTGGAGCCTTTGTTGTCAGGCAAGCTGGGTCTGGCTTTAAAGGGCAGAGGCATCTCATAATGGCCATGTATATTTTTCCTTATTCCCTCATCCAGTATGTTGAGGAATGTGATGTCATCTTGTGACACAATTTTGCTGTCGTCACTTCCATCTTTGAAGTCAGACTCTTAAGACGTGAATAGCTCTTGAGCAGTTGTAGCCGATCAAAAGACCTACTACACAGACCTTCAGTGGTTGGATTTCATCCACTTTTTCTGCAAGATGACTCCATTGTTTAGCCGTCTCACAGGTGGGAATGTGAGAACGGTTAACAGGTATGCAGTCCTTTGTATAGGCGACCGGAAGATCGACTTGAACTGCGGAACTGTATCCTCTAACACGAAGTCCAGAAACACCTTCGCTTGTGAGCACTGTATTCCTACCACTCATAGTCGTCAACTTCAATTTCACTGGATACTTCAGCATTAAGACCATCACTCACTTCTTGGTCAATAAACGTAGTGTCGCTTTGAGTGTCAAGTAGTGCATACACAAGTTTCTCAGTCGTTGGATCATTTTTAGATGAAACCCAGACTGGTATCACCATTGATGTGTTAGATGAGCCTTCACCTGCTACACTGAGTTATGTTGCAGCAGCACCTCGATTTGTCTCTGGTTCTAATGTAGACTTTTCTCTTTTATAGTTGTCATCATGCAAAACTGTAGGATGCATTCCCTTACAGTGGTCACAAAAATGACGATGAAGACAGTTTCTCACACTGTGGCCAGGTCTCAGGCATCCGCAGCAGAGTTTCTTCTCCTTTATGTAGTTGCGTCGCTCAACCAACGCCATCTCAGTGACCTTAGAGAATGCATGAAGCTGGTGTTTATTATCTTGACAAAGTATGCATGAAGCCTTCCTCTGTACTGACTTGTGGTTTTCATTGTCAGTGACTGTTTCAGTGATAAGAACACTAGCCTTGTTTTTCTTCACGTCTCTGAGATTTTTCTTCTCAGTCTCAGTGATAGAATCTGATGAACGAAGGGCATGAAAGGAAGTAATGGGATTGCAAGCAATCTCAGCTTCGTTTGACGTGAATCTAGCAAACTCCTTGAAACTTGGGAATTCTTGATTTTCATTTAGGCTTTGCGTGACTTGTCGGTTCCAACTTAGAGCTGCCCAGTCTGGTAATTTGTGAACGAGCTTCCGATTCTCCTCCCAGTCATTTAATATGTCGAGACCCTTGACATAAGGGATGGCATCTTGACACGCATTCAGAAAATCTGAGAAGCGTCTCAGTCCTTCAGCATCCTTTGATTGAATTCTCGGCCAGTTGGTGAGCTTTTCTCTGAATGCTCTCTGAATGGTGAATGACTGGCCAAAGTGATGATTTAGTTTGTCCCATGCATCTTGGTATGCTTCATTGTCATTTCGGTAGAAGTTGCCATCTAAAACCTGCCGTGCTGGACCACCAACATATTTTTTCAAATAGTATAGTTTTTAAGCTTTTGTGATTGCCCTTTGGTCAATGAGTGAGATGAATGCTGACTTCCATTCAATGAATTGTATGGGATCGCCATTAAAGACAAAAGGCTCAGGAACAGGAAGCCTATTTAAGGCTATGTTGTCTTGAAGGATCTGAGCGAGAGAGGGAATGTCTGTGCAACGGGGCAATGAATCTTGAGAGAGAGGCACCGTAGATCCAGGCATATTCTTTACTTCCATGTTCCTTTCTTTTTTAACATAGGTAGTATCCTTGTGTTCCGTCTCCTTTTCATAAATCTTCAACTTGGCTTGAGCTGCCCGTATCTCTTTTTCTGCCTGAAATCGCTCCAACTCACGCCTTCGTTCCTCTAGAGCCTTGCGTTGTTGTTCCTCTAACTCTCTTATGGATTCTTTTTGCCTTTCTTCCTCTAGCAGCATCTGATAATTTGCTTCTTTCACTGCTAGTTCAGCTGCTGCATCCGCACGTTTTGCTGTCATGACTGAAGTTGTGGAGTAATGATCAGACTTACGGTCTGCGTTCAGAGCGTCTTGGACCTTCAAGAGCATTATCATCCTTGTTAAGCTTGCCTTGGAGATCAGTTGAACTTTGTTGTTTAGCTTCATTTGTTTCCTTCAGACATGGTCTCTCTGATGAGTCTACCATTATGTGGACTTCACCTTGTAAATCTTCATGCTGATAACCAGCCATCTGCTCCTCCAACTCTGTCTCATTACCTGACTCTGACATTATCACCTTAGATTGTTAAACTCTAATGGCAGAAGAAGACCCTTTAGCAGAAATAATAAAGCCCTCGTTATGAACTGAATAAACATAAAATATCAGAACATCAGTTTAAAGTGGCTAGCACATATGCATTTACATACAGACACTCAAATAACTCTAATAACTGTCAGTGTAAATAACACAATAAACAAAGTTATCAAAGTTCTTAAATCCAAAAAACAAGAAATGAAAATGTGAAATCCTCAAAAAACAGTTAAATAAATGGATAAATGCCAAGTCCAAAAATCAAAATAAAAAGTCAATGGGTCTCATTCATGAAACATTTGTAAATATACGAGTAAATATCTGAGTGATTTGCGCGTAAAGAGAACTTCCTGAAAACTCTTCTCCTGATTCACAAAAACTTCGTAAACGTCAGATGTGATAGTGAAATGTGTGTGTGTGTTAATGAATTCCAATCAGTCGTAAATGGGATGCGCGTGTACGCTCACTCTCAATTACCATAAATCCCTCCCATTAAATCCGACTGACAACTATATATGAGCATCATATTATGACACCAAACAAAGGATTTCAACATGTCTTCTCAAAAGCGACTGAAAAACAAACATTTCTCAGCTGCAGAAATTGAAGTTTTATTATCAGAAGTTCATTCAAAACGCCATTTAATTTTCAAGCGTACATAGTGCCGTATCAGGTCCTAAAAAAGGAAGTTTGGCAGCATATTACAGATCCTATTACTGGCTCTCATAATAAAAGTTAAAAGAAAAAACATATGTAATTAATATATATAATATTTTTTCAAAATGCTGTGTAAATATGTACCCGATTAAGGTGAATTAAAATGCAGCCGTATTAATGAGCAAAACGTTCAGACGTTAAATGCACTATTTACGCGTGGCTGGGAGCAGGTGTAGATTTCACCTTTTTTTAGGTTTTAATGAATCCGAAAATTTACGCCAAAACCACTTTACACGCGATTTATTATGCAGTATTATAGACTGTATTAGTGATTTAATACTCACAGACCTGCATCAATGTCCGTAAATGAGGCTGTACTTGACCATTGCATCGAATCCGTGAGACCACTGTCAAACATAGATCAGGCACGAGGCTTGAAGATGCAGCTTGATGAGTCCATGCTGACACGATGTAGCAGAAACTGTAGCCGGCACCGTGAAGACCCTCCGTAGCCCGTCGTAGACAACACGTCGTCAGTATCGATGCGGGTGAAGCTCTTACTGTAGCTAAACCCCAGCCAGACAACGGTGAAGCATACTGATATTTCAAAAAGCCTTTTATTTTCTTACACCCTTTTCTTCTTGAAACACCGTAAGAGCTACAGGACAGATAAATAACATAAATTAGCTCTTACGAACACAAACATTAGCCGAAGGCCACATTAAACAGTATATTATATATATAACAATATATAACAACTTCACAAATAGCCATTTATAAAACCCTTTTTATGACGTTATCTTAGTCAGTATTAAAAATGCAGAAAAGCTTATGTTAACATAACTTCACATGACAAGTGATACACATTTAAACACTTCTCCAAGACGAATAAATTAACCTGCATATTAATGCACAGAAACATTAAACACACTAAACAATACCTTGATCCCGTTCCAGCTAGGTGCTTAATTATCCGCTCCTTTCCTTAACGATTTCAGAGCGTTTCAGAGCGACATGAGATTATTTCCTCCTTTCTTAAGTGCGTGCGTCTCATTAACCAGTCCCGCCTTTCTAGACGCGAAATTAGCGTTCCACTATAGAGGCGGAAATAAAGGGCTCATTACATTAACAGAGGAGACTAATAAAATAAAGTTCAAAAGAAATTATTACTTATATACTCTTTCCTTAGAGTTAGTTACATGCATAGCCCTGAGTAGCATCGACATCCAAACTATAGAATCTGACAAATGCAAAGAGCACATACTGGACACAGTAAGTGAAGACTTTTCTGCCCCGGTGTTGTAAATGGCGGAGGACAGACGTCTTTGGAAATGAGTAGGATGGACATCCAAACTATAGAACCTGACAAATGTGTGCGGAAAGGACCAACCTGCCGCATCACACACTTGCTGCTAGGGCGCACCTCTTGCTCAAACCATTGAAGATGCAACCCAACTGGTTGAATGGGCACTAAATCCTAGAGGCGAAATTTGACAACGTGCCTCATAGGCTAGGGCAATAGCAACCCTCACCCAATGTGAAACTGTTTGCCTGGTGGCAGCCGCCCTCCTGACTGCGACCCCCACGGCATATGAAAAGCTGCTCTGACTTACGCCACTGGCTGGTGTGGTGGAAGTAAATCTGAAGAGCACATACTGGACACAGTAAGTGAAGACTTTTCTGCCCCGGTGTTGTAAATGGCGGAGGACAGAAGTCTTTGGAAATGAGTAGGATGGACATCCAAACTATAGAACCTGACAAATGTGTGTGGAGAGGACCAACCTGCTGCATCACACACTTGAGCAGGAGCATCCCTCACCAAATGTGAAACTGTTCGCCTGGAGGCAACTGCCCTTCACCACAACACCCAAGGTTGCGGCCCCCATGGCATATGAAAAGCTGCTCTCACTTATGCCACTGGCTAGTGCGGTGGACGTAAGTCAGAAGAGCACGTACTGGATACAGTAAGGAACATTTGGAAGATAATTAGGGTGAGGATGCAAAATAGCTTTGACTTGCCTAGGGGCAAATTCAGAACAGGATGGCAGGACTGACAAAGCCTGTAAATCCTGAATTCTCCTTAGAGAGGTAATTGCCACAAGAAAAAACATCTTTAGAGTCAGAAGCCTGGCAAGCGCTGATTGTAATGGTTCAAAAGGGGTGCCAGCCCCTCGAGCACTACGGCTAAATACCCTGAAGGGGCCGTAGCTCTAGTGGGTGCCTTAACCTCTGAGCCCCATGAATGAAGCGGGCGACTAGAGGGTGCTTCCCCATAGAAACCCAGTCAATCAAAACATGGCAAGCCAAACTAGCAAACTAGCTGCCATGTAAGTTCTGAGAGTACTAGGGCATGTGCCTGAGGACAATTTCTCTTGCAGGAACTTGAGTACTGAAACAATTTGGCAGTGAGCTGGGTCTGCATGGTGTGTCATGCACCATCCCTCAAAAACACTCCATATGAGGGCATAAGTTCTTCTAGTGGAGAGAGTCCTAGCACTTAGAATAGTCTCTATTACTGTGGCTGGAAGGCCAGCATCTCTAGTTGGTCCCCCTCAGGGGCCAGACGTGAAGGTTCCAGAGCTCAGGCCGGGGAAGAAGTACTGTCCCCTGTGCCTGAGAAAAGATCTCTCCTGACTGGACCACCCCTGTGGTCTTGTCCTGTGCCCGAAGCAGAACCTGGTTCGCTAACTCGTTTGAGCGGCGTGACTGCAGTCCGCCCTGGCGATTTATGTAAGAGACTACAGATGTGTTGTCCACCCGCACTAGGACATGGCAGCCTCTCAACTGCTGGAGTATTTCAGGGTCAGAAATACAGTCTTCATTTCGAGGCAATTGATGTGCCAATTGGAGAAGATGACCTCTCCAGATCCCTTGGGCTGGACAGCCAACTAATGCCGCTCCCCAGCCCATGAGGGAAGCGTCTGTCATTAGCATCTTGCAATGACAACACGGACCTAGAGTGGGACCCAAAGTCAGAAACCAGGGTCTGAACCACATAGATAGGGTACGAAGCCCCTGGCGCGTAACCCTTAATTGCCACTGAAAAGATTCTCCTATTTCTTTACTCTGCATCTGAGTCCTCTGTCCAGCGCGCACCCGTGACAGAATCTACTGACCAAGGATGGATTCAGCAGAGGAAACGGAGCTGCACCGAGCTCTTCAGCAGCAGGGCTCTCTTCTGGGTCGACAGCAGGAGGAAATTGCAGCTTCTCGTCGCGCCTACTCGGAGATCGCTCTCCGGCTCAACCGGCTAGCCGAACGGCTTGACCAGCTGCAGGCCAGCCACTCAGCTGCCCCGTCTGTTCCGGATTCCCCGTCTGTCCCACCTGCTCCTCGCCACACGGAACCGCGACTAAATCCACCCGCTCCATACTCGGGTGAGCCCAACTCATGTCGATCATTTCTGTCCCAGTCTTCGCTGACTTTCACTCTCCAGCCTTCCTGTTTCCCCACGGAGCAATCCCGGGTGGCGTTCGTCATCACTCTCCTGGTTGGTCAAGCGAGTTAGTGGGGAACGGCTATGTGGGACAGCAAACATGACTGTTGTGCGTCGTTTGAGGCATTCTCGAGGGAGCTGCGCAAGGTTTTTGACCACTCGGCACGCGGTATTGAGGCAGCACGAGCATTGTCGCTGCTTCAGCAGAGAGAGCAGTCAGTGTCCGGTTACTCTATTCAGTTCCGCACGCTCGCCGCGTCCTGCGGCTGGAATGAGAAGGCTCCCTGGGATCACTTCCTCCACGGCCTGGCTGAGCAGGTGAAGGATGAGATCTATTCACTAGAGCTGCCCCCTGGCTTGGATGGGCTTATCGATCTCGCCATTCGGGTCGATGACCGGATTACTCTCCGTTCTCGGCACCGTAGAGAGGGGATTCCCCACGATGTCTCAACGCCGCATCCTCCCGGAGGAGGAGCCCATGCAGATTGGGAGAGCACGGCTGACAATAGGAGAGCGACGCCATCGCTTGGATAATCAGCTCTGTCTGTACTGCGGTGAGGCGGGTCACGTGGTAGCGGCGTGCCCTGTGGCAGGGCGACGCTTTTCAAGCAAGGGAGAGCGCATAGTGAGCATCACTACAACTCGACTGCCACCTGGTTGCCGTTCAGAGTTCCAAGCTTCAGTACAGTTTGGGGGAGCTGTTTTCCAGGTTTCAGCATTGATTGACTCTGGAGCGGAGGGCGGCTTCATGGATTCCAGACTGGCAACTCGTCTGGGGATTTCGGCTGTAGCACTTGCCGAACCGATTTCTACCAGGACACTTTGTGGCACCCATCTCACTAATATCACTCACACCACTCAGTTTGTCACATTAACCTTGTCTGGTAATCATGCTGAGAAGATTAGATTTCACCTCATTCACTCGCCCACCGCTCCAGTGGTGTTGGGTCACACCTGGTTGGTTAAACATAACCCTCATATTGATTGGGCCCGTAGTTCTATTTTGGCTTGGAGCCCTTTCTGTTTAGCTCAGTGTTTGGCTGCTGCTTTTCCCCCTGTCTTGTCTCATTCTGTGTTGCAGGAGGAGCTGACTAACTCGGTGGATGTACCGGAGGCTTACCATGATTTGAGATCGGTTTTCAGTAGGTCCCGAGCTTCATCTCTGCCTCCACACCGCCCGTACGACTGTGTGATTGACCTGGTTCCTGGCACTTCTCCACCTAGGGGGCGCCTTTACTCTCTGTCGGGTCTGGAGCGGGAGGCCATGGAGAGGTATATACATGATTCTCTGGTAGCAGGCATTATCCGTCCCTCATCCTCTCCAGTCTTGCAATATCCATGCTTGCATAGTCTCTGGGTCTGAATCCAGCTCAAACTGATATGTCAATATTGATTCAATTCTTAACTATACTGGAGCAGATGGAACTTGCTGCTTTGGCTGTACTAAAACAACTTGCTTACTGCATACTGCTTACTGCCCAGTACACAGTGTATACTGCCTACTATTTTTAAAGAATATTGTGTGAAACAGTATACAATAAGCAATAAATGTTTCAGAGTAGTATGCTAAAGTGTTGTCACATGACAAAACATTGATTCAGCACAGCTGCTGAATTAATGTTACATCACAAATAAATGTACTAATGTGTTTTTCTAAAAGGCTTGTTAGTTAAGGATTCATACTAGTAAAGGATGCTATATTGCCCAATTGAACTAATTTCAGAAATTAATGGACTTGACATACTGAACAGAACTAATAATAATTTTGTAAATATTGATTAGGTGGCAGATATTTATATTTCAGTACTGTAAACAGTATGCAATAACATAGTGTGTTTAAATTATCATACTTAAAAATATATTTTTTTGCTTTATTTCAAATTTTCAAATATTTTCTTTATTATTTTTTGATCTGATATTTGGTGGGAAAAGGAGTAGCCTAGAACAAGTTTTGGTGAAGGATGGCCTCGAACCTGGGTCATTCATGACACATATTTTACCCGCTGCACTACTGCTATTAGAGATAAATGGGCTTCTTTTGCAGTGCTGCTTATCACAGCCAGGCATTGGTGGGCTTATTTAAGAGTTATTGTAAATAGACTCTGCCAAAAAAAATATTTAAATATTATATTACTTCAATATTTTATTATTCAATATCTTTAAAATAATCTGTATTGTATAAAGCACTATAGAGATAAAGGTGATGTCATTTGACTTGATCGGAAATGTGCTGCAGAGATTAAAGTACAATTCATGTCCTACTTGCGATATTGTTTTAGATAGGTGATAGTTTGTAGTTTACAGTAACATGTATGTATAAAAGTGTTTTATAATTACTATTCCCGTCTCTAGTTCACTCACATGTTTGAAGATGAAACATTACATGGAGTGTGTTGTCTTCAGATGCATACATGAAATTTCAGCAAATGTAGCAGGTAATCCGGGCATTCCATGCATATAAAACATTCACTTACTATTCACACGAAACACGCAGCATACTAAAATATAGAAGGAGTTGTGTGATAGTATGTCATTCCGAACACTGCGCTTGACAACTTTGACCTTTGACCTTTTGACAGGTTGAACTTCCGGTAACCTTATGATGGATGGGCTGAACTTTCCGAATGAGTTCATGGGTTAACCTATGACCCCTTCCCACGCATTGATCGTGGTTTTGACAGACGGTTTTACCCTATTGACCTAGTTAGTTCTAAATCATGGTTTTTGACGGGTAGTTTTTATGGTATAGGAAAGACTCCCCACGTATCGATCATGTGGTTTTGACAGAAGGTTTTATCCTATTGACCTAGTTAGTTCTAAATCATGGTTTTTGACGGGTAGTTTTTACGGTATAGGAAACACTCCCCACGCATCGATCATGTGGTTTTGACAGAAGCTATTTGCCGGTTGTTTGAAGTTTGTGTCAGTTAGGTTGTTTGAAGTTTGTGTCAGTTATACGGTTATGTTTGTGTGTGTGTGTGTGTGTGTGTGTAGTTATATGGCTTCTCCCCCCTCCCACTACATTCATGAGCAGAATACAAATGGGATCGATGTGTTCTACATTTATATATATAAAACATTCTATAATTTATATAATATACATAATCTAAAGCAATTAAAGGTTGAAAAACATTTGAGTTATTTCACATTTATATATAAAACATTCTATAATTTATATAATTTATATAATATAGTTAATAATCATGCTAAAGTTGAAAAAACATTTAACTTATTTCATATATTTGACATTCAGTTATTTCACATTTATATATATAAAACATTCTATAATTTATATAATATAATAATTATGCTAAACTTGAAAAAACATTTTAGTTATTTCACATTTATATATATATATAAAACATTCTATAATTTATATAATCTAAAACAATTAAAGGTTGAAAAACATTTAGTTATTTTACATTTATATATAAAACATTCTATAATTTATATAATCTAAAACAATTAAAGGTTGAAAAACATTTAGTTATTTCACATTTAAATATAAAACATTATGTAATTTATATAATCTAAAACATTTCAGTTATTTCACATTTATATATATATATATATATATATATATATATATATATATATATATATATATATATATATATATATATATACATTCTAACATTCTAAAACAATTAAAGGTTGAAAAAACATTTCAGTTATTTCATTTATAAAACATTCTATAATTTATATAATATAATTAATTATCATGCTAAAGTTGAAAAAAATATTTTAGTTATTTCATATATGTGAAACTCTAGGAGGAGTTCGTTAAAGTACAACCCCTGAAAATGGCAAAAACAACACCAATTTTGCAGGGAAAATTCAAAATACCTGACTTCCTGTTGGGATTCGGATTTCTTACCAAGATACTTTTTTGTAGGTATTGGTGTGTTACATGTGTGTACCAATTTTTGTACATGTACATGAAACATAGCTCGAGGCGCACTCCATTGAATGTGTATAGGTGGCGCTATAGAGCCATTTTGCCACAACCGATGGACTATTGGCCTTCAGATGTGTTCAGACCAGGATTCTTATCAAACATATGAAGTTTGGGCAAGATCGGACATTTAATGCATGAGTTATAACATCTTTTATTCCCATGGCGAGACATCGAACTTTGTCACGGCGCCATGGACACGCCTTTTCAAGAAACCTCAAGATCTTCACAACTGAACTTTGCACTGGCCTTTAGATTAAACTGACCACAAAAAAAGACATTGATGTCATACAATTTCTAGGAGTAGTTCGTCACAGTGTAAAATATGAAACTTCCTGTTGCCAATAGGTGGCACTATTACTATAACTGAATATGGGCATGTCATTCTATTCCGGTCCGGAGTCTTAACAATAATGTGAAGTTTGGGGCAGATTGGACATTTTATGTCTGAGTTATAGCAACTTCCTTTTTAAACATAACATAACATAGCATAACAAATTTGGTGCTGATCTGAATTAATCTCTAGAAATCTCTAAAAAAATGACTTCCTGTTGGGTTTTGGATTTTGCTCCAAGATACTTTTTTGTAGGTATTGGAGAGTTACATGTGTATACCAATTTCATGCATGTACGTGAAACTTACCTCAACTTAGCACCGTTGAACGTGTATAGGTGGCGCTGTCGAGCCATTTTGCTACACCCACTTCTGAAACCCATATCAGACGTAAATTTTCGCCAGTTCTGAGGTCTGTGCAAAGTCTCATGACTTTTCGAGCATGTTTAGGCCCTCAAAAATGCGATTCATTTTGGAGAAGAAGTATAATAATAATAATTAAAGCTGCAAACAGCGATGAACGGGCCCTCGCCCCCAGGCTCACCGCCAGCGAGTGGCTTTAGTAAATTGGCGAACGGCGAGAAATATGCATTTAAAGTCGTAAATATAAGTGGAATATGTCAAAATCATTTATATGTGCCAGTCTTCCTGTTGCCAGCAGGTGGCGCTATCATTTTAATGGAATATTGGCCTTCAGATGTGTTGAGGCCTGGACTCTTATCGAACATGTGAAGTTTGGGGAAGATCGAACATTTTATGCCTGAGTTAAAACTTCTTTTCCTGTGGCTAGACATCAAATTTTGTCATTGTGCCATGGACACACCCTTTAACAAAAACTCAAGATCTCCATAATTTTTTTTTTTTTTTTAAACATTTGTTTATTGATTTTCAAGTGACATAACAAAATCAAGAGGTAACAAATCGGGTGTCAAGACAGTGTCAAGTACAACTGACAAGAAAAAATAAAATAAAATAAAAATAAATAAAAGATAAGGAATAATAGTAATAGTTTAAATGGTATAATTTTCTTGTAAAAAAAAAAAAAAAATATATAGAAAATAAAATAAACAGAACAAACCAAAAACACAAAATGGTCACCACCCACTAAATAAAAGTTCAATATGTTCACTTACACATAGATTAATAAAAACATCACAGCATTCTACAAATTCACACAAGAAGAAACTCACAATTAATAGACAATCAGGGTGACTACTCTGGAATAGCCGTAAAAGTCAATCCCTCAACATGTGCAAAAAATGGACCCCAAGTTTTATTAAACTTTGCAAGAGAACCATGTATCGAGCACCTAACTTTCTCCAACTTCACAAACTGAAGTATGTCCCTGATCCAAGACAAATGAGAAGGCGGTGCAGGAGACTTCCACCTTAATAAAATCAAACGTCTAGCCAAAAGGGAGACAAAGGCTACAAAGTCAGCTTTATATTTAGGAAGTTGCAAAGTAGGAGGTAAAACTCCAAACAAAGCCGTACATGCTGTTGGATCAAATTGAACCCCTGTACAAACAGAAATAGAGTCACATATCTGCGTCCAAAAATTAAATAGTGAAGGACAAGACCAAAACATATGGACATGGGTAGCTGGAGCCTGATGACATCTAATGCACGTGGGATCGACATTGTTATAGATTTTGGAAAGCCTCACTCGAGTGAAATGGGTACGATGTAGAATCTTGAACTGGATCAAACCATGTCTAGCACAAATAGATGAGGAGTGAACCCGATGCAAAATGGCAACCCACAGCTCCTCCGAGATTCCCTCTCCTAGATCCTCCTCCCATTGGGTTTTAATTTTATGCTGCGGGGTAAGCTGCAAAGAATAGATGAGATTGTATAAACGGGAAATCGCACCCTTAAGGGTAGGCAATGGGGTTAAAAAGGAGTCGATTAGAGAGGCCACTGGGAGATTTGGGAAATTGGGTCTAAGATTGCGAATGAAACTACGAACTTGAAGGTATCTAAAAAAATGCTGTTTAGGCAAATGGAATTTCTCTGAGAGTTGCTGGAAGGATGCAAATGTACCAGCAATATACAAGTCCCTAAATGCCTTGATGCCATAATCAGACCACAAAGAAAAAGCCCCATCAATTAAGGAAGGATGAAAAACAGGGTTAGCTGATAAAGGTGCTAGGAAAGAGAAGGTCTGTAAACCAAAATGGCGTCGAAATTGCTTCCAAATTTTAATAATGGATTTAACTAAAATATTGTTGCAAAAAGGGGAGGGAGAAAAGCCAAGAGGAGCGTGAATGAGGGCAGTCAACGAAGCAGGTTTAACAGAAAACATCTCCATACTCAACCATGTAGGAGGAACTGGTGCCCCCTCCAGAGAAATCCAAAGCTGAATTACTCTAAGGATGGAAGCCCAGTAATAAAACCTCAAGTTGGGAAGGGCCAAGCCCCCAAGGGTCTTAGGTCTCTGCAACAGCTCCTTTCGCAAACGAGGGACCTTCCTGTTCCATATAAACTCAGTGATTAACTTGTCTAATTTTTGAAAAAAAGACTGAGGAAGAAAGATGGGTATGCACTGGAAGAGATAGGACAATTTTGGGAGGATATTCATCTTAACCGAATTGACCCTGGCCATAAGGGAAAGAGGCAACAATGACCACCGCTGAAAGTCCATCCGTATCTGATCTAACAAAGGGGCAAAATTATAATGAAACAAATCTTCAAATCGGTCTCTAATCTGGATACCAAGGTATTTAAAGCCAAATGGGACAATTTTGAATGGGAAACCCTGAGCCGCATTTTGGGCATCTTGATTTAAAGGAAACAGCTCACTCTTGTCCAAATTTAGTTTATAGCCTGAAATCTGACCAAATGACCTAAGAATGTCAAGAGCAGCTGGAACGGAGACAGAGAGATTGGAAACATATAGTAATAAGTCATCTGCATAGAGGGAGACCTTCTGTTCAAGACCATATCTTGTTATTCCAGTGATGCGTGGCTCTGAACGAAGCGCAATAGCCAGAGGTTCAATAGCAACAGCAAATAAAAGAGGACTTAGAGGACAGCCCTGACGAGTGGAGCGGTGCAAAGGGAAATAATCTGAATGGGTGTCATTAGTTCTGACAGAAGCCACAGGGGATGAATAGAGCAACTTAATCCAAGAAATGAACTCCTGGCCAAAACCAAATTTCTCCAAAGCGTAAAAAAGATAGTTCCACTCCACTCTATCAAAAGCCTTCTCCGCGTCTAATGAAATTACGGCTTCCGGCCCCATTGAGGTGGAAGGATTATAAACAACATTGAGAAGTCGTCTGAGATTAAAGAACCCATGTCTGTTCTGGACAAAACCTGTCTGATCAGCAGAGATAATCAAAGGCAAAACTGATTCCAGTCGCAGAGCAAATAATTTAGACAGAAGTTTTACATCTACAGGTAAAAGACTAATTGGACGGTAACTTGAACAGGAAAGAGGGTCCTTATTCTTTTTTAAAAGTAACGATATGGAGGCCTGATTAAGAGTGTGAGGTAATTTAGAAAGAGTAAAAGATTCATTGAACATTTCTAACAAAACTGGTGCTAATTTATCAAAGAAGGTCTTGTAAAACTCGGTCGGAAAACCGTCCGGACCTGGAGATTTTCCAGACTGCATAGAAAATGTTGCCCTTTTAAGTTCATCTATGGTGATCGGACCCTCTAACTGCTCAGCAATATCAGCATCTACCATAACCAACTCCAGTGAGTCAAAAAAAACTCTTCAGGGCTGACATATCAGACCCAACCTCAGAATTATATAAAGAGGAGTAAAACAGTTTAAACTGATCATTAATTTTTTTAGGATCAGTTGTTACACCAGAAGGAGTATGAATTTGTGGAATCTGCTGAGAGGAGGAAGCCTGTCGAAGCTGATGGGCCAAAAGTTTGGTCGCCTTATCCCCAGATTCATAATAACAATATTTAGCCTTAAATAAGAGCTCCTCAATCTCTTTAGTAGAAAGAACATCAAACTCAGCCTGAAGAGAGAGACGATCCTTATATATGTTAGGGGATGGGGAGGAAGCATAGATATTATCAAGCTGGGAGATTCGTAACCTCAAATCCTTTAATTTTTTTTTCCGTTGTTTGTTCTCATAGCTGCTGTATGAAATAATTTCACCTCTAATGTATGCCTTCAAAGTCTCCCAAAGAAGGGAGGCTGAGATACCTGGAGTTCTGTTGGTAGTAAGAAAAAAGTCAATTTGATTAGAAACAAACTTAACAAAATCCTCATTAGATAGCAAGCGCGTATTGAGACGCCACGGGGGGCGTATAAGTTCACGTTCCTGTATGAATAACTCCAGTGTGGTCGGAGCATGATCTGATAATAGAATAGTATCATAAGAGCAAGACTGAACAGAATGGAGAAAACGGTTGTCCAGGAGAAAATAATCAATACGAGAAAAGGAGTGATGTACATGAGAAAAAAAAGAATACATTTTACCAGACGGATTAAGAAAGCGCCATGGATCAGAGACTGAGAACTCATCCATAAAGGATAAAATGGTCTTAGAAGACCTTGAGGGCACACCTGGTCTAGTAGAAGAACGATCTAATACAGGATTAAGCCAACAGTTGAAGTCACCCCCCATAATAAGTAGATGTGTGGACATGTCAGGTAATTTGGCGAACAATTGATGGAAAAAATTGTCGTCGTCCCAGTTTGGACCATACACATTGGCCAGAATCACAGAATTACTATATAGCTGTCCCGTAACAAACACAAACCTCCCATTGGGGTCAGCTATTACATTAGAGCACACAAAAGGAACCGATTTATGAATCAAAATTGCAACACCCCTAGATTTAAAATTAAAACTAGAATGAAATACTTGACTGACCCACCTCCCCTTTAATCTGATATGGCTGGAAGATTTTAAGTGAGTCTCTTGAAGGAAAACAATATGGGCACCTAATTGTTGAAGATGGTGAAGAACTTTGCTACGTTTAATAGGCTGATTTAAACCATTACAGTTCCAGCTAACAAATTTGAGTCCTGTCCCTGAATGTCGTGGCATCCTAGACTGCTGCATGCTGGTCAAGTGTTAGTATACACTGCAGCATGGAATGTATGAATGTAACAGTCACAGAAATAAATTAAAACATGGGCGACCTGACTAACCAAAATACAAAACACACAGCGAGAGAAAAAGAGAGAACTCCCCACACCCCCACCCACCACCCCACGAGCTGAAGCGTCTTCCCAAACAAGACGCGAGCAAATCCTACAAACTAACAAAAACATCCTAGCACGCTCCTTTAACAGCACAAACCAGTAGTGCACATGCGAGTTGTAACAAAGCATAAAAAAATATATATAAACAAACACAGTATCAAAATATGAAAAGTGACTCAAGTCCAAGTGTCACAAACCTAAAGCAGTGCAGTTTACCAACAGAATTAAATTAACTCCGTTTACCAAACAGACTGCCAGCCGCTTTCAAATTGTAGCTCCAGAAGAGACACCAGACTTTAAGTTCACCTTGACAAAGTCCATTGCAGTGGCTGGGTCCTCAAAGTTGTGTGTAGCTCCACCGGGAAGAGTGATCTTCAAAATCGCAGGAAACATCAATCCAAACTTCACTCCAGGACACGAATGTAACAAACGTTTTACGTCCGTGAATGCCGCACGTTTCTTCGCAACTGACGAAGTATAGTCAGGAAAGAGAAACAGTCTTTTACCTTGGTGGAGAAAAGGGGCCTCGCTGGCCCGGCGTAAAATGTCATTCCTCACGTGAAAAAAGTGCACACGAATCACAAAGGGTCGGGGTGGTTTACCATCACTGGGCTTGGATCGGAGAGTGCGATGCGCCCGATCGAGCAGGGGCAACTCCTCCAGGCCGAGGGAGTCCATCAGCAGCTGGGCAATAAATTCAGTAGGGCGCCCACCTTCGGCCCCCTCCGGCACACCTACCAGCCGTATGTTGTTCCTCCTCGCTCTACCCTCCAGGTCTTCACACTTATCGGTCAGCTGTTTAACCTCGGCTTTTAGCGTGGAAACTGTTGAATCCAGTGAAGTTAGCAGGTCACTGTGGTCAGTGCACGCGCGCTGCAACTCCGTAATAACTTGATCATGGGAGCTGAGTTTTTGTTGCATCGGTTCAATTGCGTGCCTAAGCTCCTCTCTTACCGAAGAAATGTCCGCTCGAAGCTCGCATGACAGCGAGTCTATTTTGCCGCAAATATCCCCTTTCAACTGATCTAACATAGCCCGGAGATGATCCAAATTGGGCGCACACTCGGGGTCCGTGACTAACTTCGGCGGAGATGCAGGCTCAGTCGAGGGAGAAGCTTTATTAGCACGGCCTGTGCGAGCCGAGTTTCCACGTGCAGCTGCCATTGTCGGTTGAAATTCCCCCAAAACACACCAAAACTGACAAAGTAATCGTCACAATTTTGCACCAGCCTAATTAGTGAAAAGAAACTGTATTAAAGAGTTAAAATAAACACAAACTCGCGGAGCGAAATGGAGACACGTCTTACATATTCGGAGTCCAACCACGCCCCCAAGATCTCCATAATTTAACATTGCACAGGCCTTTAGATTAGACTGACCACAAAAAATACATTAATGTCAAAAGATTTCTAGGAGTACTTTGTCACAGCTTAAAATATGCCACTTCCTGTTGCCAGCAGGTGGCACTATGACTATAACTGAAAATGGGCATGTAGATCTGTTAACGGCATAAGTCTTATTTAACATGTGAAGTTTGGTGCAGATTGGACATTGTATGTCTGTGTTACAGCAACTTCCTTTTTCATGGCGAAACATCGAAATTTGTCAGGCCGCCATGGACACGCCCTTTAATGAAACCTCAAGATCTTCGCAATTTAACATAGCAAAGGGCTTAAGATTACACTGACCAAGTTTGGTGTTGATCTGAATAAATCTCTAGGAGGAGTTCGTTAAAGTACAACCCCTGAAAATGGCAAAAACAACACCAATTTTGCAGGGAAAATTCAAAATAATAGACTTCCTGTTGAGATTCAGATTTCATACCAAGAGACTTTTTTGTAGGTATTGGTGTGTTACATGTGTGTACCGATTTTTGTACATGTACGTGAAACATAGCTCGAGGCGCACTCCATTGAATGTGTATAGGTGGCACTATCGAGCCATTTTGCCACACCCGATGGAATATTGGCCTACAGAAGTGTTCAGGCCAGGATTCTTATCACACATATGAAGTTTGGGGAAGATAGGACATTTTATGCCTGAGTTATAACATCTTTTATTCCCATGGCGAGACTTTGAATTTTGTCACGGCGTCATGGACACGCCCTTTAACGAAAACTCAAGATCTTCACATTTGATTTGATTTGATTTGATTTGTTTAATTATATCAAGAAAGCCTTACAGTAAACATAAAACAAAAAGGCATCAGATACAATCGAGGATAAAAACACAAAGTCCAGGACTTATTTCCATTGTGGTCCTCAACACATAACATCAGGACAAGACAATTGCATATTGTGTAATAATCAGTGACATAACATACTGTACAAACATTTTCCTTAAATAAGCAAAAATATAGTCATTAACTGGCCCCTGGTCCTATTCCGCTACCCTCTCTAATAACCAGTCCTTAGTCCTCTTTTTAAAAGAGTTCATACTTGAAATCACTTTAATTTGCCGGTCTAACTTGTTCCACTCAACTGCCCCTATATAGGCATATGTTTCTTTCCCTAGCATTGTCTTGAATGCATAAGGACAGAGGTCTGATATACTGCCACGAGTGTAAATAGTGTGTGTGTCCTTCACCTTATTAATAAGACACAACAAATAATTTGGGACATTACCGTAAAATATTTTATGGGTCATGGTCAGTCTTGACATAAAAACACGCGACTCAACAGGAAGCCAGTTAAGCTCAACAAATTGTGACCTACCTATATGAGACCTATGGCCCATGTTTAAAATTACTCTTATTAATTTATTTTGTGCTGCTTGCAACCTCCCTTTAAGTCGTTTTGTTAGGCCTTCAAACCAAGGAGGTGCATGCATATTCAAACTGGTTTAAAATTAAAGTGTTAGCTAAAATTATCATTGTTGACCTATCTAAAAATGTAGAATTTCTGGCTAAAAACTTTGTAAGCCCAGTGACTTTACTCAGAACCTTATTGGCCATCTTTCTGCCATCCAAGTTGTTTTCTAGGATGCAACCCAGATATTTTACTGACATTTTTTTTACTGACCTCAACATTTTTCAAAATAACCCTAAATTTCGAGCATCTATTTAATTAATATTTTGAGCCAAACAAAATGGCCTCAGTCTTTTCAAAATGTAGAGACAGCATATTATCAATCAGCCAGTTGTTTACAGAAGATAACTCAGAGCTCAGGTTACTCTCTAGAGTGGATTGTTGTTTATGAGACATTAAAAGTGCAGAGTCATCCGCGTAAAGAAATAATTCACATGAACAGGAGCCTGCCATATCATTAATATATGTTAAAAATAAGGACGGTCCAAGAATACTTCCTTGTGGAACTCCACATTCAACTATACAAGGGTCTGACAATACTCCCCCTAAGGCCACTAATTGTTCCCTCCCTGATAGGTAAGATCTAAACCATCTACAGGTGGAGCTGTCTGCCCCTAAGGCTTCAAGTTTGGCAATCAGTCTGTCATGGTTCACCGTATCAAATGCCTTTTGAAGATCCAATAACACCATTCCGCAGAGATTTCCATTATCTATTTCCCTGTGTATGATGTCGGATAAATAGAGTAGGCGTGATTCGGTAGAATGTGACTTCCTGAATCCGGATTGGAATTTAAACATTAAGTTGTTTTTATTCATGTATTCATTAAATTGCTCATTGACCAACCTTTCAAATATTTTTGATACTGTGCATAAAATAGAGACTGGTCTGTAGTTCTGTAGGATCGTGGCTATTTCCCTTTTTAAAAAGGGGGACTACCTTGGCCCTCTTAAGGTCATTCGGGAAAACACCAGTTTCAACGGACAGGTTAAAAATATGTGAGATGTATGGGTCTATTTGGGCAGCAGTATCTTGTAAAAACCGAGGAGATAACCCATCTAACCCAGGGCCCTTAGAGCAGTCTAACTGTAATAGCTTTTTTTCCATCTCCCCTACCTCAACCTTCCGTAAGGAAATAAGTTTGGCAATGATCCAAGTTTATTGTAGAATGATTTCACCCTATCAATATTAAAAAAACCCATAGGAATGTTGAAGATTTGAGACCAGCTGTTCTGCAATAGAAGTGAAATAAATATTAAAATAATTAGCAACCTCTTTCTTATTAAAATTTAGAACACCCTTAATTGTTAGTCCTGTGCTTCTTGGTTTCATAGTATTTGTCTTAGCCGCCCCCAATTCCTTTAAAGTCTTCCATAACTTTTTTGGGTTATCTTTATTATTTGATATATCATTCTTATAATGGGTTGATTTAGCATTTCTAATAAGTTCCTGAGTCTTATTTATTGCTTGTTTATATAAAATAAAATCAGCATGATTTTTTGTTCTATGAAAATTTTAAGTGCTTTTTCCCTGGTTTTAATAGCATCATGTATACCTTTGTCAAACCATGCACTAGAACGCTGTTTGTCTCTGATCTGTCTAAGAAGGGTCACTTTATTGATGGTTTTTAAAAATATATCTTTAAATTGTGACCATGCTATATTAACACATGAACAATTTACAACAGGGGACCAATCCACCTCATCAAACATGCATCCTGAAAGTTTCCTGGGAATAATGTTTAAATTATCTGGATAGTACAGTCTTGTGAGAGTAAAAAATTGTGAGAGTAAAAAAAATAATAATTATATTATGGTCACTTATACCGTAAGTTATAGTACCACTTTGAGATATTTTAGTTTTGTCTGATACTAAGATCAGATCTATATTACTCTCACAAGTCTTACTTATTCTCGTGGACTGTTTTACCAGCTGTTCAAGACCAAAACAGTGACATAGGTCCTCCAGTATTTTGCCGTAAGGATGGGCACTGCCTGCCACATTTGTGTTCATATCCCCAATTAAAATAATCTCAGAGCTCTCTTCATTTGATAGTCTCAAGAGAACTTGTTCTAACTTATCATAAAAAGTCGAATGGCCTGGCGGTCTGTAGCAAGCCCCCAATAAAATGGGATTTGTTTTTGGTAAACATATGTCCATCAAAACAATCTCTAAATCACTAGCAATGTCATCTCTACAGTTAAAAGCCACATCTGAACGCACATATACACAGACTCCGCCCCCCTTTCTATTCTGGTCCTTCCTAACTATACAGTAATTATTAATTATTAATACATTAACCTTCAATACCACGACTTAGGTGCCTTTGAGCAAGGCATCGAACCCCCCAACTGCTCCCCGGGCGCCGCAGCATAAATGGCTGCCCACTGCTCCGGGTGTGTGCTCACAGTGTGTGTGTGTGTGTTCACTGCTCTGTGTGTGTGCATTTCGGATGGGTTAAATGCAGAGCACAAATTCTGAGTATGGGTCACCATACTTGGCTGAATGTCACTTCACTTCACTTCACTTCACTAATGCCGATTTCCTCATCACTTATAGTTTCATCTAACCAACTTTCCATTAAACAGATAACCCCGATCTTTAATTGTTTCACAAATTGTCTTATTTCCTCAATTTTTGGTAATAGACTTCTAACATTAAGATGTAGAAAATGTAAACCTTTCTTACTAAAAGTTAATTTAAAGTCTGTGCCCTTATCCTCCGATATCAGGCCATCCACTGCTTTGCTGTTCGAAGATGCTGTCATGTACCATTTCGATGGTGGGCACAATTTAACATCGCACAGGCCTTTAGATTAGACCTACCACAAAAAAGACATTGATGTCAAAAATTTCTAGTAGTAGTTTGTCGCAGCGTAAAATATGTCATTTCCTGCTGCCAATAGGTGGCGCTATGACTATAACTGAATATGGGCATGTCAATCTGTTCAGGTCAGGAGTCTTATCAAACATGTGAAGTTTGGGGCAGATTGTACATTGTATGTCAGAGTTATAGCTACTTCCTGTTTCATGGCGAATCATCGAAATTCGCCAGGCCGCCACACACACGCTCTTCAACGAAAACTCAAAATCTTCGCAATTTAACAGCACAAAAGCCTTCAGATTAGGCATACCAAATTTGGTGATGATCTGAATTAATCTGTAGGAGGAGTTCATCAAAATACAACGCATGGAAATGACAAAAATGACACAAAATTTTCTCATAAAAATAAAAATAACTGACTTCCTGTTGGGTTTCGGATTTTGCTCCAAGAGACTTTTTGTAGGTATTGGAGAGTTACATGTGTATACCAATTTTCATACATGTACGTGAAACTTAGCTCGAGGCGCACACCGTTGAACGTCGAGCCATTTTGCCACACCCACTGCTGAAACCCATATCAGACGTAAATTTACGCCAGTTAGGAGGTGTGTGCAAATTTTCCTGAATTTTTGAGTATATTTAGGCCTTCAAAAAGGCGATTCATTTGGTACCGTAATAATAATAATAAACGGAGCAGATACATGTAGAATATGTATTCATATACACATGTATGTAGAATACATCTAGATTTAAATCTAGATTAAAGACCCATCTCTTTAACCTGGCATACACATAACATACTAATATGCTTTTAATATCCAAATCCGTTAAAGGATATTTAGTCTGCATTAATTAGGTAAACCGGAACCGGAAACACTTCACATAACACCCTATGTACCTTCTACATCATTAGAAGAATGGCATCTATGCTAATATTTGTCTGTTTCTCTCTTGTTCCGAGGTCACCGTGGCTACCAGATCCAGTCTGTATCCAGACCAGAGGGTCACTGCAGTCACCCGGATCCAGTACGTATCCAGACATGATGGTTGATCAACACCTAGAAAGGACCTCTACTGCCCTGAAAGACAGCAGAGACCAGCACAACTAGAGCCCCAGATACAGATCCCCTGTAAATACCTTGTCCCAGAGGACCACCAGGACAAGACCACAGGAAACAGATGATTCTTCTGCACAATCTGACTTTGCTGCAGCCTGGAATTGAACTACTGGTTTCGTCTGGTCAGAGGAGAACTGGCCCCCCAAATGAGTTTGGTTTCTCCCAAGGTTTTTTTCTCCATTCTGTCACCGATGGAGCTTCGGTTCCTTGCCGCTGTCACCTCTGGCTTGCTTAGTTGGGGTCACTTCATCTACAGCGATATCATTGACTTGATTGCAAATAAATGCACAGACACTATTTAAACTGAACAGAGATGACATAACTGAACTCAATGATGAACTGCCTTTAACTATCATTTTGCATTATTGACACACTGTTTTCCAAATGAATGTTGTGCAGTGCTTTGACGCAATGTATTTTGTTTAAAGCACTATATAAATAAAGGTGATTGATTGATTGATGTGTGGTCAGTGATACGTGAGAGTTTATTCTTGTTTTATAGCTATTAAAAATAAAGTATTGCAGCGACATCACACAATTTCACCAATTAGAACACACCAAGAGCTAAATTAAGATGTTTTTGAACTGTTTGTGTGAAAATGAAATATTTGTGGCTGCCTATATCTGAAATCACGGCTCCGATCAGCGTGTACAGTGTCGAGCTCAAAACGAACGAATTTATTCTTGTTTAAGAGCTTTTTAAAATAAAATATTGCCATAAATGCACACAATACACCCATTATAACACAACAAGAGCTAAATGCAGGTGTTTGTGACCCGTTTAAGTGTGCAAGACTATTTGAAAGCGCGACTGGCAGAATAACATATATCTCTCGAGCTGCAGAATTCTTCCTTTCGTCGTACGAACGAACACATCACGGACAAGATTATTTCAAAATACATAATAGCTTGGCGGATATAAACGAAAACAGCCACGTGAACATAAACTGTTGAGAAATAAATCTGAAGTGGATCTACTGGATTTGAATATTAAGTGACCGCATATATCAGCTGCTTCGGTCTTCAATTTTAATCTATATAAAAATGAAACTCATTCATCTTGGCTGCTTTTTTTATGTGTGTATGTATTTATTTATTTAATTATTATTTTGCTCTAACAAGAATTAATCTATATTTAATTAAATCAATTACATTTTATTTTACATTTGATTTGTCCATTTCTGCATCTAAACGCATAAAAAACCTAAAACATGCTCTATTATACTATTGACTATTATATTTTTTTTATCGTCCAATTTATCTGGTGTACACACTTCCATTTTCATAATAAACTTGTTTGTTAGATTATACACAGTTACAGTGGTCTATAATAAATTTTAACAGGTTTTATTCAAGCTGTTTAGAATGATTGCAGTAGGCTAATTTTTTAAAATGTAAATCCCCCCAAAAAATTTAATAAATAAAAAACATTGGAAAACAATAACTGTTGTACTTTTTTATACATTTTGTATAATTTCATAGTTTATGAATTATAGTTATAAAAACAAATAAATTTTGCCACTCACATAGTAAATTTAGGCCTTATCCTTTTCTGACAGTTTTAGGGATTTTTAAAAATCCTAAAAAAACCTTATTTGTGCTGCAAATAATAATTTAAAACTCAAAAAGTAAATAGTCAGTTCATGCTTTATAAAGCCTTGTCCCAATATTAATAGTCAGTAGTAAGCAGTTTCAAAATACAGCTATAAATAGCTTGTTCTTGGTTTATAAGCACATTTATTAAAAAGGAGAGTAAAGGGTCAGTTATCTTCCTATGATAAAAAATAAAAAAATAAACAAACAACAACACAGAAATTTTATTGTGGATTTATGATAAAATCTGCCTGTAAATGAATTCATACTCCTCCAAGAAGACACAAGTAGTTCACACCAAACTTTTTCAACATGATGCCAATATACTGAAGATGTTAAATTGCGTATGGGTTTAGGATACCTTAAATGTTGTTGCCATAGCCATTTATTAAAGTAACATTAAAAAATACAACAGTTATTTTACTATATCTTTAAAATTTTTCATTCCAACTCTTCATAACTTTTATATACGTAGACGTCATCATTTGAAGGAAGCACAGTAAGTTTCATACCTTTATCATTTTCAAGAGCCAGCATAAAATTAAAACTATCATAACTTATAAATCAAGTTTGCAATTCTTAGTACCAATAATGGCCGCCAGACAGAGCTATAGGATTACTTTTAAATAAATATTGTAGAAACGAGTATGATTTAAATCATTTATAGAAATCTTTCAAAGAAAAATAATATGAATTTTATGTATTTTACTGATAAAATGACCCTCACTTAATTAGAATAACAAGCTGAAGTATTGTGAACTGTATATTAAGAATAATTCTTTATAGGCTTTATGGACAGATACGTTTTGAGTGACTCTTGAAGGTTCAGCACCACATCCTCTTTTACCACTGTTTAAAGAATTTATCTTACAGAACAGGTGTGAATGAATTTTGGATAGCTTGAATGGTTTTGTCATGGTGATTTTTTGAAATAACAGTAAAAAAGTAACCAGTAAATGTCTTTTATTTTTTTTAAAGTGCAGCTTCTAAACACTTCAAAAAATGTACACATAGAAGTCAAGTCATTCTGAGGAAGTATACATAGTTTCATGACTATACAACACTATATGGATGTCAGAGGAGGACTATATCTGATGTCACTCTGTCCCTCTGTCACTGTGGGTAATGTGTGTGTGTGTGTGTGTGTTAAGTGAATTAGGTGTGAAACTATCAGGGAGCATTTAGTCTCCAGCGCCAACATTTTACAAGAACTGACACTTTCCTGGAATCTCAGAATTACAATGTGCCAGGTTCTGAGAGATCTAAGATTCCAAAAAATTATTTAATTAGAATACCATAAGGTATTGTGAAATACTATATATTAACCCTTAGGGGACTAAGCCCTTTTTGGTCCGTTTTCTCTATTTTTACATTTCGGCTTATAAACCATATGTAATGAGGATGGACCACCATGTATTTGGTATCAATGGATTCAGAAGACCCTAAGCTACCATAATCATGCATGCAATATGTCTATAAAGGAAGTATGAGTGAAAAATTGTACAATAAACTAGAGAATTTCAAAGACGAAAATGAGATTTTTGTCATTTATTACTGAAAATCCTACCTCACACAACAATAGTTAAAAGTTTTTGACCCAAAAATATATTTTTCAAACTCTTTGCTTGACAGAAATGGGTTAATGTTCAATCAAATGTGTAAAGATCAATTAAATAATTAACTTTATTTACAAACAGTCCTAGGCGTTTTTTTTATTTTTGGGACTAAGCCCTTTTTGGTATGTTTTCTCTATTTTTATATTTGGGCTTATAAATCATATGTAAAGGAGATGAAACACCCTGTGTTTGGTATCTATGGATTCAGAAGACCCTAAGCTACCATAAGCATGCATGCAATATGTTTATATAAAGGAAGTATGAGTGAAAAATTTTACAATAAACTAGAGAATTTCAAAAACGAAAATTAGATTTTTGTCATTTATTACTGAAAAACACACAATATAGAACAGTTTTTGAACAAAGAAAATATATTTTTTCAAACTCTTTGCTTGACAGAAATGTGTTTTTGTTTAATCAAATGTGTAAAGAACAATTAAATAATTAACTTTTTTTAAAAACAGTCCTAGGCGTGCCAGTGAGCAGAGCAAGGCCTCTCCAGGCCTTTCCAGTAATTGTTCCAGAGCTTGTTCTGCCGTAAATCTTTTACTGCTTGCCATTTTGATAAAACAATTCTGTAATAATGCTGTATCTCTCTCGAATTTATCTCTTTGTGCTCGCCAACACTCCGATCACTTTCTGCTTTCTCCACGTGATGCTGATTCTCCGATCGCTCGAATTTAGCTCTTTGTGCTCGCCAACACTCCGATCGCTCTCTGTAACACTCCGAACGCTTTCTCCACCCTGATGCTGATTCTCTGAACGCTTATTGATTACATGTCTTTTACTTTAGTCCAGCCAGCTTTTACAAGGCTACAGCAGAGCTACAGAGTCCTCTGAATCGCTAGAAGACATAACCTTCCTCTGATTGGGTTAGAAAAAGACTCCTCCCAGCGGCAATTTTTCCATTGGCTGTTGCGTGTTGAATCTGCCTAGCACAATCGTTTTCATTGGCCTGTTTACGCAGTGGTATTGCGCAATAAGGGAAGTGTTTAATATACAAACTGGACACCGCTGTTTTCAGCGGAATCTGAGGAAGACGGCAAAAAAACCCGCATCTCTCTAGCATTAATAGTTTTTGAGATAACTACACATTTGTAAAAGTATGCCATTTTGGGCGGTACCGCCTAATCCGTCCCCAGAGGGTTAAGGCTTTATATATAGGCTTTATGAACAGATTAGAGTGACTCGTGAAGGGCCAGCACCACCTCCTCTTGTCCGATGGTTTGAGGAATATATCTTCCAGAATCCGGGATTAAGATTTAGGAGCTCATTTTTATTCCACCTCCTTTTCTGAAAGTCTGTCTTGCAGAATTGACTAAAAATTAACCTTCACATTAATTCCTAATTATTTTGCAATTTTTTTTGTCAGTTCTTCTTGACCTGTTTTTTTCTTCTTCTTTTCTGACCTCATGACCCAGTCAGCATTTTTTGCACAATGGTCAAGTCTTAACTTATCCATTTCTGTATTGCATTTGTGTTTGATATTTATCATGGGTATTTCATAATTTTCGACTTTACAGTTCGAGTTAAAACTCTTTTTTAGCGCATTTCATCTGTAAAAGAAAACATGCCTAATAATTCTGCACACATGAATATAAGGAGTTTTTCTCTTCCAGCTTTCCTTGACTATTGTATAGCACTCATAAATGATTAAATAAAAAATAATGGTAGTAATTATGATTGATATGGTTTGGAATTGGTAAAATGTGCTTGGAAAAAAAAATCACAATAAATCAATGTTTTAATGTTTAAGTTTGGAATATTAACTGACATGAATGAATGCTATATAAATATTGTTCATGTTAACATTATGTTTATAAATGAAATCTTATTGTAAAGTGTTACTAAAATTATATATATTGTTCTGTGAATGTGATTTTAAAGTCTAGATGATTCGGATTAACCCTTTAACTGTCGTATCCTTTAAAACCTCACTGCCAGGGATATTGTGAATGCATGTGCCCGCTGGGCACAGTTTACCTGATCGCTGCTTGCAGCTATATTTAGGGCCCGAGCACCGATGGTGCGAGGACCCTCTTGGAATTGCTCCGTTTATTATTATTAGGGCCCGAGCACTGCAGTGCGAGGACCCTATTGGAATTGCTCCGTTTATTAGGGCCCAAGCACTGCAGTGCGAGGACCCTATTGGAATTACTCCGTTTATTCTTCTTCTTCTTCTTCTTCTTCTCCGTCGTGAAGCGCATTTTTGAGGGCCTAAATATGCTCCAAAACTCACAAAACTTTGCACACGCATCAGGACTGGTGAAAATTTACATCTAATATAGGTTTCAGAAGTGGGTGTGGCAAAATGGCTCCATAGCGCCACCTGTTAAATTTCAACGGAGTGCGCCTCGAGCTGTGTTTCACGTACATTCATGAAAATCGGTACACACATGTAACAGACGATTACCTACAAAAAGTCTCTTGGTACAAAATCCAAAACCCAACAGGAAGTAAGTTATTTTGAATTTCCTGTATGATTTTTGTGCAGTTTTTTCCATTTCCATGAGTCGTACTTTGATGAACTCCTCCTACAGTTTTAATCGGATTATCTTAAAATTTGGTGAGAGTCATCATAAGACCATTGTGATGTTAAATTGCGAAGGTTTTGAGTTTTCGTCAAGGGGTGTGTCCCTGGTGGCCTGACAAATTTTGATGTTTCGCCATGAAACAGGAAGTTGCTGTAACTCAGGCATGCAGTGTCCGATCATCCCCAAACCTCACACATGTGATATGTGTTCTGTCCTGAACAAACACCCATGACCAAATTCAGTTATAGTCATAGCGCCACCTGCTGGTAACAGGAAGTGACAAGGTTAACACTGTTATGGACTCCTAGGAACATATTAAGAAGCATCAACAAGTGTTAAATAGGCTGGCAACATACTAGATACATACTAATATATGCTAGCAACACTTAACTAAGTGCTAAAGCACGCTACTAATGTAGTGAAAAAGGAAGTTGCTGTAACTCGGACAAGCAATGTCCGATCTTCCCCAAACTTCATACGTGTGATAGGTGTTCTGTCCTGAACAAACACCCATGAACAAATTCAGTTATAGTCATAGCGCCACCTGCTGGTAACAGGAAGTGACAAGGTTAACAGTGTTATGGACTTCTAAGAACAAATTAAAAAGTGTCAATCAGTGTTAAATAGGCTGGCAGCATGCTAGAAACATAACGAAGGATGCTAGCAACAATTAGCTAAGTGTTAAAGCATTCTACTAAGACAGTGAAAAAGGAAGTTGCTGTAAAAAGGCAAGCAATGTCCGATCTTCCCCAAACTTCATATGTGTGATAGGTGTTCTGTCCTGAACAAACAACCATGACCAAATTCAGTTATATTCATAGCACCTGCTGGTAACAGGAAGTGACATGGTTAACACTATTACAGACTCCTAGGAACATATTAAAAAGTGTAAACAAGTGTTAAATAGGCTGGCAACATACTAGATACATACTAATATATGCTAGCAACACTTAACTAAGTGCTAAAACACGCTACTAATGTAGTGAAAAAGGAAGTTGCTGTAACTCGGACGAGCAATGTCCGATCTTCCCCAAACTTCATACGTGTGATAGGTGTTCTGTCCTGAACAAACACCCATGAACAAATTCAGTTATAGTCATAGCGCCACCTGCTGGTAACAGGAAGTGACAAGGTTAACAGTGTTATGGACTTCTAAGAACAAATTAAAAAGTGTCAATCAGTGTTAAATAGGCTGGCAGCATGCTAGAAACATAACGAAGGATGCTAGCAACACTTAGCTAAGTGTTAAAGCATTCTACTAAGACAGTGAAAAAGGAAGATGCTGTAAAAAGGCAAGCAATGTCCGATCTTCCCCAAACTTCATATGTGTGATAGGTGTTCTGTCCTGAACAAGCAACCATGACCAAATTCAGTTATATTCATAGCACCTGCTGGTAACAGGAAGTGACATGGTTAACACTATTACAGACTCCTAGGAACATATTAAAAAGTGTAAACAAGTGTTAAATAGGCTGGCAACATACTAGATACATACTAATACATGTTAGCAACATTAGCTAAGTGTTAAAGCATGCTAAAAATGTAGTGAAAAAGAAAGTTGCTGTAACTCAGGCAAGCAATGTCCGATCTTCCCCAAATTTCATACGTTTGATAGCTGTTCTGTCCTGAACAAAAACCCATGAAAAAAATTCAGTTATAGTCATAGCGCCACCTGCTGGTAACACGAAGTGACATGGTTAACACTGTTACAGACTCCTGGGAACATATTAAAAAGTGTAAACAAGTGTTAAATAGGCTGGCAACATACTAGATACATACCAATACATGCTAGCAACACTTATCTTAGTGCTAAAGCATGCTAATAATGTAGTGAAAAAGGAAAGGAAATTTGCTGTAACTCAGACATGCAATGTCAAATCTTCCCCAAACTTCACACGTGTGATAGGTGTCCTCTTCCGGACAAACACCCATGAACAAATTCAGTAATAGTCATAGCGCTACCTGTTGGTAACAGGAAGTGACAAGCTTAACACTGTTAAGAACTCCTAAGAATAAATTTAAAAAGTGTCAAAAAGGGTTAAATAGGCTGGCAACATGCTAGAAGCATAATAAAACATGCTAGCAACACTTAGCTAAGTGTTAACGCATCCAACTATGGCACTGAATAAGGAAGTTGTTGTAACACAAGTTAGCAACGTCCGATCTGCCCCAAACTTCACACGTTTGACAAGAGTGCCGTACTGAACACATCAGCATGCCCGTATTCAGTTATAGTCATAGCGCCACCTGCTGGCAACAGGAAGTGTCATGTTTAACAATTTTATGCACTATTTGCAACACAATAAAATTTGCCATTGTGTGCTAATTATGCTAGAAATATTTTCAAACATTCTAACAACACTTACTATGTGCTAAAGGATGCTATTAATACTATGAAACTGGAAGTTGTTGTAACTCATGCATACAATTCCCAATCTGACCCAAACTTCACATGTTTTATAAGAGTCCTGGCCTGAACACAACTAAAGGCCAATATTCAATTATAAGTATAGCGTCGCCTGCTGGCAACAGGAATGACTTATTTCATACTAACTTAATCATGAGATGTCTGACCTGCCTGAAACTTTGCATGTTTGGTAAGAGTCCTGGCCTAAAGACATTTACATGGCGATATACAATTATAATCATAAAAGCCACCTGTTCGCAGCAGGAAATGTGGCAAAAATATTTACTATTTTATAAGCATATGACCCAACATTCACGGTTCCTCCTATGGGCACCGGGTGGTGTTGAGCCTGGGTGCGAGGGCCCGTTCATCGCTGCTTGCAGCTTTAATTAGGGCCTGAGCACTGCAGTGCGAGGACCCTATTGGAATTGCTCCGTTTCTTCTTCTTCTTCTTCTTCTTCTTCTTCTTCTTCTTCTTCTCCGTCATGAGTCACATTTTTGAGGGCCTAAATATGCTCCAAAACTCACAAAACTTTGCACACGCATCAGGACTGGCGAAAATTTACATCTGATATAGGTTTCAGAAGTGGGTGTGGCAAAATGGCTCGATAGCGCCACCTGTTAAATTTCAACGGAGTGCGCCTCGAGCTGTGTTTCACGTACATTCATGAAAATCGGTACACACATTTAACACACCATTACCTACAAAAAAGTCTCTTGGTACAAAATCCAAAACCCAACAGGAAGTAAGTTATTTTGAATTTCCTGTATGATTTTTGTGCAGTTTTTTCCATTTCCATGCCTCGTACTTTGACGAACTCCTCCTACAGTTTTATTCGGATTATCGTAAAATTTGGTGAGGGTCATCACAAGACCTTTGTGATGTTAAATTGCGAAGGTTTTGAGTTTTCGTCAAGGGGTGTGTCCCTGGCGGCCTGACAAAGTTTGATGTTTCGTCGTGAAACAGGAAGTTGCTGTAACTCAGGCATGCAATGTCCGATCTTCCCCAAACTTCACACATGTGATAGGTGTTCTGTCCTGAACAAACATGATGTTTTTAATGAAAGAAAGTACGGGACAAAAGAACATTTAAACCTTAAACTAGCAGGAAACGTCACTTTCTAAGTGAAGTGCGCGACGTGCGCGTGCCCGTCATTTTGTAACGGTCAACTTCCAGCGGACAGACACGGAGGAAAGGTAAGTCCTATAAATCTACTTTTATTCATAGATTTTAACTGATACAACGGTAAATGCCATCAAAGAGGAGTAGTGTTTTGTATTTTTGTAGGTTTTCTCTTTCAATTTAATAAATAAATGCTCTGTTTGGTTAATTAGCTCAAAAGCAGTCTCAGAGGTGGTCTAAGGTAACGTTAACTGTAAAAATCCAATATAACCTTACCTGTTTTAAATTATTTGAAATTTATCACTATAAACTATACAGTATTAACTTTCTAATTATTAAATTTTTAACCGTAGTAACGTTAATTCGTTTGTTTGAATACCTGCTGCTCGAGCTTGATGATGCTCATGCTATCCATGCTGTGAACTTGAATATAATCCGATATAACGTTAACTATAAAGTTTAACGTTAATTAGACCGAGGCTGCCGAAATCATGTTCAGTGTAACGTTATGTGGGATTAATAATTTCCCCTTTTCTCCCTCAAGTGGCAGGCTTGTAAATTCTGTCATCTGTTCATTATTGGTGTTAATGGTGTTTTTCACATGCATGCTTTTTAATGCTAGTTTAATTCTCAAACTGATCTGATACTTTCGTTTCACAAAAAGTAAACAAATTGTTCACTTTTTTAGGGCCTGACAACCACCAGTTGAGTCCATGATTCAGTGAGTTCCTTATAAGGAAATATATTTGTTACCACCTAGTAATTTAAATGTATTATTTATTGCTTTAAAATGAACACATATATTTATCATCAGGGGAAGAGACAGTCTGGGCAGCAGCAACAAGACAACTATTACAAGTAGAGATGGGTTTCAAGAACTGGTACTAATTTGGTTCCTGACTTGTTCAGTACTGAAAACATTTACATAAGGTACAGGATCAATAGTGCTGCTATCAGTATTCTTGTAACATTGATTCATTACCCTTTAGACACAACCACATATCCTCCAAATCATCTCTGCGTGGATGGCAAGAGAGAATATAGTACACCATGTGTCAAAAATTTGATTGATGAGGGTCATAAAAGCCATCTGTTCTGGACACCTGTTTGTACACCCCCACCCCTCCCCTCCCTGTACACCCCGGTGACCTAGATATGAACTTACGACCCCAAGAAGGAATTTCGGTGAGGGAGGGTGAAAATGTGTTGAGATCTATGTGATTTTTTTTTTTAAACTGTGGAAAGGGATGAAATCATGAAAATGGTATAAGGGAAGTTTTTATTAAGGTTTTAAGTACACAGTGCATTTCAAGAAAAAAGGTTATAACACAAACAAAATGGGAACGATGTAATGATTGTTTTCGTAGTTGGAAAAGTGTAAAACGTTGTTAAAGTTGTAACAAATAAAAAAGAAAAAAAAAATAGGTTACTGGTTATTTATCTAAAACAACTAAACAAGTCAAAACTATCAGATGTGTTTTCGTTAAGCAATACGTGAAAAAGATGTGAGAGCTTGTAAAAATGTAAAAAGGTGTTTTGTTACCAGCTAGAAAAGAAAGCATTTAGCATTTGTACCTTACCTCAAACTAAAAAAGAAATGAATGTAAAGCGGCGATACAAACCAGAAAACTTGGTGTTTGTCACGATGTTATAAAAAGTTAAAAACAAAAGAAAAAAGATGGTAGGCATTACGCGGATCAAAAATAAAATCCATCAGACAAGATACTTCAAATCAAATCTATGTTGTACTTTACCACTAACTATAACTTTAAAAATCTAGACTATTACTGACAGAGAGTTAGACGAAAGAAAAAAAGATCTCACAGCAAAGTGTCAAGGCATCTCCGTTGAGCGATACTGACAGCACCGCAGACACACTTAGAATGAGGCTCGGGGAATGCTCCGGAAAAAAACCACGCCTCCGGCGCTAGAGACTGCCCCGCTGTAGGCGTGATAGCAGCGTCAATTTGGGTGTAACAAGTGTTTAAAAAGAGGATTTTGTTGAAGCAAATTTATCCGTACCTAGTTGTAAAATACGAAAGGTATTTTTTTTTTTGTGAATTGAAAAATTGGACAGCTATTCTGTAACAATGGCTACGACATCATTACCTAAAACTCCTGAGAAGAGTATCGAGTTAGATATGGAACAGCTAATGCTGGCCCCGAGGAAGGTAAAACATGGTCCGTGTCTGGCCAATTTCCTCCACGAACCTTTGGACAATGTTAAGCGTGAGTTTCATCTATCCGGCAATCGTATCTGTAGTTACGATTTTGACAAGAGCAACCGCGAGGTCAGACTGAGTACCGTGGATAGTGATGAAAGGGTCACGTACGACACGAGCGAGGATCCTGATCTGTTTTTCACAGTGAAAGATTGGTGTTTATTTTACAATTATGTCTGGCGGGATTTAAAAGATGGAGGCGATGATCCTCTATTCATAGGCGAATGGAACGGTGTCATTCCAGGAATGCGTTACAGAGTGCTTGGGGATCACATTAACAAGTACGCTGACGATTATATATATATTCTTTGCAGCGACCGTCTCCTGGATTTACCTGAACGCGCATGGCCGATATCTGAAGCGGACCATCTTAAATACTATAAGATTAAATTTTTGTTTCAGTGGAAAGACGTGCCTGCATTAGAGGAGATATTTGGAAAGATAGACAAAATGTTTAAGTGGTGCGAGGCGTTTGACAGATACAACAACATAAAAGTGAAACTGTTTCACCCTGAATGGTGTGTGGCCAGCCGGAGAGGGACTCATGTGGCCCCGCCTACCATCTATAATCATTAAATACCCACGTCAGGCACCTCTGTGGAAATAGACTTTGAGCGACATCACCACCACCAACATGACTCAAGAAGATACTTCGACACCTCCACACTTTGTATGCGATGACAACGCATCAGACCCGTGGTCAACGCAGGACAATGACGCCTGGCTGAACAAATTCTGTACAGAACTGGGATACCATAACCTCGCCTTCCTCGCAAAGTACAATCCGCCACCTCCCCACGCTGGTCCATCTGACACGGCGAATCCTGAAAACGTTTCGGACACCGTCGACGGTTGCATCGGGGTGATTGGACATAAGATCATTAAAGCTGTGGTTGCCATAATTCTGGAACATCTGGTTGACAAGCAGCTGAAGAAAGATTGTTACGGATGTCAGGTCGATCATCCTTCGCAAACACAACATTCATGTCTCTATGAGGCACCGGCGTACTATTTTCTAGGATGTTTTGAACAACTCTCGCATAAATTGTGTAAACCTGATCTGAAACTCATTCTGGCACAAACCTTGAAACTGTTTGGTTTAACACCGCATCAGCAAAGAATTCAGGGGGTTGTCGACGGCGTTCTGTGTGAGCTCAGAGATGAGATGTACATAGTGGAAGGTCTGGCAGAACTCCGGACGAAACTTGTGGATGAAACTTGCGAGCAGGCCATTTACGACGCTGTTGACAGCTGGAAGAAGAGTACACCTGCTGATTCTGATTAACCGTGGGGACATGGGCAACCTCTGCAGCACAAACTGTCTGGAAAAACTCATATTTAAACAAAGAATTAAGAGTGAAATAACTTTTTTATTGTATAAGATTATAGATGATGAGAGTGAATGTTATGTGGACAATAAACGTTTAACGAAATTAAAAAAACAAATGTTAACTGTGAGGGGCATGTCGGAGGAGTGGTTTGTTATGACAACTCAGTGCATCACAAACACGTATAACCCACAAATGACTGTTAAAAATATTCTTGAACTTATGCCTGAATGTGAAGAAAGTCTTAAAATAGGTAACATTTTATGTCTTTGTACTTATGTAACCGATGTGTGTGTAATGTTGTTGTCAAGAAATGACCCGATAGACGTATATAAAATTATTGACATGCTAGTTGAACATATGATAGAGAAAAATGTTTTAATGTGTGTGAAATTCCTTCAATATCTAGATGATGTATAATTAGACAATGTAGGACCAATCAAATTGAAATTGTATGCGTCTTCTGCAACGATTGCAAATAAAAAGCTTTTGACCTAATAACTCTGGCATTGTTTTGTGTAAACAGTAGTGGTGGTAAGATGTCTGAATTAATGAAAAAAGTGTACTACAACCCAGCACACCCTGGTTCTTTGGGTGGTAAAGAACGATTAAAACGCGGTGTACTACAGGAATACGGGGTAACTCTGAAGGATAAAGAAATATCACATTGGCTATCATCTCAGGACACTTATACATTACACAAGACAGCACCTATCAAATACAAACGGAATAGAGTGATAGTGTACGGAAAAGATGTACAGTTCCAAGCAGATCTTGTCGACATGTCTGCTTTTTCGAAAGAAAACGACGGTATAAAATTTTTACTGACTTGTATAGATGTTTTTAGCAAGTATGCATGGGTGCGTCCGCTGAAGAATAAGACAGGTGCAGAGGTGACGAAAGCATTCGCCTCTATACTCAAAGAAAACCGTATACCTCAAAAATTACAGACTGATAAAGGTACAGAATTTTTCAACAAACATTTCCAACAACTGATGAAAAAGTATAACATACATCATTTTGCTACGGCGAGTGATGTGAAAGCGTCTTGTGTTGAACGCTTTAACCGCACTCTTAAATCATTTATGTGGCGGTTTCTAACGGCTATCAATTCAAAGCGTTACTACAATATCTTACAAGATCTTATAGAAGGATATAACGCCAGTTATCACAAAAGTATTAAAATGCGACCGTTGGACGTTAATAAAGAAAATGAGACAGACGTGTTCAATAATCTGTATGGAAAGTTACGTAAAGGAACACCTATCTTTAAGTATAAAATAGGAGATGTAGTTAGAGTTTCAAAAGTTAGAGGTGTATTTTCGAAGGGTTATGAACAGAATTACACGAGGAATATTTCACTATAGCCGCTCGTATACCACGAAACCCTCCAGTGTACAGACTACAAGATTATGACGGCGATGTTATCGACGGTTGCTTTTATGAAAAGGAATTACAAAAAATCATTGTGAACCAAGACAAATCGTTTAAAATAGAAAAGATTTTAGATCGAAAAAAGAGTGGTTGCCAAGTGCTTTGTCTTGTCAAGTGGTTGGGCTGGCCTACTAAGTTTTCCTCATGGTTACCAGAAAAGGAGATCGTGGACATACAGAATCCATTAAAGTAACAACCCGAGGAGTCATAAGTAGCATTTGTGAAAAACTACACCATGAGTGAGGGCGGCTTTTATATCACACTACCTTGTAATGCATCTATGGATGTTTACCCTGACAATCGTATCTCAAATTACAAAACGAGACTAGCAAGAAGTATGAACCTCAAGGGTCAATGGGAAGTCGGTTTAATTGAATTTTATTATACTGTTTCCTGGTACACTTTTAATGAGGAGGATGCCGCATTTATTATTAACACAGACCCTAATATACTGGGATATGATGAGAGACATTACAAAGAGGACAGTGATGTCATTATCTACATTAAAGAAAAAAATCTACAAAATGTATCTAAAGTGTGCAATAAGTTAAAGCCTAGTTATTATGAAGATGTACTATTTCTGGTTAGAGAAATCAACGCCAACCTTCCACCAAAAGTCACACTTGGTTATGATCACATCAAAAACAGGATATTTCTAAAAGCACCGACAAATACATCTTTGATATTTTATGGGAAGTTGGCTATTATTCTAGGATTAAACTCTGGTGTGTCTCTAGGAACTACAAAGCAATCACCCGAAAATAGTTCTGACGGTGCACCTGTCGTCACATACGCACCGCATCAAGCTGACATAAGAGGTGCGTTTTATAGCATGTACATATACAGTGATATGATCGAATATCAACCAGTAGGTGATTCGTACGTGCCGCTACTGAGAACTGTACATATAGACGGTACATCTAACGACAGCGTCAGTGTTAGATTCGACAAGCCGCATTACGTACCTGTGAATAAATCTAATATTACAGATATCTGCATTGAGGTTAAAGACGATCAGAACAAACACGTGCGTTTCACTTATGGTAAAGTTGTGGCTAAACTTCACTTCAGACCGGTGAAATAAGTTTTAGTTTTACCAAAACTATTACGCAGCTATGGACCCTGAGCGATATGTTACATACTACAGGAACCAGGCGGGTAACGGGTTACCAGGATACGCAGGCGGTCCTGTTATGTACGGAGCAGGCATAGGTGGCATCTTCAAATCTCTTTTTAGGACGGCACTACCTCTGTTGAAAAGAGGTTTTAGTATAGTAAAACCACATCTAAAAACTGCTGCTAGAAATATAGCTTGCGATGTTGTGACCAGCGCTCTATCAAGATCGTATAACGACAATAATAATAATAATAATAATGATGGGCAAAATGGCCACGGGTTAATGGTGATGTCACGAGGTTCTTTTAAACCACCGGGTGAGCGTCTACGTAGGGGGAGTGGCCGTGTGAAGAAAGCTAAACGTCGCAGTAACAAACGCGTTGCCCCAAAACGTAGCAGGCGTCCCCGCACTAAACGTGTAAAGAAAACCGTCCGTACCAAAAGACTTATGAACACTATTTTCTAATCATGGCTCTATTCCATCGCATGTCCGAGGAGTGTATTAAATCAGAGCCAGACTTATTTACGATCCCCATGACACAGACGTCCATTGAAAAAAATACTTACGTCGAAATACCACCTCTATCCGCAATAACCGATTCATCACCGTTAGAATTTTTTATCGCTGGCACGGGAGAGGATTATTTGGATCTTAATAACACTCTTTTATACACTAGACTCAAAATAACCGGACCCGATGGTTCTAATATACCAGATGGATCACCTGTCGGTTTAATAAACTATCCGGGGGCATGTATATTCTCACAGGTGGATGTCTCTCTGGGGGATCGTCTGATAACCCAGAGTTCCAGTACCTACCCGTACAGATGTTTGATTGAAGCTCTGATTAATTTTGGAACAGACACACTCGAAAGTGTCTTTTCAGCCGGTTTGTTCTACAAAGATAGACCGGGTCACATGGATGCTACGGACCCCGCTGGAGAAAATACGGGATTAATGAAGAGAGCTGCATTTACCAATGCTAGTAATGTGATAGAATTACTAGCACCCATTCATAGTGACATTTTCTTTCAAGAAAAATTAATGTTGAACGGTGTAGATATAAAAATAAGAATGACAAGAGCTAAAGATGAGTTCTGTCTAATGCGCGATGATGCAGTTGCTTATAGACTCAATATTGTGTCAGCATCTCTTTTTGTCAAAAAGGTTACTGTTTCACCAGGCGTCCGGTTGGGGCATGCTCAGGCGCTTCTAGGCACTACTGCTAAATACCCCATAGACCGCGTGTGTGTGAAGAATTTTTCTATCCCAGCCGGTTCTCGCGTATCTAATCAAGAAAATCTTTTTCTCGGGACACTACCAAAATCAATAATTTTAGCAATGACCGAAAATTCAGCCTTTTCAGGGGCGTATGATATTTGCTTTTAAACATTTTAACCTGGAGTTTTTGGCTTTATATCAAGACGGTGTCCAAATTCCGTCCAAACCGTTTCAACCGGAATATGAGAGCGGATCAGCAGTTAGGGACTTTTATCAACTCGTGACGGCTACCGGAAGACATCTTAAAAATCGACCTCTTGTAATAGATCGTCAGGATTTTCTAAACGGATACACACTCTACGCGTTTAATTTGACCCCTGATGAAGATTGTTCGAATCATGTTTCACTAATTAAATCGGGTAATATTAGACTAGAAGCACGATTCAGACAACCTCTCAGACAATCCATAACAATTATCGTATATGCGATTTTTGATTCAATTGTTGAAATATCCAACCGAAGACAGGTGTTAGTGGATTATTACTGAGGAGGAAGGAAGGAAAATGAATACGGTACAACTAACGTCTGTTATGGAAAAGATTGATCACAATACAAGTTTTTTAGGAGTGCTCCCCAGCGATTATCTACCCAAAGTGACCGTAAAGAAAACCCCGTCTATGCTTATTTTTAACTCTGACCCCTCCACAAAACCGGGGTTGCATTGGTTAGCAATTTACATAACCGAGGATGGCGTGAGCTGCTTTTTTGATACCTTTGGAGGATCTCCAAAAGACCCTCGTTTTCCAAAGACTGTACAAACCTTTTTAAAAAACAACTCTATCTGTGTACAATACTCTAACAAACAGGTTCAAGACTTCACATCCGATACCTGCGGACAACATTGTGTGTTTTTTCTGTATCACATGTCAAAGGGTTATGATTATGAAAATGTTGTTAAACTGTACCATGATGATCTGATTAAAAATGATAATATGGTTGCACGATTTGTAAAGAGAATGAAACCTTCTCTCTGCCATACATTTAATTGTATTAACTGTGTACAAAATTGTAAAAGGTGCCTTTAGTGCGTCTAGAACTGTGTTATTATTTTATGTTTAATAAATAAAAATGGTATGTAATCTTGAATGTCAATAATATGTTTGTACTGTATAAATAAAGACAACGTATAGACAGACCTCTTTTTATCTTTTTTTATTTACATCAAAAACTTAATACATAACAACGCAATTATTTCAAAAACATATTTACACATACACAAAAATAAATAAAAATTAAAAAGATAACCAGGCTGTAGTATCGAGCGAGGGTGAATTAAACAACTGTCCAACAGCTGTAGTAGATTGTGTCATAGTCTTTGACGTGTGCTTTTTACGACCGCCTTTTTTCGTGGGGTTAGGCGATTTCCTTTTAAGGGTTTCAACCGTGCGTTTAACCTGCGGATTCGTGATAGTGGAAAATGGTATATTTAAAGTTGCAAAAGCATCCAGAAATTCATCCCAACCGCGCGGTCTGTATTCATCACGGAACGTGTGAGGTGCCGTTATACTTTTAACCAAATCCAACATGTGTGAACCTACAATTACATTCCCTTTATATACAAACTCTCCAGAATTTGTCCATGAAGACACTTGTTTGGCATTAGACATTTTATTCAGAATGAGTTTGATGTTTTTTAAACTTCTTTGAGGCACATTGTTTAAGATTTCATTGACAAGGTGATCCTCGCCTTTATCATCATCATCATGCGACGGTGCAGCGCCAGGTGCACTAACAGGTGTACTGGCAGGTGCACTAACAGATGCAGTGGCAGGTGCAGTAGCAGGTGTATTAGCAGGTTCATCGGGATGAATAGCGTCCGTTTTCGGTAGTGAAAGAGTTAATGTACTGCTCTCCAAATCACCTTGTTTTACTATAGTTAAAAACCTCTGTAAGACGCTGGAATAAAGTTTAGCCTTCCCATGCGAATCTAAATCACTCCTCTGCAATACGCTTCATATAGCCGCATCTAAATCGTTCTCCACAGTTTGTTGAATTGTCTCACGAACACCTGCAGATTTATTCATCTGATTCTGAGGGATTAGGTAAAGTTTTTCGGCATATTCCATTTCTAATGCTGTCTGGAGGTTATTAAACTAGTGATAAATGGTATTGCCACACTTAACAGAGGTACAAGAAAACCGCCTCGTTGATTAATCAACCGCTTTTTACTTTTGATGTTAATCTTTTTACTAGCAGCGTATTTGATCTCCTGTTTTTTCTTTTTTAACCTCCGGAACTGGTTGGTGTTTAGAGGTATGTTGCCGTGAAGAACACTAAGAGCTATCTCACACAGGGATAGAATCAGCTGATCTGACGCTGACTGTAAAATAACACGACGTTGTCTCGGCGAAGCCTTATATAATAGTTTTAAAAGAGGTAGGTTTTTACACAGCCTATCACTCATTTTCTTTTCTGCACATACACCACCTGTTGATCTGAAAACAAATGTGATCTGAGACGAAAACGCTCCGGTGTTTTAGCTTTAAAGTCAATCAAAAGGAATCCGTAAGGTTGATTGGTAGCATCCTTATAACACTCCATAAAGAATTTTGTGTTTCCTGGGTAAATCTGTCGTCCTAAAGTCATTATTTGCATCGAGTCTCTCGGACTCTTGTACAAAATAAGATAGTGAGTATTGAGGGCGATAGTCCTACTGGTTTTACCGTGAAAAAAACAGATTCTGGGTTATCAATATGATAGAAAATGGTATATGATGCACGTATTGTGTGAAAGCTCGCGATAGTTCAGCGTTTGAAAATGCTTGGCACATCAGATCGTCACATATGATAAGTACATTGACATTGGGTTTTATTAAAGTTTCATCGGTTAAAGACTTTGGAATACCTTCAATAAATTTGATATCATACAATGACAACAGTTCATCATACAAAGGTTGCCAACAACTGTATAAAAATACAATACTGTCAATTTTTACATTGATCAACTTGTATGCATTACGCAATAAGTTCTTTACAAAAACAGTTTTTCCGCTTCCTGACGGGCCAGACACCAAGACTGAGAATGGATATTCTAAACGAAAGTCAAAATCCTCTTCAACATACACATTTTGTGCGTTAGAAATACCGTTAGTAGCCATAAGGAAGTGTGGTGTAATCAGGAAGTAGCACACGTTTGTCATAAACCACTTTGAATCTTTTCAATACTGCTGTATTACGCAAAGTGAACTTCTTTTTATTCCGCACAATGGTCTCTGTGCGTGTGAGCAAGTGGCTAGTGTCACGTGATGTTACATAACCCTGTATCAGACATATCATGCTTTCTAGAGTTACAATTTTCGGAATGCAGCGTGACCCCTTTAGCTTTAAGAGTTACTTTATTTTTTGTGGTTTTAAAGGAGTAGCTCTTCGGGCCCATTGACGCGAAAATACTTATGAAATCTCCATCATCAAGTTCATCCGTCAACTCACCAAGATATGTACCTGTTTTAGGCATCCAATCTCCATCTTTCGATACAAAGATAACGCTGTCTGTATCTACATAAAAAACACGGGACCCTAACTGATCCATGAGCTCATATAACTCCAGACGGCTGTAAGCCGTGGTAAATGCGGCGATGAATACATTAACATCACTCGCGGGGGTGGGGTCTTCATCGGCATAGCACCATTGAACTAAAGCCACAGTGTCCGACACGAATGAGAAGTGTTTAATGACATGGCCGTTTCCAAAGATATAGCGGGCGAAATCTTCAGGGTCTGTTAAAAGCTCCGCTGTAGCTTGATTACACCTAAGACCAAATCTACCCCAAAGCGAATTCAATAAATATTTATTTATAGATCTGCATGCGGGGTTAAGCGCTATTTTGTCAAGGTCGAGCTGAACTCCCTCCTTCTCAAAATAATCTCTGACGTAAGACTCCTTTTCATCATCTGTCACTACATGTGATGGAAATCCTGAAGCCTCTTGTTTGAATTTGAGAAATGTCTTAACATAACCGCTGAATAAAGTGTCTGATGTCTGCGGAAAATGCCAGACTTCCTCAATTCTGACTACCGAATAACCTTTATCAATAGCCCTGGAGAGCTCGACAGAGGTCCAAACTCCTGAAATGATTCTTTCGTCATCACTATGCTGACACTGACCCTGATACTGCGTCTCAGCACAGGTGCGACACAGCGCAAATAGTAGTTTCCCCTGAGAGGATTTTGCAGGTAATATTGGATGCAGTAGTTTACGTGGGGGCAGTACACTGCATTTAGTGAGACCGAAATAAGATTTGACCGGTTCAAAATCTTTTAAAATGATCACAGGATGTCCGATAGGGTAGGTTTTACACGACTGTACATACGGATATAGAGATGTGAAATCCAGATATGACACGCGTTCGCCCTCGGCGGTCTCGTGGTACAAGCGGAGTGCATTCGTGCGTCCGCCGTAAAGTGCTTGTCTAGGATTCAGTCTCGCTGGTGCATTATAATTACTCATAAATGCGATGACATTGGGATCGTTTTGTTTAGCAGACTCCCACTGAAATTCCCAAATCTTGTGCACTTTGAGATTGTAGGTATTACGCAAAACGTTCAGCTTATTGTCAGATTGTCTTCTGAGCAGGCCAAAAGGTGTTTTTGACACATGATTCAAATCGTTAGGATTAAAACGACAACAATGACCGTGCCAGAAACATCCCAGAAATTCCAAAGCTATTTTATCTCCATTATCAGTCTCATAATAACTGTCCACATGATACGGTCCAAATTTGGCTTCACCATAATTTAAAGCGTGATGAACATCGACGTTTCTGCTTGCTTTAATGTATTCCAACCATTGTATGGAGGGGTTTGAGTAAGCTTTGTACTGATTGATGTAAGCATTTTTGTGCGTTAAGGCAATCGTGTCTTTGGTTAAAAAAAGCGTTTTGAACACTTTCATAGCACAGCCGGCTAATGTTATACATCCGAAAGGATCTACGTTGGTGCACTCTATAAACTCTTTTCTGTATTTCATACAGCCTTCACGTAGCAAAACAACGTCATTCTTACAGTACAATGCTAGTTGCTTTTTGAAGTCAAACACCTCTCCTGCTACACCCTCATGCCACGAATCAAATTTCACACGTTCAGCGTCAGACATCGTCTGATATCCGTAATAATCTTTTGACGGATACGGACCGATATAGTTTGCATTCTGCAAGCGATTAAAATGATGTGGAAAATATCCTTTTTCGCTGGTGTTTAAGTTTAAAGCAGAGGTCATTTTTGACAATTTCATGGGCAAGAAGCAATAGCTGTCGATGTATCTCTGTTTAAAGGCTTGATCGTACATGTAAACAAGTCTACAGCCTTGGAGTATGATTTTTGGTGTTAGTCCCTGACTAGTAAAATACTCTAGCAGTATAAAAGAGTCGAAACCTGAAGAATTGTGTGCGATAAATGTGAAACCCTCAAATTTCGGTCGTCTGAAATGCTTGACCATCTGATCCACACAATCTACACCTTCCGCCGAAAACTCATCCCCAGCTTGCGTTATTGCACAAACATAATTTGCCTTATGACGACCGTCTTCATACATCTTCTCAAAGTCAAAATAAATATAGTCTTGACTATGTTCACTAGGCTTGGTTGGTTGAATATAGCAACAGTGCTGATCTTCACCCATGAGAACTTCGGCACAGTGAACACATCTGGATGGTGCACATTTGTGCGTTAATAGCTTATCACCGGTCCATTTTGCTCTGTACTGTCTGTAACATTTATCACAGTATTTTATGCTATCACACTGAGACTTTGATCCGTCACTTTTTGCTTGTTTATGCATTTCATAGCAGAAATCAGATCTACAGTATCTCAAGCAATCATCGCATTGCACCGATTTCTTGGGATGCGTGTAGCAAGATATGTTCATGCATACGTTACATGTAAATTTGCAATGATGTAGACTACGATCACTAAACCCTTGATAGCAGTACTCACAAACATACGCGTATCCTAAGAAGCCTTTCAGATTTTTTATCCCATAAAAATGTTCTTCATGCAGGTACAAATGCAGCGTCTTGTGATGCAGCTCATCCGTATTTTTATACACTTCCAATTTACCTGAACCTGATCTGTGAAAGATAACTATTTTCAAGTCTAGAAGGGTTTCAAATTTAGAAACATCATGCAACGCAATTTTATCTTGTGGATCATAACCCAGATCGGTATGTATATTTCTAGCTAATGTCATCAATTCTGCGTCGGTACACTGTGGATTTAGAAAGTGAGCTATACACATGCTAAAACACATATTGTCTGTGACATTTTTGGGGGCAAACAAATGCATTCTATTTTTCTGTATGACCTGGTTATGTGCCAGATCAGCCAACTTCCTACGACCACCGCCTTGTTTGTTTCGCGCTACAGAGACACGTAACTCTAAAGCGGTATCAAAAGCCACATCCGTATTGCTTTGAACGGTTCGTTCGATTTGTTCTACAAACACATTAACGTCGTGGTTGTTATCAGGTGTTAGAACGGCATTAATATCTGTGGGGAGACTTGCACCTTGCAGAGAGATGTTAAAAAAAAAAAACCCCTCTCCAGCTAATAATCTGGAAAGCGTAACAATCTCATTCAAAATATCATGTAAAAATATATTATACGCTGCAAAATCATCTGTCGCTATTTCACGAAAATTTAAAGTTCTGCGAATTTCTAGACCATTAAATCGAGGTCTTGGGACAATCGTAAAATTACCCACACTACCTCCTTCTCTCACTAGTCTATCTATGTAATGCTGACTGAGACCCATATCTGGAGCTGTGGGATCGTAACCCGAGGCATCGTCATTAGAAGGTCCTGCACCGACCTGACCATCGCTGTCTACAACGGCACCCAACCATTCGTGTTGTTCGTCTATAAGTTCGTGTAATCTATCTATCATGTTAAGAGGATTAGGCGGTAACATCTGTAAATGATTGTTAATAATTTCGTGTAACTGCTGTGTACTGTTTTGAAAATCATATCTGGGTCTTAATGGTCTCTGATCATCTTCTGAAGCATGGGTATGTAAATCATCGTGACATCTTTTACTACTCATTTTGAATTATTATTTTAAAGCGAAAACACCTTTTTTTTTTTTTTTTTTTTTTTTAAAGACAAGCGTGCATACTCCTGAAAACACCAACACCAGTTCACAATGCGATATAGTTGACAAAACAGAAACATACAGCTGTTATAAATTCAAAACCATATATTTTCTCCTGAAGTAAAACAACCCCTAATGTGGGACACAATAACATGCAATATGGTATAAATCGATGCCAATAGACAATATTAATAAATGAAAAAACTAATGGCAATTCACAACCTAGAACAAAACAATAATACGTGTAAGAAATAATAAACAATTTTTTTTTTTTTTTTTTTTTTTTTTTTTTTCAAGCCAAATTTTTAAAAAAAAAATTAATAATACTAAAAACAACAAGACAATACATATCAAGGATGATCACGCTGGTACAAATCTGATAACATTCTTTGCATTAGATTTAAACGTTCAGTGATCAGAGTAAGAGCATTAACAATTAAATTTTGTTCAACTTGTACCTGATGGATTTCTCCCGGGCTCCCGTTCATGCGCTGTTGAAACTGACGAAATTCACCATATAGTTGTTCGTGACAGCTTCTCCAAAATTCGGCAGCGTGACGTAAGGATTCGTTGAGCTGTTGCTGGCATTCGATGATGTTCCTCAAAATCCCTACCACATCACTTTGAGCATTACCCACGATCTCTTCTGCACCCCGATAGGACAATGCTTGACCGCTCAAATCGAAAAGTGTGCCAAACCGTCGATTAACACGGCGAAGCATATCATAATCAAGCCTTCTATTTAAGTCACGTTCACGGAACAGCTCTTGAGGGTCTTCGTTAGGCAGTTCTTCCGTCTCCTCCTCGCTTGCCGAATCGCTAAAAGACGCACGATCCCACGCGCTCACCATAGAATCGCTCCAAGCTGTCACCCCTCCTTCACCATATCGCTGCTCTGTAAATATAGATAAAGGTTTTTAATTATTTTGCTGAATAAAACGCAAAACATAAAACGTAAAAGCTATTTTTTACTGCTTTAATACATACCGTTATTCTCCGAACTCCTTAAACGACTGGTGCTTGGTACATCGTCCGTTCCCCACTCCGGTAACCTCAAACGTTTCACCCCCTGACCCTCCGAGTGACGCGGTCTACACGTAACGCTAGCTTCGGTGCGTAAGCTTGAGACATCTGGGAGATTGTGAGAACCATCCTCGGGGGCCAGAACGTCGGCGGAGGCAGGATTTGTGACGTGTCCTAGGGCGTGTTGTGATTCGGTGGTAATTTCAACCTCTTGCGCAATGTTTTCTGGTGGGGTTATCAACTCCTGATTGTTGACAACACCTTGCTCGTCTGTCAAAAAAAAAAAAAAAAATTAACATTTCATTATTATTCTGGCAAGCATGTTATGGGAACCTTCATTTTTAACTTATTGAGAAAAAGGATTACCGTTATTAACAGCACCGGGTTCATCACAAGCAAACAACACGTTCTCATCAACTATAAGAACGATTGCAACGTTATTGACGTTATTATTATTAGGCATTGAATTAATAAAATAAAATTGGAAAATACTTACATAACTCTTCAAGGATCTGATCCAAATCTTCATCGAAACCCTGATTCACAAAATCTCCTAGAAATCATCCACGATACGTTAAACAAATTTTCACTTTAAAATATATTTAAATCATTTGTATAAAAATAAAATGAATAAAATAAAATAAAAAACTCACCCTGGTAGTTGTCTGCCATTGTTTCGTTATTGTTTTATTGTGATGTAGCACGACTTGAAGTTAATTTGCAGGTAATCAGTATGACAAAACTTTTAGTTTTTAAAGCCTGGGTACCCCGTGTGGGCGTCTCTTGAGAACGCCTCTAAATATAATAAACTTCAGTAGAGGATACCCTAATAACATAAATCTTTAATACTCATACACGTTGATTTATTTACGGTTGTATGGTTTTACAATTTGACTGAATGTATCTGTTACCTGACTGATCTGCATCAGACACCGTCTGGCCTTTATCACGGATCCTGGTGCGTAAAGACGCCCTTTCATCTCGATGGGGTTAGATACGGCATTAACTTCATTTGTTTGAAATGCAAAGATTTTTAACAAACCCAAAATCAATGCATTGATATCTGTGTGGCATTTGTCCCGCAAAGTATTGCGAATCGTTTGCGTTTAATAGTTATTTCATCTTACATTGGTGTAAGGGAAACAAGTCAATTTAGCTCAAAGGGAATCATTTAAGATTTTAAAGGGAATTTGAACAGAATCACTGTTTCACGGCTGCTCACGGAGACGCGCCTGCGGTTCAGTGAACGAGCCGTTTAACATCAAATCTGCGCTGGATACTAATATCCAAACTATAGTGAAAACACTATCAATTAGCACAGTAACAAGATCGACAGTTTAAGACATTAACTTGTAAGCACAAAACACAAGATACTTCTCTTTTCAATATGAATAAGGTTTTATTAGATAAATCTAAGACATATAAACTAATCTAACACATAAACGCACGCACACACACATTCACACAAGTTGCAGGAAGGTCGAAAGTTAGGGAAAGATGAGTTTAAGAGAATGGAAATATGGAATCCCAAGTTAACAGCAATACGTTAAATTGCATAAACATGAACAACCATCAATCACGTAATTAGCGCTCGCATTGAGTTCCTCAATGAGGTTAAAATTATATTAGATACACCAGTAAAGGTCACAGTCTGGAGGTAAAGTTACTTGCATCTCCTGTGAAGAAGGAGCCTCGGTGAAAGGGCTATCCCGAGGTCGTTGATTGGCTGGAAGTTCAGTCTCTGAAGTGACGTCTTGGGAAGCCCGTGGTTGTTGGGCGTTGGCTGAAAGCGCAGAGTCGTGTTCGCTGGTTGAAGTTGAATGGACGTTACAAAACTTAACTCAGAACACGAAACTCTCAAACGGAAAAGAAAAGAAATAAAGTTTGACGAGACTAGGTTGTGTTCCTTCTCATTGTGGCATAAGTAGCAGCAGGCAGGCACGCTGGAACCGCGCTCAAAGAACCATGATGACTAACCACATGGCTAGATGCTACAAGCTAAAGCTAGGTAGCAAAGCTACAAGCTAAAAGCTAAGAGCAGGCATGACTGATAGCAAGAGCAAGGCTGGAACTAAAAGCAGACTAAAAGCCGACATGGCTAATAGCAGCAGGCAGACTAGAACTAAAAGCAGACTAAAAGCAAGGCATGACTAAAAAAGAAATTACATCGTGTCCAAAGTATTTAAAACTTCCTGTTGGCCACCCCTCAAATGTTGCCTTGACCAATCAGATATGTTCTTGAGTCTTGGGTATCATAAATCATTTGTTTATCTTACCAAGCATGTGGTTCTTGCCTCACAGGGTCTAATTTTGGACATGATTCCTATAACATGATTATGATATATTTTACAAATAAATGATTGTCAGGACAATATCAAGCAAGAAAATGCGATTATTTGAATACTAGACATGACTAGGTATCCTATAGTTATCAAAAGACATACACAATAAGTGATTATACATGATAGTCAAATGTGTGGGTTACACGTAAATGAATATGGAGTTAAGCAATGGAATGATTCATTCATAAGTCTTTTTTGAGTTCATTCTGGTCCATATATAATGTATAAAAAGGGTTTCTTTGCCATTCTCTGGCAAAGGACTTTTCTGTGAAGACAAAGGTTTAAAGCCCTTCCCCCTTAGGAATTTCAGTCTGGTTTCACTGGCTGGGGGGGGAAGTCAATGCAAGTATTTAACTTGATCTCCTGGGTTTACATGTGATGTCCAGCGTTGCATTCCAATCACGAACAATAAATTTGACAATCTCTTCTTCGAATTAAAATTGTCAATAATTGTTCTATTGGTGTTAATGTTGAAAGCTGTTGTGTGAACAAGTTGGTTGGTTGGTTATCTTGCTTGGTTCCTGTGGCACTAGAACTGATTTATGACTTCCTTGAGGAATTCAGCTCATGTTTCAATGCACACAGCTCTGATAGACTCTTTGATTTGTCTGATTTGACTCATTTCTGCTACATTGGAAATCAAAGCTCTTAATAAGTCAAAGTCTTAAATTAAAAATCTCATAAGTGTGTATGAGTGTGTGTGTATGTGTGTGTGTATGTGTGTGTGTGTGTGTGTGTGTGTGTGTGTGTGTGAGTGTTTGTGTACTTGTTTGCGTTCTCCATACATTTATGTTGAGGCTGAAAGCTCTAGGGTTAATAAAAATTATAAATGTAACTAAAATAAACTAAATTAACTCGAATTAAACTACATATTCCTATATGGTCTGACTTGTTAAAAGATTTCATACCCATTTGACCCCACTAAATGAACTGTCAGATAACCTCACGATCACAGGCCTAAGCCATAAATTTTAAATTTGTTGCGTCTTTGATCCTTGAGTACATACAATTTTTTTTAAACTTTAGCCGTCCTGCAGCGCACCATTTAGCTACAACACCAGAACCCCCCCGGGAAAACTAATTAGATTACAGTCGAGTTGCAAACCCCCAAAAACCTTTAGATGTTTTTACACCCGCTGATGTCTAACTGATATGCAGGCGACATCGCACAGACACCAGATGCACGGCACGGTCACGTTTCGCTGCACGACCTGAGACGAGATATTTCTTCCCTGTCATATTGTTAACCGACTACTTTTAACTACATATGTATGGTTTATTTACTAGATAACACGACACAAACTGGACAGAAGGAAAGTGTGTGTGTGTGTGTGTGTGTGTGTGTGTGTGTGCGTGTGTGTGCGTGTTTGTGCACTTGTTTGCATTCTCGGTACATTTATGTTGAGGTTGAAAGATCTAGGGGTTAATAAAAATTATAAATGTAACTAAAATAAACTAAATTAACTCGAATTAAACTACATATTCCTATATGGTCTGACTTGTTAAAAGATTTCACACCCATTTGACCCACTAAATGAACTGTCAGATAACCTCACAATCACAGGCCTAAGCCATAAATTTTAAATTTGTTGCGTCTTTGATCCTTGAGTACGTACAATTTTTTTTTAAACTTTAGCCGTCCTGCAGCGCACCATTTAGCTACAACACCAGAACCCCCGGGAAAACTAATTAGATTACAGTCGAGTTGCAAACCCCCAAAAACCTTTAGATGTTTTTACACCCGCTGATGTCTAACTGATATGCAGGCGACATCGCACAGACACCAGATGGCACGGCACGGTCACGTTTCGCTGCACGACCTGAGACGAGATATTTCTTCCCTGTCATATTGTTAACCGACCACTTTTAACTACATATGTATGGTTTAATTACTAGATAACACGACACAAACTCGGCAGAAGGAAAGTGTGTGTGTGTGTGTGTGTGTGTGTTAATTGTCATAGCTTGAGAAATTAAGCCTGACAAAAACAAAAGATATATCGATGGCAATAGTCTAAATTTAGACTAGTCGTACATGAGAGTAATTAGCTTAATACATTAAAAACAAATAATGCTTTTTCAATGCTGTTTTTTATTATTATTTTTTATCTTTTAAGACTAAAAGTAAATAAAAATCGCATAAAGCTACATCATTTAAAAAGTACAAATTGATCTTATGTTTAAACAGATTTAAAGTTTTCACTAATTAAGGACTGATGTCTATTTATTAAAAACTACTTAGTTTAATTATTTTAACATTTAAATCTATTTGACGCTGCTATCACGCCTACAGCGGGGCAGTCTCTAGCGCCGGAGGCGTGGTTTTTTCCGGAGCATTCCCCGAGCCTCATTCTAAGTGTGTCTGCGGTGCTGTCAGTATCGCTCAACGGAGATGCCTTGACACTTTGCTGTGAGATCTTTTTTTCTTTCATCTAACTCTCTGTCAGTAATAGTCTAGATTTTTTAAGTTATAGTTAGTGGTAAAGTACAACATAGATTTGATTTGAAGTATCTTGTCTGATGGATTTTATTTTTGATCCGCCTAATGCCTACCATCTTTTTTCTTTTGTTTTTAACTTTTTATAACATCGTGACAAACACCAAGTTTTCTGGTTTGTATCGCCGCTTTACATTCATTTCTTTTTTAGTTTGAGGTAAGGTACAAATGCTAAATGCTTTCTTTTCTAGCTGGTAACAAAACACCTTTTTACATTTTTACAAGCTCTCACATCTTTTTCACGTGTTGCTTAACGAAAACACATCTGATAGTTTTGACTTGTTTAGTTGTTTTAGATAAATAACCAGTAACCTATTTTTTTTTCTTTTTTATTTGTTACAACTTTAACAACGTTTTACACTTTTCCAACTACGAAAACAATCATTACATCGTTCCCATTTTGTTTGTGTGTATAACCTTTTTTCTTGAAATGCACTGTGTACTTAAAACCTTAATAAAAACTTCCCTTATACCATTTTCATGATTTCATCCCTTTCCACAGTTTAAAAAAAAAAGCACATAGATCTCAACACATTTTCACCCTCCCTCACCGAAATTCCTTCTTGGGGTCGTAAGTTCATATCTAGGTCACCGGGGTGTACAGGGAGGGGAGGGGTGGGGGTGTACAAACAGGTGTCCAGAACAGATGGCTTTTATGACCCTCATCAATCAAATTTTTGACACATGGTGTACTATATTCTCTCTATGGCAGCAAGGATCCAGGATCAAGAGATCATTCTTCATGGAGACTGTTCCACAGGAAGCAGTTTCTCCTGGGTGAAAAACTAAACCTGGTTGTTTCAGCATCACTCAGGCAAGACTAAATACTTTTAAATTGATTTCAGTTGGTTATGTGTTTCAGGTCATCCTGACCATTCTGCTGTTCTGGATGTAAGGCCGTGCTGGAACTACATTTCTCGTGGTTGAAAAATTTGTGCAGCGGTATCCAGACATATAACGCCCAATCACACGGGGCGTCAACGCCTCTCGTTTACTTTTAAATGAAGTGACGTCAAGCATGGTGAAATTAATTCTAGAAATTAATTCTAAATAGAAGTTGAAGACTTTTCAAGCGCCAATGCAGCCTCCTCCAGTCAGAACATCTTATGCAAATACCCAAGCGCAGACGCAAGCCAATCGAGTGCATGCAATACCAGAAAACTAATGTGATTGGCTGTCACTATGAGAAGAGACAGTAATTCTGATCCGATATCAGTGTCGTTTTTTGCAAAAAAATGTTTAAATCAATGTAGAATTTTCTATACTTCTGTGTAGGGATTTCAATTTTCAATCATTTCCATGATCGATCGTCGTTTAAATAAACAATCAAATAATCGATTAATCATTAACCTTAATGCTGCAAAGTCTATTGCAGTAACACCCAGTCACTGGTATGACAGGATGTGCAAAAGTGTGTGTGTGTGTGTGTGTGTGTGTGTGTGTGTGTGTGTGTGTGTATATATATATATATATATATATATATATATACACACACTGTAAAACTGTAAAATATATATTTTACAGCAAAGACCAAAAGTTTGGACACACCTTCTCATTCAAAGAGTTTTCTTTATTTTCATTACTATGAAAGTTGTAGAGTCACACTGAAGGCATCAAGGGCTATTTGACCAAGAAGGAGAGTGATGGGGTGCTGCGCCAGATGACCTGGCCTCCACAGTCACCGGACCTGAACCCAATCCAGATGGTTTAGGGGTGAGCTGGACCACAGACAGAAGGCAAAAGGGCCAACAAGAGCTAAGCATCTCTCAGGGAACTCCTTCAAGACTGTTGGAAGACCATTTCAGGTGACTACCTCTTCAAGCTCATCAAGAGAATGCCAAGAGTGTGCAAAGCAGTAATCAAAGCAAAAGGTGGCTACTTTGAAGAACCAAGAATATGACATATTTTCAGATTTTTCACATTTTTTTGTTATGTATATAATTCCACATGTGTTTATTCATAGTTTTGATGCCTTCAGTGTGAATCTACAATTTTCATAGTCATGAAAATAAAGAAAACTCTTTGAATGAGAAGGTGTGTCCAAACTTTTGGTCTCAAACTTAAAGTCAAGGTGATGAGTAGTCTAAAGTTGGGCTCAGGTGGTAGTGCTGCGGGATATGTTTCCCATACATTTATTTATTTTTGGAGACTCGCCACAATTTTAAAACTGATCGATTTTCAACAAGGCTTCGTTGAATAAACATGAGTAACGTTACGTACTGCACGTTTAATAATTCCTAACATTTATATGTTTAAATATCAAAACGAGGCACAGGTGTTTTTATATCGCTGTATTTCTGAAGAAAGACTTGCATGTTATATGCCTGATAAAGCAGCGTGTGAGCGTAGCTCTGCTTTGTTTACAGCTGTTACTGGGGAAACCTCTATTTCTCGCACTTTATGTCTATGCTTTAAAACATCTCCTGCTGGCAAAGGATGAATTTGCATTTTCATCAAGTCCGCCTGATCCACATAGAAAACATATTTTGTTTGTTATCAAAAAATATCTACTCTAGAGGGACTTGGCTGTTGTTATTGATTCTATTTGGAAGTCTACCGGTTAGGTTAGGTCCACAAAAGCGTTTGTTTATAAAAGTTTGTTTATGTTGTTGCCGTTGAAACCGTCTGTATATATATGTGTGTGTGTATAATGTATGTGTGTGTGTGTAAAATACATTTCTTTTAAATGTATAGCACAGTAATGAAGGCAGCAACATGTGGTATGTGGTATAGACCAAGATGGCGGCGCGAACACCTCGCGAGGCTCAGCGTCTCTCCAGTTTATGAAATTTTGCAGTTTTATTCCTGCTCATCTCGGGTCTGTTCATACTGAACAGCTTTGCTTTAAGATCATACACCCGACAGGAGCTTTTGGATATCGGTGAGGACTTTACCAGCAGTTTTATCACCAATCTTCGACTCATCCCTGAGATCGCTAGAACACCCGATGCTTCGCACTCTACCCGGCCGGGCGGAAGTGCTCGCAGGCGGCGTCGAGATCGTAAACAAAGGCGGGGGAAGCGTGGAGGTCTAAGAGCTAAGCTAAAGCTAACACCGCTCCGGCTCTCTTTACCCAGCATTTTCCTCGCTAATGTGCGGTCACTGGTGAACAAAATGGATGAGTTACGACTCCGCATCACCCACAGTAAGAGACTTCTGGACTGCAATGTCATGGTTTTCACAGAAACATGGCTACACAGCGACGTACCCAACAATGCTATTGAGCTATCAGGACGCCACACGCTCCGGGCAGATAGAACGGCAGATGACTCCGGCAAGACAAGAGGTGGTGGATTGTGCATTTATGTCAACAAAGCTTGGTGTACGAACACTGTCATTGTTGGGAAACACTGCTCAGCTAACCTAGAGTTTCTCATGGTTAAATGTAGACCTTTTTATCTGCCACGGGAGTTCACTTCCACCATAATAACCGCAGTCTATATTCCACCGGATGCTAATGCCAAGCTTGCTTTGAACGAACTTCATGCAGCCATTAGTAAACAACAGACTGCTCACCCGGAGGCTGCTTTTATTGTCGCGGGTGATTTTAATCATTGCAAATTAAAAACAGTACTCCCCAAATTTCACCAGCATGTTTCCTGCCACACCAGAGGAGACAAAACTTTGGATCATGTTTATACAAACATTAATGGAGCTTACATCGCGAGCCCCCTCCCCCACCTCGGACAGTCTGATCACCTTTCTTTGTTTCTCACCCCTAAGTATTCACCCCTCATCAACCGTGTGAAGCAATCAGTGAGGACCATCAAAGTGTGGCCAACTGGAGCAGACTCTTTACTTCAAGACAGGTTTCAACACACTGACTGGAGTATGTTTGCTTCACAGGCTGCCTGTGGCTCTCACACGGACATTGATATCTACACCTCCTCTGTACTGGATCACATCAACTCCACCATTGACAGTGTAACAACAGAAAAATAGATAACAACATACCCTAATCAGAAGCCATGGATGAACAAGGAGGTGCGACTTCTGCTGAAAGCCCGCAACACCGCTTTCAGGTCAGACGACGCTCAGGCCCACAGTAAATCCAGGGCTAACCTGAAAAGGGGCATCAAAAAGGCGAAGTATTGCTACAAGTTGAAGGTAGAGGTAGCATGTGGCAGGGCATCCAGATCATCAGTGACTACAAGTCAAGCAACTCCACACCAACAGTCATGGACGTCTCCTTCCTTAACGAGCTAAATTACTTTTATGCTCGCTTCAACAGCGACAGCAAGGAGACGGCCACCAAAATCTCAGCCTCTTCAGACCACCAACCTCTCAAACTCACCTCCACAGATGTCCACACTGCACTGAGCCGGATCAACGCACGCAAGGCTGCTGGCCCTGATGGCATTCCTGGACGTGTCCTTAGGGCATGTGCAGAGCAGCTTGCAGGGGTCTTCACAGACATTTTCAACACGTCCCTCATCCAAGCAACTGTGCCTACATGTTTTAAGTCCACATCCATTGTGCCAGTACCAAAACACTCCTCCCCAACGTGCCTCAATGACTATCGCCCCGTAGCACTCACACCCATCATTCGAGCACCCAAGTGCTTCGAGCGACTGGTCCTAGCACATCTCAAAGACTGCCTCCCACCCACACTGGACCCACACCAATTTGCCTACCGCAGAAATAAGAGCACAGAGGATGCAGTATGCACAGTGCTGCACTCTGCACTCACACACCTGGACCATAACAACACGTATGTTAGGATGTTGTTTGTTGACTTCAGTTCAGCATTTAACACCGTCATTCCCTCCAAGCTGACCACAAAACTTGGAGACCTGGTCATTAACACCTCCCTCTGCAACTGGATTATGGACTTTCTGACCAACAGGCCTCAGCATGTTCGGTCAGGCCACAAACACTCCACCACCATCACACTTAACACTGGCGTACCACAGGGCTGTGTGCTGAGCCCATTCCTCTACTCCCTTTACACCCACGACTGCAAGCCTGTGCATGGATCCAACTCCATCATTAAGTTTGCAGATGACACCACGGTGATTGGCCTCATCAGTGACAACGATGAGACTGCCTACAGGGAAGAGGTACAGCACCTGGCCACATGGTGCGCTGACAATAACCTGCTCCTTAACACCAATAAGACCAAGGAGCTCATTGTGGACTTCAGGAAGAAGAAAGGAAGCACGCATGACCCCATCCACATTAACAGGATGGTTGTTGAACGTGTCTCCAGCTTCAAGTTCCTGGGAACCACCATCTCGGAGGACCTGTCCTGGACTACAACACCTCCAGCCTCGTCAAAAAGGCTCACCAGCGCCTTTTCTTCCTCAGGACACTGAAGAAGAACCAGCTGTCTTCAACCATCCTGGTGAACTTTTACCGGTGTGCGATCGAGAGCATCCTGACCAGTTGCATCACAGTCTGGTATGGGAACTGCTCAGTGGCTGACCGCAAGCCACTGCAGAGGGTGGTGAAAACTGCCCAATGAATCACAGGGACACCACTTCCTGCTCTTGAGGACATCCAGAGGAAACGCTGTCTACGTCGAGCTCGCAGCATTCTCAAGGACTCCTCTCACCCTGACCACGAACTGTTTAACCTCATCCCCTCCGGAAGGCGTTTCAGGAGCCTCCGGACAAGGACCACAAGATTCAGGAACAGCTTTTTCCCTAAAGCTGTCTCCTTGCTGAACTCTGCCCTCTGACACCCCTCAACACCCCCCACACCACACACATAGACTCGTCCCCCTCTTCAACACTCTGATTTATTTATTTACTCACAACAAGCAAAAAGTAACTTGTTATTACTTGCACTACTGCCTGTTCATCCAGGAACACTGTATAATCCATTTGCACATTGACATTTTTTTTTTCTATGCACTTTACTGTCCATTGCAATACTGTAAATTATGTTCATAGTTCTGTCTATAGTGTACATACACTTTTACATAGCCCGTCTGTATAGTATGTTCATAGTACACCTATCTGTATATCGTGCTTATAGTATTTAATATCTGTAAATTATGTCCATAATACTTACCTGTATAGTTATTGTACATATTATAGACCTTTATTCTGTACTTACTGCTTATTGCACTTCTGGTTAGATGCTAACTGCATTTTGTTGCCTTGTACCTACATGTGCAGTGACAATAAAGTTGAATCTAATCTAATCTAATCTAGATGGGACAGAACAAGAATCTTTCATTGTGCTAATGTATTATAATACGAAAGGGTATGGCTCCTATACAGCGTGCATCGCGTAAACACAACCAGTGCGCAGAATGATGCACTTGAAGCAACACAGAGTCACAGCGTGTAGCATTACTCACAGAAATGTTCAAAACACCAAAAGAAGAGATATTTTTGTGTATTATATGTGTGCAATATTTTGAGCCTTTTCTTTTAACAGTTTTAAATATCAGTTATTGTGCACTCTTGAAGAGAGTTTCATTATTTTGACTTTAGTAACTAGGGCTGGGATGATATGCTAATCTGCCAATTCAATACTATCCTGATACTTGTGTGCCGATTCAATATATATTTATAATTTTATATATATATATATATATATATATATATATATATATAATTTAGCATTGTGATTATAGTTATATAACTATTGCAATTCGTGACTTATCCAAATTGTCTATAAAATGATGTTTGTTTCTGTAGATTTGAGGGAAAGATTAAAAACAAGGAGGTCTGGGAATGACTGAAGGGATCTGACAGCATTGCGGGAAGGAAGTAATCACCAGAATGTAAGTTCTTTGAGAATGTGTGCATTATTACAATTGAGTTTTCATTTAAATGTGGCAATGTACACAGCTGGTCAAAAGTTTTAAATATATTTTAAAAGTTTAATTTATTTCTATAATGCACAGCTATATTTTCAGCATTAATTAATCCAGTCTTCAGTGTCACATGATCTTCAGAAATCATTCTAATATGATGATTTACTGCTCAATCAATTTTTCTGATTATTATCAGTGTTGAAAACAGTTGTGCTGCCCAAACTTTTGTCTACACATTTACATTTACATTTATTTATTTAGTATTTATTTTATTTATTTATTTTATTGGGGGGGGGGGGGGGGGGGGGGGGGGCTAATAGCAAGAATGCATAAAATTGAAAACCAGTGGTAGAGAAGACTTTTGTAATTTTACAAAAGATTACCTTTTTTTTCCAATGTTTTGAACTTTGTGTTTCATAAAATAATCATGAAGAAAAAATTCTACTTTCCAGAAATGATAAGTTTTCTTCCCCATCATTTCTAATATGGGGTGCGCTTCCCTAAAACCAACTTTGTTCAAAAAGTTCCTTCGTTACCAATAGAGTTCATAGGAACTAACAACCGTAGTAAGCTAACAGCAGATGTGATTTACATCATGTATGTCATGAGCAGATGTACACTTTGATCTTAGCGGCAATAATGCGATTGGGTGCATGTAAATGCACTGATTTGTGATAATCAGCAATGTTTCCCGATCAACATATCAGTATATGAAAAAGATCATGTGACACTGAAGACTGGAGTAAAGTTACTGAAAAATTGTCTGAGTCTGAGTGTCTGACTCTACACTAGAGGAACTCTTTTCTGAAGAAGATCAGGTGCTGAGAAGGAGCCTTGTTCTACAGCAAAACACTGCATCAAGCCTCCTGTCCTTCCCTCAGAAGAGCCTGTCTTCTGCTGCTGGGGTAAGAAACACCCTCTTCCTCTTCTCTATCAGCTGTCCAGCACCTAACTCTGCCTCCTCAGCACTGTCTGAAAGAGTCTTCTCCACAGTCAGTAATCAGAGATCACAGATTCTTCTGAGAAAGTCGATATGCTCATTTTCTTTAAAAACTTTGTTTTCTTCGGGTGGGACAAATAATACAGGAGAGATGCTAGAAATCTCTATATTGTTCATTTTTCATATCTTTACGCTTTATGAATGTTTTTCTTCTGAGAAGCTCAAAAATTATGGTTCTTTGGTAATTGCTTTATTGTTTAAGTTTATCCTCTGATAGTGAGCACAGAGCCCTGATCATGACATGCAAGAAAAAGAAAGAAATCATGTCCATGATTTACTAATTTGTTCCCTCGATGTACTAAAACGTGCACGATTACTTTTACATTTCATTGATTTGCTAAATCGTATGCAAAATTTACTAATTCGTTCTCTTGATGTATAAATAGTGTACACGTTTTAGCAAATCGAGGGAATGAAATAGAAAATCGTGCGCATGAATTAGCCAAAAAATTTTCCTGCATGTCATGTAATTAAAGCACATCACCACCAGACATTTATACCAGGAGCCTCATATACGACGCTCACAGTTTTACTTTGTGCAGTATCTCTGTGCAGTATCTGCTGAATTGTTTCATATCTATTTATCATGTATTTTTTGTTGCACTAAATTATGTTGTATCAATAAGTCTACTGATAATTATTTATAATTTTCACTGATAACGTCATTAACCATTTCCTCATCCTTAAGACAAACATTTTCTGTTGTTCATATTGTGTAATCTATGAATTGATGTGTTTAGTTTTCTGTGCTCATAACTTAGTAACATTTTGCATGGTTAAAGAACAGGTGCAATGTTCAAAATGTTTTGGCTTCGTATTTTTAGAAAGTAGTGCTGAATAAATATTGATTTGTGAATGAATGCAGTGTGTTTTTGTCTATTTTATATTAGAATGTTTTTGTATTTGTTTGCATTGCATGTATGTAATTAATTTATTAACTATGAATCCCCTATAATTAGATTACAATTAGATTTCATGAAGTTTATTTTTTGCCCCAGAGATGGATTGAGTTTATTAGTTCTTTATGTATTTCAAGGTAATGGTGAGGTGAAAATATGAATTATTTGAATTATATATATATATATATATATATATTACCAAAATGATCCTGTAATGTCACGTCCTCATAAGGTGTCAGTTTGGTCGTCAGGACATACTCATCACGTTCCAGCGACGTTCCACTATAACGTCGCCACGACGGATATAGGAATCACAAAGTTACGTCACTGGAACGTTATATGGTACGTCGCTGCGACTAATATGGTACTTTATAGTAACGTTCTCATAATGTGCCAGTTTAGTCGCTGGGACGTACTCAATACGTTCCAGCGACGTTCCACTATAACGTCGCCACGACGGATATGGGAATCACAAAGTTACGTCGCTGGAACGTTATTTGGGACGTCGCTGCAACGATTATGGTCTGGTCCAGTTACGTCGTCACGATGTAACTGTGTTAGCTGGGTAGATACATACTAATACATGCTAGCAACATTAGCTAAGTGTTAAAGCATGCTAATAATGTAGTGAAAAAGAAAGTTGTTGTAACTAAGGCAAGCAATGTCCGATCTTCCCCAAGCTGCACACGTGTGATAGGTGTTCTGTCTTGAACAAAAACCCATGAAAAAATTCAGTTATAGTCATAGCGCCACCTGCTGGTAACAGGAAGTGACATAGTTAACACTGTTACAGACTCCTAGGAACATATTAAAAAGTGTAAACAAGTGTTAAATAGGCTGGCAACATACTAGATACATACTAATACATGCTAGCAACACTTAGCTTAGTGCTAAAGCATGCTAATAATGTAGTGAAAAAGGAAGTTGCTGTGACTCAGGCAAGCAATGTCCGATCTTCCCCAAACTTCACACGCGTGATAGGTGTTCTGTCCTGAACAAGAACCCATGATAAAAATTCAGTTATAGTCATAGCGCCACCTGCTGGTAACAGGAAGTGACATGGTTAACACTGTTACAGACTCCTGGGAACAGAGTCTGTTACAAGTGTTAAATAGGCTGGCAACATACTAGATACATACTAATACATGCTAGCAACAGTTAGCTTAGTGCTAAAGCATGCTAATAATGTAGTGAAAATGAAGTTGCTGTAAAAAAAGGCAAGCAATGTCCGATCTTCCCCAAACTTCACACGTGTGATAGGTGTTCTGTCATGAACAAACAACCATGACCAAATTCAGTTATAGTCATAGCATCACCTGCTGGTAACAGGAAGTGACATGGTTAACACTGTTACAGACTCCTAGGAACATATTAAAAAGTGTAAACAAGTGTTAAATAGGCTGGCAACATACTAGATACATACTAATACATGCTAGCAACACTTAGCTTAGTGCTAAAGCATGCTAATAATGTAGTGAAAAAGGAAGTTGCTGTGACTCAGGCAAGCAATGTCTGATCTTCCCCAAACTTCACACGCGTGATAGGTGTTCTGTCCTGATCAAGAACCCATGATAAAAATTCAGTTATAGTCATAGCGCCACCTGCTGGTAACAGGAAGTGACATGGTTAACACTGTTACAGACTCCTGGGAACAGAGTCTGTTACAAGTGTTAAATAGGCTGGCAACATACTAGATACATACTAATACATGCTAGCAACAGTTAGCTTAGTGCTAAAGCATGCTAATAATGTAGTGAAAAAGGAAGTTGCTGTGACTCAGGCAAGCAATGTCCGATCTTCCCCAAACTTCACACGTGTGATAGGTGTTCTGTCCTGAACCAACAACCATGACCAAATTCAGTTATAGTCATAGCGCCACCTGCTGGTAACAGGAAGTGACATGGTTAACACTGTTACAGACTTCTAGGAACATATTAAAAAGTGTAAACAAGTGTTAAATAGGCTGTCAACATACTAGATACATACTAATACATGCTAGCAACACTTAGCTTAGTGCTAAAGCATGCTATTGATGTAGTGAAAAAGGAGGTTGCTGTAACTAAGGCAAGCAATGTCCAGTCTTCCCCAAACTGCACACGTGTTATAGGTGTTCTGTCTTGAACAAGAACCCATGAAAAAATTCAGTTATAGTCATAGCGCAACCTGCTGGTAACAGGAAGTGACATGGTTAACACTGTTTCAGACTCCTGGAAACATATTAAAAAGTGTAAACAAGTGTTAAATAGGCTGGCAACATACTAGATACATACTAATACATGTTAGCAACACTTAGCTTAGTGCTAAAGCATGCTAATTATGTAGTGAAAAAGGAAGTTGCTGTAAAAAAGGCAAGCAATGTACGATCTTCCCCAAACTTCACACGTGTGATAGGTGTTCTGTCCTGAACAAACACCCATGACCAAATTCAGTTATAGTCATAGCGCCACCTGCTGGTAAAAGGAAGTGACAAGGTTAACACTGTTATGGACTTCTAAGAACAAATTAAAAAGTGTCAATAAGTGTTAAATAGTCTGGCAGTATGCTAGAAACATAACGAAAGATGCTAGCAACACTTAGCTAAGTGTTAAAGCATTCTACTAAGGAAGTGAAAAAGGAAGTTGCTGTAAAAAAGGCAAGTAATGTCCGATCTTCCCCAAACTTCACACTTGTGATAGGTGTTCTGCTCTGAACAAACAACCATGACCAAATTCAGTTATAGTCATAGCGCCACCTACTGGTAACAGGAAGTGACATGGTTAACACTATTACAGACTCCTAGGAACATATTAAAACGTGTAAACAAGTGTTAAATAGGCTGGCAACATACTAGATATATACTAATACATGCTAGCAACACTTAGCTTAGTGCTAAAGCATGCTAATAATGTAGTGAAAAAGGAAGTTGCTGTAACTCAGGCAAGCAATGTCTGTTATGTTCATTGTGTGTTTCTTGGGACTCTAATTTTGAAAATTACCAGACTAAGCAAGGGAGCAGCCATTTTGTTTTTAGTTTGCTCAGCACTCTCAAGCTTTAAGCTCCATGTGACTGCCGCTCCAGTTTTCTTTAATGTTCATGTCTTCGAAAGCATTGTCAGTAAGTAATTATTGTAAAATTTGTAAATTGAGAATATTTTCTTTATTACCTATGCTATATTGGTAATAATTATTTGTTATTTTATACACCAATTGCTCAACTGGTAACTCTGCTCTGTCAGCCTTTATATTGTGTATATATTTTGTATTCTTTGTACTAAAAACAATTTATTTGTGTATTGTTTTTGATAGTTTCACTCTCCTTTGAAGCATATTGGAGTAAACATCAGGATTTTTGAAAAACCACACCCTGGCTCCAGTCTTTATTTGAAGGGAGTTTGGCTTGCTGCTAAATTGTGTTCACACATATGGAAACACACAAGGAGAGCAGTACAGTGAAATGACAAACTCAGCTGGCTGAACATCTTGGCAGAAGCGTACAGTAGCAAATAGTGAGCATCATGGCTGAAAGGTATCCAAAAGACACCACGTTAGGAAAGATACAAAGTAAAAGTAACAGAGCATCTGACACATCCTCTAAAAGTTCCATAAGAACTTCAAGATCCTCAAGATCTTCAGTTGGTGTTGCTGCAGCACGCGCTAGAGCTAAGGCAGAAGCAGCACGTGCACGAGTTACCTTTTCAGAGAGAGAAATTGCAATTAAAGTGGACTCAGCCAGACTACAAGCTAATTTGGAAGCCCTACATCTGGAAAAAGAGGCTGCAGCTGCTAGTGCAGAAGCGGATATATTAGAAGCAGCAGCAGAGTTTGAGGATGAGGAGCCATATGAAAGGAAAAGTCACTCTTCATCAGCACAAAGCACAAAAAAACGTGTTTGTGATTATGTCAGGGATCAAGCTACATATCTCAGTGAGCAGGCCGACTTAACCGCTGATCAGTCTCATGATTGCAAATCTGAACCAGACCAAGTAACGGATCAGAACCAGTTTACCTCTCAAACTGAACCAAATATAGTGCATGTGAATGATGACCAGTATGTCGTACTTGATGCATGTTCTACATCTCCATCTCTAAGAGTGCCAAAACTGCAACAAGTAAAACTCCCAAGAAACATGAAAAAAGAGTCAATAGAAATACCAGTCAGCAATAAATGGCAGCAACAGGCTAAGTGCAGTGGTGTATCCAGATCTTTGCCACAACACTCAGAAACTTCAGGCATGATGGACCTAGTGAAATATCTTGCACGTCGTGAGCTGGTGAGCAGTGGTTTAACACGCTTTGATGATCACCCTGAAAGTTACAGAGCCTGGAGGTCCTCTTTTATCAACACAATCAAAGACTTGGGTCTTACGGCCAGTGAGGAGCTAGACTTGTTGTCAAAGTGGCTTGGTAAAGAATCTTCAGAATACGTAAGACGTCTCAGGGCAGTTCACATAGGAAACCCAGACACAGCCTTGAAAATGGTCTGGAACAGACTTGATGAATGCTACAGCTCACCTGAAGTAATCGAAAGTGCGTTGTTTAAGAAGTTAGACAGTTTTCCCAGGATTTCAGGTAAAGACAACCTCAAATTAAGAGAGCTAGGAGATCTTTTAATGGAGCTTCTCTCAGCCAAAGACGACGGCTATCTACCAGGTTTAGCCTACTTAGACACTGCTCGCGGCATCAGGCCCATCGTTGAAAAACTGCCATATACCTTACAAGAGAAATGGATTTCTCAAGGCTCAAAGTTCAAAGAAGAATTTGGTCTCACTTACCCTCCTTTCTCGTTCTTTACTCAGTTCATTTGCAATCATGCTAAAACACGTAATGATCCCAGCTTTGCCTTTTCTAGTAGTTGCCGCCCACAGTATGAAGGGCTCACTGTAAACCGCTCTAACTTCAAGACGCCAGTGTTGGTGCACAAAACTGAAATCTCTCATAGTGCATTTCAAGACAAAATGCCTTCTAAAGATGATCCAGCCAAATACTGTCCTATACACAACAAACCTCACCCTTTGAGGAAATGTCGAGGCTTCAGATTGAAAACCATCGATGAGCGAAAAGCATACCTAAAAGACCAAGGGATCTGCTTTAGGTGCTGCTCTTCATCATCACACTTTGCTCGCGATTGCAAAGTCATTCTAAAATGTGATGAGTGCAACAGTGACAGTCACAACTCAGCTCTGCATCCTGGTCCTATGGTCCGTGCTGCTGGATTATGGCTTATTGGAGGAAAGAGATGCATAAGCAGTATTCTTCATGGATGTGTAACCTGTCGTAAACTTCGTGGTAAACTTGAAATGCAGAAAATGTCAGACTTGCCACCAGAACGACTAAGTGTGTCACCACCCTTTACTTACACTGGCTTAGATGTCTTTGGGCCTTGGACAGTGGTAGCTCGCCGAACAAGAGGAGGTCAAGCTCTCAGTAAACGCTGGGCGGTGCTTTTCACCTGCATGAGCACCCGTGCAGTTCACATTGAAGTCATTATGTCTATGGACTCTTCGAGTTGTATCAATGCACTTCGCAGGTTTTTCGCGATCCGTGGCCCTGAAAAACAACTGCACTCAGACTGTGGAACCAACTTTGTTGGTGCTTGCAATGAGCTTGAATTCCACAAAGTTATAAAAGAAACAAAGGTGCAAAGATACATCAATAACGAGGGATGCACATGGGTTTTCAACCCACCACACTCCTCCCATATGGGGGGCGCATGGGAGCGAATGATTGGTCTGGCTCGTAGAATTCTTGACTCAATGCTGATGCGGGAAGGACATTCTAACCTCTCAGATGAAGTGCTTTGTACACTTATGGCGGAAGTGACAGCAATTATTAACAGTAGACCTCTCGTACCTGTTTCTTTGGATGCAGACTCTCCCTTGATTCTTACCCCTGCAATGCTCTTAACACAAAAACCAGTTTCTTCACCTCCAGCAGGAGACTTCTCTGAAAAGGATATCTACAAACGCCAATGGCGGCAAGTACAGAGCCTAGCCAACCAATTTTGGTTTCGCTGGAAACAGGAATATCTTTAAACGCTGCAAGTTCGTCACAAATGGCAGGACCCATACCCAAACATCGAGGAGGGTGACATAGTACTACTAAAGGACAATCAAGTAGCCCGAAATGAATGGCCTATGGCACTCGTCACAAGTGTTTTCCCTGGTCAAGATGGAAAGGTTCGAAAGGTTGAACTTAAAGTGACTAAAGAAGGGTCCAGCAAAACCTTCTTGAGGCCTATATCTGAAGTAATTCTCCTGCTAAGAAAATAGGAAAACTCCTTTAAACAGTTGGTATAGATGACATCTTCATAGATGTCAGGCGGGGAGTGTTATGTTCATTGTGTGTTTCACTCTTGGGACTCTAATTTTGAAAATTACCAGACTAAGCAAGGGAGCAGCCATTTTGTTTTTAGTTTGCTCAGCTCTCTCAAGCTTTAAGCTCCATGTGACTGCCGCTCCAGTTTTCTTTAATGTTCATGTCTTCGAAAGCATTGTCAGTAAGTAATTATTGTAAAATTTGTAAATTGAGAATATTTTCTTTATTACCTATGCTATATTGGTAATAATTATTTGTTATTTTATACACCAATTGCTCAACTGGTAACTCTGCTCTGTCAGCCTTTATATTGTGTATATATTTTGTATTCTTTGTACTAAAAACAATTTATTTGTGTATTGTTTTTGATAGTTTCACTCTACTTTGAAGCATATTGGAGTAAACATCAGGAGTTTTGAAAAACTACACCCTGGCTCCAGTCTTTATTTGAAGGGAGTTTGGCTTGCTGCTAAATTGTGTTCACACATATGGAAACACACAAGGAGAGCAGTACAATGTCCAATCTTCCCCAAACTTGACATATGTGATAGGTGTCCTGTTCCGGACACACACCCATTAACAAATTCAGTAATAGTCATAGCGCTACCTGCTGGTAACAGGAAGTGACAAGGTTAACACTGTTATGAACTCATAAGATTAAATTTAAAAAAGTGTCAAAAAGGGTTAAATAGGCTGGCAACATGCTAGAAACATAATAAATCATGCTAGCAACACTTAGCTAAGTGTTGAAGCATTCTACTAAGGCAGTGAAAAAGGAATTTGCTGTAACTAAGGCAAGCAATGTCCGATCTTCCCCAAACTTTATACGTGTGATAGGTGTTCTGTCCTGAACAAAAACCCATGAAAAAATTCAGTTATAGTCATAGCGCCACCTGCTGGTAACAGGAAGTGACATGGTTAATACTGTTACAGACTCCTAGGAACATATTAAAAAGTGTAAACAAGTGTTAAATAGGCTGGCAACATACTAGATACATACTAATACATGCTAGCAACACTCAGCTTAGTGCTAAAGCATGCTAATAATGTAGTGGAAATGAAGTTGCTGTAAAAAAAGGCAAGCAATGTCCGATCTTCCCCAAACTTCACATATGTGATAGGTGTTCTGTCCTGAACAAACACCCATGACCGAATTCAGTTATAGTCATAGCGCCACCTGCTGGTAGCAGGAAGTGACAAGGTTAACACTGTTATGGACTCCTAGGAAAATATTTAAAAGCATCAACAAGTGTTAAATAGGCTGGCAACATACTAGATACATACTAATACATGCTAGCAACACTTAGCTAAGTAGTAAAGCATGCTACTAATGTAGTGAAAAAGGAAGTTGCTGTAACTCAGGCAAGCAATGTCAGATCTTCCCCAAACTTCACACGTGTGATAGGTGATCTGTTCTGAACAAACACCCATGACCAAATTCAGTTATAGTCATAGCGCCACCTGCTGGTAACAGGAAGTGACAAGGTTAACACTGTTATAGAATCCTAGGAACAAATTAAAAAGTGTAAAAAAGTGTTAAATAGACTTGCAACAAGCTAGAAACATAATAAAACATGCTAGCAACAATTAGCTAAGTGTTAAAGCATTCTCCTAAGGCAGTGAAAAAGGAAGTTGCTGTAACTCAGGCAAGCAATGTCCGATCTTCCCCAAACTTCACACGTGTGATAGGTGTTCTTTTCCAAACAAACACCCATGACCAAATTCAGTCATAGTCATAGTGCCACCTGCTGGTAACAGGAAATTACCATGTTAACACTGTTGTGGACCCCTAGGAACAAATTAAAAAGTGTCAAAAAGTGTTAAATAGGCTGGCAACATGCTAGAAACATAATAAAACATGCTAGCAACATTTAGCTAAGTGTCAAAGACTGCAACTAATGCACTGAATATGGAAGTTGCTATAACTCAGGCTAGCAACGTCCGATCTCCCCCAAACTTCAGACATTTGACAAGAGTCCTGTACTGAACACATCAACATGCCCGTACTCCATTATAGTCATAGCGCCATCTACTGGCAACATGAAGTGTCATGTGTAACACTCTTATGGACTCCTAGCATGTGTAACAATATTATGGAGTCCTAGCAACATATTAAAAAGTGCCAGCAAGTGATAAATACACTGGTAGCACGCTAGAAAAATACTTAAACATGTTAGCAACACTTGGCTAAATGCTAAAGCATCATTTTACTGCAGTGAATCAGTAAGTTACTGTAATTCAGGCATACAGTGTCCAATCTGCCCCAGATTGAACAAGTTTCATGAGAGTCCTGCCCTGAAGACATAAATAAGCCCGTATTCGATTCTAGTCATAGCGCCACCTAATGGCAACAGGAAGTGGCATTTCTAATACTGTTATGTACTCCTTAAAAAATAATAAAAAGCAACAATAAGTATTTAATAGGCTGGCAACATTCTAGAAGCATACTAAAACATGCTAACATCACTTAGCTAAAGGCTAAAGCATGCTTCTAATGCAGTGAAAAAGGAAGCTGCTGTAACTCAGGCAAGCAATGTCCGATCTTCCCCAAACTTCACACGTGTGATATGTGTTTTGTTCTGAACAAACACCCATGACCAAATTCAGTAATAGTCATAGCGCCACCTGCTGGTAACAGGAAGTGACAAGGTTAACACTGATATGGACTCCTAGGAACAAATTAAAAAAGTGTCAAAAATTGTATCAAAAATCCTGTCCTATACACAACATGCCTGTATTCGGTTATAGCCATAGCTCCATCTACTGGCAACAGGAAGTGTCATGTGTAACACTGTTATGGACTCCTAGTAACATATTACAAAGTGCCAGCAAGTGATAAATACACTGGCAACATTCAAGAAGCATACTAAAACATGCTAGTAATAGTTAACTAAGTGCTAAAGCATGCTACTAATGCAGTGAAAGAGGAAGTTGCAGTAACTCAGGTAAGCAATGTCTGATCTTCCCCAAACTTCAGACGTTTGACAAGGGTCCTGTCCTAAATACATCAACATGCCTGTATTCGTTTATAGTCAAAGCGCCACCTGCAGGCAACAGGAAGTGTCATGTTTAACACTTTTATGCACTATTTGTAACACATTAAAATATTCCATTGTGTGCTAATCATGCTAGAAATATTCTAAAACATGCTAGCAACACTTGCTATGTGCTAAAGGATGCTATTAGTACTATGAAACATGAAGCTGTTGTAACTCATGCATACCAGCATTTCCAGTCTAACCCAAACTTCACGTTTTATAAGAGTCCTGGCCTGAACACAACTAAAGGCCAATATTCAACTATAAGCATAGAGCCACCTGCTGGCAACAGGAAATTACTTATTTTATACTAACTTAAACATGAGATGTCTGATCTGCCCGAAACTTTGCATGTTTGGTAAGAGTCCTGGCCTGAAGAGATTAAAATGCCGATATTCAGTAGTAATCATAGCGCCACCTGTTTGCAGCAGGAAATGTGGCACAAAAATGTACTATTTTATAAGCATATGGTCCAAAGTTCACTGTTCCTCCTTTGGGCACCGGGTGGTGGTGAGCCCGGGTGCGAAGGCCCGTTCATCACTTCTTGCAGCTTTAATTATTATTAGGGCTCAAGCCTGGAGGGCGAGAGCCCTATTGTTTTCCTTAGGATTATTATTTTATTTTATTTTTATTAGGGCTCAAGCCCGAAGGGGCGAAGAGCCCTATTGTTCTTCTAAGGATTATTCTTCTTATTATTATTTTTTTTATTTTTTATTAAACCTTCCGGGGGTTTTTGGGGGCCTTAACATGCTCAAAAACTCTTTAAAATTGGCACACACATTGGAATCTGCGGCCATCAGGACGCTGCAGAGCCTGGGACCCGGGCGTGGCACAGGGGCTCTACAGCGCCCCCTGGAACACAGTCAGAAATCTTGAACCATAGCTCACACACACTAGCATGTATTTATATGAAACTCGGTCCTTTCACACTTTATGTCATAGGCTCCGCCCAACAGGAAGTCAGCTATTCAGGGCTGTTTAAAAAAAGCATGCTCTGGAATTTGAAATACTCCTCTGAAGTTTTCAACCCATTCGCCACGAAACTCTGTAAACATGATCTCAAGACATTGGGGATGAAAAATTGCGAGGGGATTTTTGATATCTCGAACGGTTTGCCCGTGGCGAGGCTTGGAAATTATGGCTAGAAATGAGAAACAGGAAATGTCTAATAACATCCACATACATTTCCTGAATTTGATCAAACTTCATTGGTTTGTTCGTTGTATGATACCGATCGTATATATGTGACTATTAAGAGTCAACATTATAGCGCCACCAACTGGCAGCAGGAAGTGAGTCATTTTCCAAATGCTTTGAATTCAGCATCTTATTTTTACTTTATTTACTTAAAACTTCATCAGAATAATGACAAAACACGGCCGATGTAAATCTGTTGTGGGGATATTGATATCTGATATAGTGTTGCCATGGCAACGTGTCAAACTTGAATGTTCTGTTATGGTGAGTTTGAGGCAGACAACAAGCTCAGATTTACATGAAACTCAAAAGACATATCAGTATTAGTGATAGCTAGACAATGGCAAAAGCTTTTAAAAGGGCGTGAAGGAGGCACTCTATAGCGCCACCTTTTGTCAAAAGTGGGGGGGTTGGTTTTAGCTACAGACACCAAACTTGGTACATAAATTGTTCTTTTCAAGACGGACAACTTTCTAATTCACAGTCATCAGCTACGACCAACAGGAAGTCGGCTATTTTGATTTGAATATTTAAATTGAGCTCTGATTTAATGCATACTCCTCACAGGAAATGTTCACTATACTCACCAAACTTTGTCTACATGTTGAAAAAACATTGAGGAACTTAAATTGCGAACAGATTTTGGTTAGCTTGAACGGTTTTGTCGTGGTGATTTTTTGAAATGACAGTAAAAAGGGAATCATTAATTGTCTTGTATTTTTAAATTGCAGCTTCCAAACACTTAAAAAAAAAATTCATACAGAGATCAAATCATTCTGAGGACATATGCATAGTTTCATGACTTTACAACACTGTATGATTAAAAGAAAATTAAAAAACTGTCAGACATCTCAACTCACTCTGTCCCTCTGTTTGAGGAATGTATGTGTGCTGACTGAGTGTGTGTGTGTGTGTCTGTGAGTGGGGGATGGGCATGAGCTGAGTGGCAGACACAATGAGAGAGAGAGAGAGAGAGAAAGAGAGAGAGAGAAACTTAATCATCTCTTTAATCACCAGAAAAAAAAAGTATTTTAAATTGTTATTTTTTGTTGCTTTTGCTAACATTGCTGTTTTCATTACAGCTTAAGAAATCTCTTAGGCCTTATCCTTTTCTGACAGTTTCAGGAATTAAAAACAAAATTCTAAAAATACTTACTTGTGCTGCAAATAATAATTTCAATCTCATTTGATACTGACCTATTCCATCCTGTGACATGACATTTATCTTAATTTACATAATCTCATGGATGTAACAGTAAAACTGTTCAGCTCACAGATGAAGACTAAGCTGTAATGCAAGCAGAACTTTCACAAATGCTTATAAGTCATTAAAGGATTTTATAACACTGTAAAATAATGTCTAATTTGTTAACATTAGTAAATGCATTGGTAACACTTTATAATAACTGCACTCATTAGTAAATAGTCAGTTCATGCTTTATAAAATCTTGTCCCAACTTAAATAGTCATTAATAAGCAGCTTATAAATATACAGCTATAAATAGCTCGATCTTGGTTTATAAGCACATTTATTAAAAAGGAGAGTAAAGGGTCAGTTATCTTCCTATGAAAAATAAAAAAATGAAAATAAACAAACAACAACACAGATTGATACAGAACTCAGAAATTTTATTGTGGATTTATGATCAAATCAGCCTGAAAATGAATCATACTCCTCCAAGAAGACACAAGTAGTTCACACCAAACTTTTTCAACATGATGCCAATATACTGAAGATGTTAAATTGCAAATGGGTTTAGGATACCTTAAATGGTGTGGCCATACCGATTTATTAAAGTAACATAAAAAAATACAATAGTTATTTTACTATATCTTTAACATTCTTCATTCCAACTCTTCATAATTTTTTATATACGTAGAAGTCATCATTTGAAAGAAGCACAGTAAGTTTCATAGCTTTATCATTTTCAAGAGCCAGCTTAAAATTAAAACTATCATAACATATAAATCAAGCTTGCAATTCTTAGTACCAATAATGGCCACCAGATGGCGCTATATGATTACTTTTAAATAATTATTGTAGAAACAAGTATGATTTAAATCATTTATAGAAATCTTTCAAAGAAAAATAATATGTATTTTACTGATAAAATGACCCTCACTTAATTAGAATAATATGCTGAAGTATTGTGAAATACTGTGTATTAAGAATAATTCTTTATAGGCTTTATGGACAGATAAGCTTGGAGTGACTCTTGAAGGATCAGCATCACATCCTCTTTTACCACTGTTTAAAGAATTTATCTTACAGAACAGGTGCGAATTAATTTTGGATAGCTTGAATGGTTTTGTCATGGTGATTTTTTGAAATAACAGTAAAAAAGGAACCAGTAAATGTCTTTTATTTTTTTAAGTGCAGCTTCTAAACACTTCAACAAAATGTACACATAGAAGACAAGTCATGCTGAGGAAATATGCATCGTTTCATGACTATACAACACTATATGGATGATAGAAAATTAAAAAAACTACCATACATCTGATGTCACTGTCCCTCTGGGTAATGTGTGTGTGTGTGTGTGTGTGTGTGTTTGTGTGTTAAGTGTGTGTGTGTTAAGTGTGTGTGCTGAGTTTGTGTGAATGTGTGGGAGAGGGGATGGGCTTGGTGTCAGAGAGAGAGAGAGAGAGAGAGAGAGAGAGAGGGAGGGAGACTTAATCATCTCTTTAATCACCAGCAGAAAAAAAAGCAATTTGGTGTTGTTGTTGTTTTTTCATCATTACAGCTTAAGAAATATCTTAGGCCTCAACATCAACTGTTGCTAGCCTACTCCCAAAATTAATAGTCATTAGTAAGCATTTTATAAATACAGCTATAATTAAATTGTTCATGGTTTATATGCACATTTATTTTGAGGAGATTAAAGGCTGTAATCTTCCTAAAAAAAAAATATATAAAAAAAATAAACAAACACAGAACTCAGAAACATTTATTTCAAGATGCAATAAAAGAAAACTGTACACTATATATATATATATATATATATATATATATATATATATATATATATATATATATATATATATATACAATTGCATAAGTTAATATTTCATTTTTTTATCAAGTGTATGTCACACCTGGACTCATTTAGTGTGTTTTTGCCCGTGACCCAGTTTGTGTCTTCGGTGTTGAGTTTGATTAGTTCCCAGGTGTGTCTATTATCTTCCTCATGTGTTCCATGTCCCTGTTAATTTAGTTATTCCATCCACCTGTGTTTCCCCATTATCCTCTGTACATAAGCCTTTACCTTTCAGTTCTGTTTGGTCGGGTCTCCTCACTTGTGACTAAATCACTCACTTACGTGTGTCTATCGCTGTGCTCCATGAATGGTATATATTAAAAGCCTTATTCCGTTTATCCTCGACTCCGTATTCCTTCAGGCAGCGTAAAACCGTGACAGAAGACCCGAACAAAAAAAGAAAGTTTAAAACCGCGTGTCTTTCCCTCCGTTTTGCTTTCGTTTTTTCATAGTCTTTTCTTTTCTTAGTTTCTATGGATCCCCTCTATCGTCCCGAATTCCTCATCCTCCTGCTGAAGCAGGAAGGACGTTCTCTCGAGGACCATACCAGACAGTTTCTTCTATTAGCTAATGCCACCAGCTACCCGGACGACGCGCTCTGCACCTTCTACAACACCAGCCTGAACTCCAAGTGCAGAGCGTTGTCGCCCGAAGATGGTCCTCGGGAGGATTTAGCCGCATTCGTGGAGTGGACTCTGGCGAGAAATGGCTCACCTTTCACCATCTGCCCGATAGAGGATCTCGCCAGTCCCACTCCCGACCCAGAGACCAGCCAGCCACCATCACGCCGCACGGAGCCAGAGCCCACCGCAGAGCCCGAGCCATCCACTGACAGGGAACAGGATCTCGAGAGCGCGACTGACCAGGTGTGTGAGCCGGCCACACCGTGCATCGTGGGAGTCCTCGTGGAGATCGAGGGCGTGGAGGAAAGCCCTGCCCACACTCCTGCGACTTTGGGTGAGCTGTATACAGTCTCTGAAGGTCATATGGAGCAAGTTCTGGATCTGATGGACTGGTCTATGGAGGTAATCCCTAATTTTCCTGTTTCCCCGCTGGTTCCGTCCAGCCCTGATTCCCCTGTATACCCTCTCAGTCTCCCACTCCTACCTCCTCCAGTCATTTCCTCTGCTCCATTTCCGCTGGTTCCATCCAGCCATGAATTTTCTGTTTCTCCACTGGTTCCGCCCAGCCCTGAGTTTCCTGTTTCTCCGCTGGTTCCGCCCAGCCCTGAGTTTCCTGTTTCTCCGCTGGTTCCACCCAGCCCTGAGTTTCCTGTTTCTCCGCTGGTTCCGCCCAGCCCTGAATTTTCTGTTTCTCCGCTGGTTCCGCCCAGCCCTGAGTTTCCTGTGTCTCCGCTGGTTCCGCCCAGCTCTGAATCTTCTGTGTCTCCGCTGGTTCCGCCCAGCTCTGAATCTTCTGTGTCTCCGCTGGTTCCGCCCAGCTCTGAATCTTCTGTGTCTCCGCTGGTTCCGCCCAGCCCTGAATCTTCTGTCTCTCCGCTGGTTCCGCCCAGCCCTGAATCTTCTGTCTCTCCGCTGGTTCCGCCCAGCCCTGAATCTTCTGTGTCTCCGCTGGTTCTGCCCAGCCCTGAATCTTCTGTGTCTCCGCTGGTTCCGCCCAGCCCTGAATCTTCTGTGTGTCCGCTGGTTCCGCCCAGCTCTGAATCTTCTGTATCTCCTGTGTTCCCTCCCGGCCTCCCTCTCCCACCTCCTCCAGGACCTGCTGGTCCCTCTGCTCCACTTTCGCTGGTTCCGTCCAGTCCTGATCCTCCTGTCCTTCCTCCCATCCTTCTCCTCTCTCCTCCTCCTAGACCAGCCAGTTCCTCGTCATCCCTGCTGGTGCCAGTCAGTCCCGCAGCTCACCCTCAGTCCGCGCCATCGGGGCGCGGTGGTTCGCCGCTGGACTGCCAGTCTCCAGCTCTGCCTTGGCGTGTTAAGGCCCTGTCTCCACCTCCAGCCTCCGAGCCCTGGACTCCTCCTCGGTCCTTCGACCCAGCGGCTCCGCCTTGGCTCTTAGCTCCCTCATCTCCACCGTGGCCTGTCATCCCACCTGCTCCACCGGGCTCCCTCGTCCCTCCGGCTCCACCTTGGTCAGTCGTCGACCATCCGCCGCCTCGGGACTCCACTCGTCCGGTTCCACCTCGTCTTTCCATCCCTCCGGCTCTGTCAGTCTCCTCCTTCCCTCCGGTTCCACCTCCATCCTCGGTCGCTCCGGCTCCACAGCGGTCTGCCAGGACCCCGCCTCCGCCTTGGTCGCCTGAGCCTTCTGCTCCACCTAGGCCCTCCGGAACCTCGACGTCCCCCTGGCTCTGCGGCTGTGCTGCTCCATCTTGGGCTCCTCACCCACCGGTGCAGTCTCCACCTGTCGGCCCCCTGGTGTCGTTGACCCCTCCTTCACCATGGCTCCTCCCGCCGTCGACTCCACCTTGGATCTCCGTCCTGGCTGGTCTCTGGTGGACCATCTGGCTCCTCCTGCTCCTGTCTCCTCCCTGGCTCCTTCCTCCGTGGTCCCTGTCTGCTGGCCCCCTCCTGGGAGTCCGTCCTCCACCGGAACCTCCTCCCAAGTTCCCACCCACGCCTCCCTCGGTTGTTTCTACGGTGCGAGGACGCACCTGCCGGGAGGGGGGAGTACTGTCACACCTGGACTCATTTAGTGTGTTTTTGCCCGTGACCCAGTTTGTGTCTTCGGTGTTGAGTTTGATTAGTTCCCAGGTGTGACTATTATCTTCCTCATGTGTTCCATGTCCCTGTTAATTTAGTTATTCCATCCACCTGTGTTTCCCCATTATCCTCTGTACATAAGCCTTTACCTTTCAGTTCTGTTTGGTCGGGTCTCCTCACTTGTGACTAAATCACTCACTTACGTGTGTCTATCGCTGTGCTCCATGAATGGTATATATTAAAAGCCTTATTCCGTTTATCCTCGACTCCGTATTCCTTCAGGCAGCGTAAAACCGTGACAGTGTACAGCTAATAATAATAATAATAATAATAATGCATTTTATTTAAGGCGCCTTTCAAACCACTCAAGGTCACCGTACAACAAGTAACAACAGTAACAATATTAAAACAAAAAATAACAGCAAAAAACAATGTCAATAAAAAACCACAATAATATTAGAATAGCACAACATATTGTGGAATACTATATTAAGACTTTATATATAGGCTTTATGAACAGATAGGTTTTGAGAGATTCTTGAAGTACTAGAATCACCTCCTCTTGTACGACGGTTTGAGGAATATATCTTCCAGATAGTACCGCCGCTCTCTATATGCAGAATACGCAGTTTTCGTAGGGCACCAACTCCCAGAGGGGGCACCATCCCAGTAGCTCAAAAAAAAAAAAACATGCCCCATTCTCCCATCCGCGCTCGCGACCGCTCGGACATTTGCGGATGAATGTTCGTAATTGATGGATGGACATCTATGCCCGGGTAAAAGACATCAGCAATCCGGCACAGAGAAAAGAAAAATAAAGTAAAAAACAAAACAAAAACAGGCATAAAGTTGGCTTGACATTGGACATTCGAGAGTCTCAAATTTAGGGAAAAGTCTAGTCTAGACGGGTCGGATTAACCCTTTAACTGCCATATCCCTTAAAATTTGATTGCCAGAGGGTTACTGTAAATGCTTATGCCCGCTGGGCACAGTTTTCCCGATGCCACCGGGGTGGTGTTGCACTGACGGCTTGAGCCCGCCATCGCTGCTTGCAGCTATATTTAGGGCTCAAGCCTGGAGGGCGAGAGCCCTATTGTTTTCCTTAGGATTATTTGTTATTATTATTATTTATTATTATTATTTTTCTTCAAGGTTTCGGGGGCTTTTGGTGCCCTTAACATGCTTAAAAAGTCTTGAAAATTGGCACACACATTGGAACCTGCGGCCATTAGGGCTGGGCAGAGACTGATACACGGGCGTGGCACAGGGGCTCTACAGCGCCCCCTGGAATATGGAGGGCCATATATCATACATACTTGCACGTAGACGCACGAAACTCGGTACACATATAGAACTCATCAATACAAACAACTTTTGTATTGCATATCATAGGCTCCGCCCAACAGGAAGTTGGCTATTTAGGGTTTATTATTCATATTTGTCGTCAAAGTTGTGGGGGCTTTTGGGGTCCTTAACATACTCAAAAACTCTTGAAAATTTGCGCACACTTTGGAATCTGTGGCCTTAAGGAGCCTGCAGAGGCTGGGACCTGGGCGTGGCACAGGGGCTCTACAGCGCCCCCTGGAACACAGTCATAAATGTTGATGTATAGCTCACACATACTTGCACGTATTAATATGAAACTCAGTACACATATAGATCTCATTGTGCCAAACAACTTGCGGGAAGTCAGCTATTTAGAGTTATGTAAAAAGCGTATGCTCTGGAATTTGAAATACTTGTCATAGGTTTTTTACTCGATTGCCGCCAAACTCGGTCAACATGATCTCAAGACACTGGGGATGAAAAATTGCCAGGGGATTTTTGATATCTCAAACGGTTTGCTCGTGGCGAGGCGTTGAAATTATGGCGAGAAATTAGAAACAGGAAGTGTCTAATACCATCCACATACATTTCCTGATTTTAATCAAACTTCATCAGATTATTCTTTGTATGATGTCGATCGCATATATGTGACTATTAGGAGTCAAAGTTATAGCGCCACCAACTGGCAGCAGGAAGTGTGTCATTTTCAAAATGCTTTGTATTCAGCATCTTATTTTTACTCGATTTGCTTCAAACTTCATCAGAATCATGTTAAAACACAGCCTATATTAATCTGCTAGGGGGATATTGATATCTAAAAATATTGTTGCCGTGGCAACATGTCAAACTTGAATAATTCTCAGGTGATTTTAAGGCATATAACATACTTAGAATTTCATGAAATTCAGAACACATATCAGTATTTATGATAACTAGACACTGGCAAAAGTTCATAAGAGGGCGTGGAAGAGGCACTCTATAGCGCCACCTTTTGTCAAAAGTGGGGGGGTTAGTTTTAGCTACAGACGCCAAACTCGGTACAAAAATTGTTCTTATCAAGATGGACAACTTTCTAATTCACAGTCATCAGCTACAATCAACAGGAATTCAGCTATTTTGATTTGAATGTGGATTTTTTTTTACATTTAGCTGTGATTTAATGCATACTGCTCAGAGGAGAGTAACACTATACACACCAAACTTTGTCTACATGATGCCAAAACATTTTAAACAACTTAAATTGCCAAAGGATTTTGGATAGCTTGAACGGTTTTGTCGTGGTGATTTTTTTAAATGACAGTAAAAATGGAATTATTAATTGTCCTGCATTTTTAAATTCCAAACAATTCAAAACCTTTTTTCATACAAAAAAAAAAAAGTTATTCTGAGTAAATATGGATAGTTTCACGACTTTACAACACTGTATGGATAACAGAATATTAAAAAACTGTCAGACATCTCATCTCACTCTGTCCCTCTGTTTGAGTATTATGTGCTGAGACTTACATTGTCTGAGAGAAAATGCGCCCCTACAGGTTCAATTCCTGAAAGGGAAATTCGACTGAAAGGGAGGAGACTCTCTTTTAGTTTCATTTTTAAATCGGTTAAAATACAAATAAATACTTAGATTTAATTCACACTGACAAGCTAAACCAACATATATGATTATTACCGGGTCAGGGCTCATTAATAATTGATGTGTGGTCAGTGATACGTGAGAAACACGAGAGATGAATCACCGCTCTGAGCATGAGCGTGTGGAATGACGAGCTCAGAAAAAACGAGTTTATTCTTGTTTTATAGCTTTAACAAATAAAATATTAAAGCGATATCACACAATTCACAAATTAGAACACACCAAGAGCTAAATTCAGATGTTTTTGAACTGTTTGTGTGAAAATGAAATATTCGCGGCTGCCTATCTGAAATCACCGCCTCCGATCAGCGCGTACAGTGTCACAAGTTCAAAACAAACAAATTTATTCTTGTGTAAGAGTTTTTTCAAATAAAATATTGCCATAAATGCACACAATACACCCATTATAACACAAGAGCTAAATGCAGGTGTTTGTGACCCGTTTAAGTGTGCAAGACTATTTGAAAACGCGACTGGCAGAATATCTCTCGAGCTGCAGGATTCTGCCTTTCGTCGTACGAACGAACACATCAAGGACAAGATTATTTCAAAATACATAATAGCTTGGCGAATATAAACGAAAACAGCCACGTGGACATAAACTGTTGAGAAATAAATCTGAAGCGGATCTACTGGATTTTAATATTAAGTGACCGCATATACCAGCTGCTTCTGTCTTCAATTTTAATCTATATAAAAAATTAAACTCATTCATCTTGGCTGCTTTTTTACGTATTTATTTATTATTTTGCTCTAACAAGACTTAATCTATATTTAATTAAATCAATTACATTTTATTTTACATTTGATTTGTCCATTTCTGCATCTAAACGCCTAAAAACCTAAAACATGCTCTATTATACTATTGTTAGCAATTTCTTTATCATCCAATTTATCTGGTGTACACTTTTATTTTCATAATAAACTTGTCTGTTAGATTATACACAGTTACAGTGGTCTATAATAAATATTAACAGGTTTTATTCAAGCTGTTTAGAATGAATGCAGTAGGCTAATTTTTTTAAATGTAAATCCCCAAAAAAAAAAAAAAAAAAAAAAAAAAATTAAAACATTGGAAAAGAATAACTGTTGTACTTTTTTATACATTTTGTATAATTTTATAGTTTATGCATTATAGTTATAAAAACAAATAAATTTAGCCACTCACATAGAAATCTTAGGCCTTATCCTTTTTTGACAGTTTTAGGGATTTTTAAAAATCCTAAAAAACCTTATTTGTGCTGCAAATAATAATTTCAAATTAATTTGATACTGACCTCTGACATCCTGTGACATGATATTTATTTGAATTTACATAATCTCATGGATGTAACAGTAAAACTGTTCAGCTCACAGATCAAGACTAAGCTGTAATACAAGCAGAACTTTCACAAATGCTTGTAGGTCAATAAAATCATTACAAAACATTTACAAATAATTTAAGGGATTTGATAACACTGTAAAATAATGTCTAATTTGTTAACATTAGCAAATGCATTGATAACACTTTATAATAACTGCACTCATTAGTAAATAGTCAGTTCATGCTTTATAAAGCCTTGTCCCAATATTAATAGTCAGTAGTAAGCAGTTTATAAATACAGCTATAAATAGCTTGTTCTTGGTTTATAAGCACATTTATTAAAAAGGAGAGTAAAGGGTCAGTTATCTTCCTATGAAAAATAAATAAAATAAAAATAAACAAACAACAACACAGATTGATACAGAACTCAGAAATGTTATTGTGGATTTATGATAAACTCAGCCTGTAAATGAATTAATTCTCCTCCAAGAAGACACAAGTAGTTCACACCAAACTGTTTTAACATGAAGCCATATACTGAAGATGTTAAATTTCGAATGGGTTTAGGATTCCTTAAATGGTGTGGCCATAGCGATTTATTAAAGTAACATAAAAAAATACAATAGTTATTTTACTATATCTTTAAAATGTTTAATTCCAACTATTCATAATTTTTTATATACGTAGAAGTCATCATTTGAAGGAAGCACAGTAAGTTTCATAGCTTTATCATTTTCAAGAGCCAGCATAAAATTAAAACTATCATAACTTATAAATCAAGCTGGCAATTCTTAGTACCAATAATGGCCACCAGATGGAGCTATAGGATTACTTTTAAATAATTATTGTAGAAACAAGTATGATTTAAATCATTTATAGAAATCTTTCAAAGAAAAATAATATGAATTTTATGTATTTTACTGATAAAATGACCCTCACTTTATTAGAATAACAAGCTGAATTATTGTGAACTGTATATTAAGAATAATTCTTTATAGGCTTTATGGACAGATACGTTTTGAGTGACTCTTGAAGGATCAGCACCACATCCTCTTTTACCACTGTTTAAAGAATGTATCTTACAGTACAGGTGCGGATGAATTTTGAATAGCTTGAATGGTTTTGTCGTGGTGATTTTTTGAAATAACAGTAAAAATGTAACCAGTAAATGTCATTTATTTTTTTTAAGTGCAGCTTCTAAACACTTCAAAAAATGTACACATAGAAGACAAGTCATTCTGAGGAAATATGCATAGTTTCATGACTATACAACACTATATGGATGATAGAAAATTAAAAAACTATCATACATCTGATGTCACTCTGTCCCTCTGTCACTGTGGGTAATGTGTGTGTGTGTGTGTGTGTGTGTGTTAAGTGAATTAGGTGTGAAACTATCAGGGAGCATTTAGTCTCCAGCACCAACATTTTACAGAACTGCCACTTTCCTGGAGTCTCAGAATTACAATGTGTCAGGTTCTGAGAGATCTAAGATTCCAAAAAATGATTTAATTAGAATACCATGAAGTATTGTGAAATTCTATATATAAAGACTTTATATATAGGCTTTATGAACAGATTAGAGTGACTCGTGAAGGACCAGCACCACCTCCTCTTGTCCGATGGTTTGAGGAAGATATCTTCCAGAATCCGGGATTAAGATTTAGGAGCTCATTTTTATTCCACCTCCTTTCCTGAAAGTCTGTCTTGCAGAATTGACTAAAAATTAATCTTCACATTAATTCCTAATTATTTTGCAATTATTTTTGTCAGTTCTTCTTGACCTGTTTTTTTTTCTTCTTCTTTTCTGACCTAGTCAGCATTTTTGTACAATGGTCAAGTCCTAACTTATCCATTTCTGTATTGCATTTGTGTTTGATATTTCTCATGGGTATTTCATAATTTTCGACTTTGAGTTAAAACAGTTTGAGTTAAAACTCTTTTTTAGCGCATTTCATCTGTAAAAGAAAACATGCCTAATAATTCTGCACACATGAATATAAGGAGTTTTTCTCTTCAAGCTTTCCTGGACTATTGTATAGCACTCATAAATGATTAAATAAAAAATAATGGTAGTTATTAAGATTGATATGGTTTGGAATTGGTAAAATGTGCTTGGAAAAAAATCACAATAAAACAATGTTTTAATGTTTAAGTTTGGAATATTAACTGACATGAATGAATGCTATATAAATATTGTTCATGTTAACATAATGTTTATAAATGAAATCTTATTGTAAAGTGTTACTAAAGTTATATATATATTGTTCTGTGAATGTGATTTTAAAGTCTAGATGATTCGGATTAACCCTTTAACTGCCATATCCTTTAAAACCTCACTGCCAGAGGGATATTGTGAATGCATGTGCCCGCTGGGCACAGTTTACCTGATGCCACCGGGGTGGCGATGGCATTGGTGGCTTGAGCCCGCCATCGCTGCTTGCAGCTATATTTAGGGCTCAAGCCCGAAGGGGCGAATATCCTAAGGATTATTCTTATTATTATTCTTATTATTATTTTTTTTTTTTTTTTTTTTAAACTTTCGGGCATTTTTGGGGGCCTTAACATGCTCAAAAACTCTTGAAAATTTGCACACACATTGGAATCTGCGGCCATCAGGATGCCACAGAGACTGGGACCTGGGCGTGGCGCCCCCTGGAACACCGTCAGAAATCTTGAACCATAGCTCACACACGCTTGCATGTATTTATATGAAACTCAGTACACTTATAGATCTCATTGAGCTGAACAACTTTCGTGCTCTATGTCATAGGCTCCGCCCAACAGGAAGTCAGCTATTCAGGGCTGTTTGAAAAAAGCATGCTCTGGAATTTAATATACTTGTCATAGGTTTTTTACTTGATTCCCACGAAACTCGGTCAACATGATCTCAAGACATTGGGGATGAAAAATTTCCAGGGAATTTTTGATATCTCGAACGGTTTGCTCGTGGCGAGGCGTTAAAATTAGAGCAATAAATGAGAAACAGGAAATGCCTAATAACATCCACATACATTGCCTGAGTTTGATCAAACTGTTCGCTATATGATACCAATCGTATATATGTGACTATTAAGAGTCAACGTTATAGCGCCACCAACTGGCAGCAGGAAGTGTGTCATTTTCAAAATGCTTTGAATTCAGCATCTTATTTTTACTCGATTTGCTGCAAACTTCATCAGAATAATGACAAAACAAGGCCGATGAAAATCTGTTGTGGGGATATTGATATCTAATATAGTGTTGCCATAGCAACGTGTCAAACTTGAATATTCTGTTATGGTGAGTTTGAGGCAGATAACAAGCTCAGATTTACATGAAAGTCAAAACACATATCGGTATTATTGATAGCTAGACAATGGCAAAAGCTTTTAAAAGGGCGTGAAGGAGGCACTCTATAGCGCCACCTTTTGTCAAAAGTGGGGGGGTTAGTTTAAGCTACAGACACCAAACTTGGTACATAAATTGTTCTAATCAAGTCGGACAACTTTCTAATTCACAGTCATAAGCTACGATCAACAGGAAGTCGGCTATTTTGATTTGAATGTGTATTTTTGAGATTTTACAGTTGTGAATTAATGCATACTCCTCACAGGGGAAGTACACTATACACACCAAACTTTGTCAACATGAAGAACAAACATTGAGGAACTTAAATTGCGAACGGATTTTGGTTAGCTTGAACGGTTTTGTCGTGGTGATTTTTTGAAATGACAGTAAAAAGGGAAACATTATTTGTCTTGTATGTTTAAATTGCAGCTTCCAAACACTTCAAAGCATTTTTTCATACAAAGATCAAATCATTATGAGGAAATATGCATAGTTTCATGACTTTACAACACTGTATGGATAACAGAAAATTAAAAAACTGTCAGACTTCTCAACTGACATGATCTCACTCTGGCCACTCTGTCTGTGTGAGGAAAGGGAGGGGGAGAGGGAGGGGGAGTGTGAGGGGGTTGGTGACTGTGAATGTTTGGTGACTGACAGTGTGTGTGGATTGTAGGGAGGGGCTGTCTGACAGAGAGAGAGAGAGAGAGAGAGAGAGAGAGAGAGAGAGAGAGAGAGAGAGAGAGAGAGAGAGACCTAATCATCCCTTTAATAATCAGGAAAAAAAAATCTGTATTTTAAATTGTTATTGTTTTTGTTGTTGCTAATGGTGGTGTTTTTTCCTTTCATTACAGGTTAAGAAATCTCTTAGGCCTTATCCTTTTCTGACAGTTTTAGGGATTTAAAAACATCCTAAGAATCCTTATTTGTGCTGCAAATAATAATTTCAAACTCATTTGATGCTGACCTATGACAACCTGTGACGTGACATGACATTTATTAATCTCATGGATGTAACAGTAAAACTCTTCAACTGACAGATAAAGCTGCAATGCAAGCAAAACTATTTCACAAATGCTTATAGGTCATTAAAATCATTACAAAACACTAATAAATTATTTAAGGATTTGGTAACACTGTAAAATAATGTCTAATTTGTTAACATTAGTAAATGCATTGGTAACACTTTATAATAACTGCACTCAATAGCTAAGCATTAGTAAATAGTTCATGATTATAAAGCCTTTTCCCTTAATAATAGTCATTATTAAGCAGTAATACATCTATAAATAAATTGTTCTTGGTTTAAAAGCACATATATTACAAAATAGATTAAAGTCTCAGTTGTCTTATTAAATAAATGAATAAACAAAACCCAGTTTGATTCAGAATTCAGAAATATTTATTTCAAGATGCAATAAAAGGAAACTGTACACTTGAATAGCTTTTGAGCGATTCTTGAAGGATTATATCTTCCAGATAGTACTGCCGCTCTCTATATGCAGAGTATGCAGTCTTCGCAGGGCACCAACTCCCAGAGGGGGCACCATCCCAGTTGCTCAAAAAAAAAAAAACATGCGCCATTCTCCCATCTGTGCTCGCGACCGCTCACACCTCATGTTTGCGGCTGAATGTTCGCAATTGATGGATAGACATCTATGCCTGGGTATAGGACATCAGCAATCCGGCACAGAGAAAAGAAAACTAAAGAAAAAAAAACAGGCATAAAGTTGTCTTGACATTGGACATTCGAGAGTCTCAAATTTAGGGCCGGTCTCTAAAGTTACATGTGATATTGTTATACACTTTTCTAACGTCAGTAGCATTTGAAGAGAATGACTTACAGTCATAAAAACAACTGTAATTGTTCATCTAGGTGACAGCTATAATGCACAATTAATTTGAATGTTTGATATTTATTACAACAAACTGTAAGTCATATGTAAATTATGCTACTTTTTCACATGGGCTCAAATGCAAATTTGAAGCTCAATAGCATTTGAGAAGAAAGACTTGCAGTCATAAAACAATTGTAATGTGTTCATATAGGTGTCAGCTACAATGCACACCTTATACATTTTTTATAAATATAAAAATAAAGTGTTACTAAAGTTATATATATATTGTTCTGTGTATGTGATTTCAAAGTCTAGATTGGTCGGATTAACCCTTTAACTGCCCCATCCCTCAAAACTTGATTGTCAGAAGGTTACTGTAAATGCTTATGCCCGCTGGGCACAGCTTTCCCGATGCCACCGGGGTGGCATTGCACTGATGGCTTGAGCCCGACATCGCTGCTTGCAGCTATATTTAGGACTCAAGCCTGGAGGGCGAGAGCCCTATTGTTTTCCTTAGGATTATTTGTTATTATTATTATTATTATTATTTTTCTTCAAGGTTTCGGGGGCTTTTGGGGACCTTAACATGCTCGAAAACTCTTGAAAATTGGCACACAGATTGAAACCTGCGGCCATTAGGGCCGGGCAGAGACTGATACACGGGCGTGGCACAGGGGCTCTACAGCGCCCCCTGGAATACTGAGGGCCATATATCATACATACTTGCACGTAGAAACATGAAACTCGGTACACATGTAGATCTCATTAAACCAAACAACTTTCGTACTGCATGTCATAGGCTCCGCCCAAAAGGAAGTTGGCTATTTAAGGTTTAGTATTCATATTTTTCGTAAAAGTTGTGGGGGCTTTTGAGGTCCCTAACACACTCAAAAACTCTTGAAAATTTGCACACACTTTGGAATATTTGCCCTTTAGGAGCCTGCAGAGGCTGTGACCCGGGCGTGCCACAGGGGCTCTACAGCGCCCCCTGGAACAAAGTCAGAAATGTTGATGTATAGCTCACACATACTTGCACATATTCATATGAAACTCAGTACACATATAGATCTCATTGTGCCGAACAATTTTCGTATTGCATGTCATTGGGCTCCGCCCAACAGGAAGTCAGCTATTTAGAGTTATGTAAAAAGCGCATGCTCTGGAATTTGATATACTTGTCATAGGATTTTTACCCGATTGCCACCAAACTCGGTCAACATGATCTCAAGACATTGGGGATGACAAATTGCCAGGGGATTTTTGATATCTCGAACGGCTTGCTCGTGGCGAGGCGTTAAAATTATGGCAGGAAATGAGAAACAGGAAGTGTCTAATACCATCCACATACATTTCCTGATTTTAATCAAACTTCATCAGATCAATCGTTGTATGATGTCGATCGCATATATGTGACTATTAGGAGTCAAAGTTATAGCGCCACCAACTGGCAGCAGGAAGTGTGTCATTTTCAAAATGCTTTGAATTCAGCATCTTAATTTTACTCGATTTGCTTCAAACTTTATCAGAATAATGTTAAAACACAGCCGAAATGAATCTGCTGGGGGTATATTGATATCTAAAAATATTGTTGCCGTGGCAACATGTCAAACTGGAATACTTCTCAGGTGATTTTGAGGCATATAACAGGCTTAGAATTTCATCAAACTCAGAACACATATCAGTATTAGTGACAGCTAGACACTGGCAAAAGTTCATAAGAGGGCGTGGAAGAGGCACTCTATAGCGCCACCTTTTGTCAAAAGTGGGGGGGTTAGTTTTAGCTACAGACACCAAACTCGGTACATAAATTGTTCTTATCAAGACGGACAACTTTCTAATTCACAGTCATCAGCTACGACCAACAGGAAGTCGGCTATTTTGATTTGAATGTGGATTTTTTTTACATTTAGCCGTGAATTAATGCATACTGCTCAGAGGAGAGTAACACTATATACACCAAACTTTGTCTACGTTGAAAAAACATTGAGGAACTTAAATTGTGAATGGGTTTTGGATAGCTTGGATGGTTTTGTCGTGGTGATTTTTTTTTAAATGACAGTAAAGATGGAATTATTAATTTTCCTGCATTTTTAAATTCCAAACACTTCAAAACCTTTTTTCATACAGAAAAAAAAGTTATTCTGAGTAAATATGCATAGTTTCATGACTTTACAACACTGTAAGGATAACAGAAAATTAAAAAACTGTCAGACATCTCATCTCACTCTGTCCATCTGTTTGAGTGTGTGTGCTTAGACTTCCATTGTCTGAGAGAAATAGCGCCCCTACAGGTTCAGTTACCGGACTAAAAAAGGGAGGAGACTCTTTTTTGGTTTCACTTTTAAGTCGGTTAAAATACAAATAAATACAAATAAATACTTGGATTTAATTCACACTGACAAGCTAAACCAACATATATGATTATTATCAGGTCAGGGCTCATTAATAATTGATGTGTGGTCAGTGATACGTGAGAAACACGAGAGATGAATCACCGCTCTGAGCAGGAGCGTGTGGAATGATGAGCTCAGAAAAACGAGTTTATTCTTGTTTTATAGCTATTAAAAATAAAGTATTGCAGCAATATCACACAATTCACCAATTAGAGCACACCAAGAGCTAAATTAAGATGTTTTTGAACTGTTTGTGTGAAAATGAAATATTCGCAGCTGCCTATCTGAAATCACTGCCTCCGATCAGCGCGCACAGTGTCACAAGTTCAAAACTAACGAATTTATTCTTGTTTAAGAGCTTTTTAAAATAAATTATTGCCATAAATGCACACAATACACCCATTATAACACAACACGAGCTAAATACAGGTGTTTGTGACCCGTTTATGTGCGCAAGACTATTTGAAAGCGCGACTGGCAGAATAACATATATCTCTCGAGCTGCAGGATTCTGCATTTCGTCGTAAGAACGAACACATCACGGACAAGATTATTTCAAAATACATAATAGCTTGGCGAATATAAACGAAAACAGCCACGTGAAGATAAACTGTTGAGAAATAAATCTGAACTGGATCTACTGGATTTTAATATTAATTGACCGCATATACCAGCTGCTTCTGTCTTCAATTTTAATCTATATAAAAAATTTAACTCATTCATCTTGGCTGCTTTTTTAATGTGTTTACGTATTTATTTATTATTTTGCTCTAGCAAGACTTAATCTATATTTAATTAAATCAATTACATTTTATTTTACATTTTATTTTTCCATTTCTGCATCTAAACGCCTAAAAACCTAAAACATGCTCTATTATACTATTGTTAGCAATTTCTTTATCGTCCAATTTATCTGGTGTACATGCTTTTATTTTCATAATAAACTTGTTTGTTAGATTATACACAGTTACAGTGGTCTATAATAAATATTGACAGGTTTTATTCAAGCTGTTTAGAATGATTGCAGTAGGCTAATTTTTTAAAATGTAAATCCCCACAAAAAAAAAAAAATTAAATAAATAAAAAACATTGGAAAATAATAACTTGTACTTTTTTATACATTTTGTATGGTTTCATAGTTTATGCATTATAGTTATAAAAACAAACAAATTTAGCCACTCACATAGAAATCTTAGGCCTTATCCTTTTCTGACAGTTTTAGGGATTTTTTAAAATCCTAAAAACCTTATTTGTGCTGCAAATAATAATTTCAAACTAATTTGATACTGACCTCTGACATCCTGTGACATGATATGTATTTGAATTTACATAATCTCATGGATGTAACAGTAAATCTGTTCAGCTCACAGATCAAGACTAAGCTGTAATGCAAGCAGAACTTTCACAAAGGCTTGTAGGTCAATAAAATCATTACAAAACACTTACCATTTAAGGGATTTAAGGGATTTGATAACACTGTAAAATAATGTCTAATTTGTTAACATTAGCTGTTTAGAATGATTGCCGTAGGCAAATTTTTTTAATGTAAATCCAAAAAAAATAAAAATAATAAATAAATAAATAAATAAAAAACATTGGAAAAGAATAACTGTTGTACTTTTTTATACATTTTGTATAATTTCATAGTTTATGCATTATAGTTATAAAAACAAATAAATTTAGAAAAATTAGGCCTTATCCTTTTCTCACAGTTTTAGGGATTTTTAAAAATCCTAAAAAACCTTATTTGTGCTGCAAATAATAATTTCAAATTAATTTGATACTGACCTCTGACATCCTGTGACATGATATTTATTTGAATTTACATAATCTCATGGATGTAACAGTAAATCTGTTCAGCTCACAGATCAAGACTAAGCTGTAATGCAAGCAGAACTTTCACAAATGCTTGTAGGTCAATAAAATCATTACAAAACACTTACAAATCATTTAAGGGATTTGATAACACTGTAAAATAATGTTTAATTTATTAACATTAGCAAATGCATTGATAACACTTTATAATAACTGCACTCATTAGTAAATAGTCAGTTCATGCTTTATAAAGCCTTGTCCCAATATTAATAGTCAGTAGTAAGCAGTTTATAAATACAGCTATAAATAGCTTGTTCTTGGTTTATAAGCACATTTATTAAAATGGAGAGTAAAGGGTCAGTTTTCTTCCTATGAAAAATAAAAAATAAAAATAAACAAACAACAACACAGATTGATACAGAACTCAGAAATTTTATTGTGGATTTATGATAAAATCAGCCTGTAAATGAATTCATAAATGAAGACACAAGTAGTTGAAACAAAACTTTTTTAACATGAAGCCAATATACTGAAGATGTTAAATTGCGAATGGGTTTAGGATACCTTAAATGGTGTGGCCATAGCGATTTATTAAAGTAACATAAAAAATACAATAGTTATTTTACAATATCTTTAAAATTATTCATTCCAACTCTTCATAATTTTTTGTATACGTAGAAGTCATCATTTGAAGGAAGCACAGTAAGTTTCATAGCTTTATCATTTTCAAGAGCCAGCATAAAATTAAAACTATCATAACATATAAATCAAGCTTGCAATTCTTAGTACCAATAATGGCCACCAGATGGAGCTATAGGATTACTTTTAAATAATTATTGTAGAAACAAGTATGATTTAAATCATTTATAGAAATCTTTCAAAGAAAAATAATATGTATTTTATCTATTTTACAGATAAAATGACCCTCCCTTAATTAGAATAACAAGCTGAAGTATTGTGAACTGTATATTAAGAATAATTCTTTATAGGCTTTATGGACAGATACGTTTTGAGTGACTCTTGAAGGATCAGCACCACATCCTCTTTTACCACTGTTTAAAGAATGTATCTTACAGTACAGGTGTGGATGAATTTTGAATAGCTTGAATGGTTTTGTCGTGGTGATTTTTTTTAAATAACAGTAAAAAAGTAACCAGTAAATGTCTTTTATTTTTTTTAAGTGCAGCTTCTAAACACTTCAAAAAAATGTACACATAGAAGACAAGTCATTCTGAGGAAATATGCATAGTTTCATGACTATACAACACTATATGGATGATAGAAAATTAAAAAACTATCATACATCTGATGTCACTCTGTCCCTCTGTCACCGTGGGTAATGTGTGTGTGTGTGTGTGTGTGTGTGTTTGTGTGTGTGTTAAGTGAATTAGGTGTGAAACTATCAGGGAGCATTTAGTCTCCAGCGCCAACATTTTACAGAACCGTCTCAGAATTACAATGTGTCAGGTTCTGAGAGATCTAAGATTCCAAAAAATGATTTAATTAGAATACCATGAAGTATTGTGAAATGCAAAGCACACGTGACTGCAGCACACCTGCAAAGCGTTAGCACTCGTTAGCTTGTCATTAGCGTTTTCTTTTCTCCTCTCCTCTCCTCTCTCACGCTGCAGTTTTCCACAAGTTCATCAAACAACCGCAGTAAGAATATTTCATCAAGCTAGGTGAGTAATGGCTTCTCCTACAATTGTTATTTGCACCTCTTGCCACATGTACAGTTTATCTATCTCTGTCGCTGATGAGGGATTCACATGTGATAAATGCAGGGAAACAGTTAGGCTGACAGAGAAGATTTCAGAATTAGAGACACGCATCCAAACTTTAATTGAGGACAGTAAGAATGTTAGGGCTCTAGATATGGCTTTGGATGCGTCTAGCTCAGGGATTCCTGTACATTGTCCGGTTCCAGCAGAGCCCCTGCAGCAGGGCAACTGGGTGACGGTGAGGCAGCGTAGTCGTGGGTCAAAACACCGCTCTTCTGTTCCGATCCAAACATTAAACAGGTTCTCCCCACTCAGTGATGCACCCACTGAGAAACCTGATGAAAGTGCTCTAGTTATTGGTGATTCTATTGTACGGAACGTGAATATAGAGACACCAGCCACCATAGTCAAATGTTTACCGGGAGCTAGAGCGCCTGACATCTTGGCAAATTTAAAAGTGCTGGCTAATGCTAAACGTAAATACAGTAAGATTGTTATTCATGCCGGCGCTAATGATGTTCGACTTCGCCAGTCGGAGATCACTAAAAATAACTTTAAAGAGGTGTGTGAACTTGCAAGCACGATGTCAGACACTGTAATATGCTCTGGTCCCCTCCCTGCTTACCGTGGTGACGAGATGCATAGCAGATTGTCATCACTCAATGGCTGGATGTCTAAGTGGTGCCCACAGAATAACATAGGTTATATAGACAATTGGACGAGCTTTTGGGGCAGACCTGACCTGTTTAAAAGAGATGGTCTTCATCCCTCCTGGGGTGGCGCCACTCTTCTGTCTAGAAATATGGCAAATAGTCTTAGTGTTTATACTTGACTAACTGGGGCCCAGGTCAGGAAGCAGACAGACTGGCTAAACCGACCGTCTGCTAGCTGCCTCCCGTCACAGAGGTCAGTTAATTCTCAGCACATAGAGACTCTTTCACCTAGATATCACACTATAGAGACTGTGTCTGTTCCACGAACTAGAAAATACAAAAAACGTCCAAACCAAGTTAAGGTTAACAATTTAATTGAGGTTCAACAAATAAAAAACAAATGCAATATGGATAAACAAATGATAAAGATTGTCTTATTGAATATCAGATCCATTTCTACGAAAACACTTTTTGTAAATAATATGGTAACTGATCATAATATAGATGTGCTCTGCTTGACAGAAACCTGGCTAAAACCTGATGATTACATTATTTTAAATGAGTCCACCCCCCAAGATTATTGTTATAAACACGAGCCGTGTCTAAAAGGCAAAGGGGGAGGAGTTGCTTCAATTTATAACAACGTTTTCAGGATTTCTCAGAGGGCAGGCTTCAAGTATAACTCGTTTGAAGTAATGGTGCTTCATATAACATTATCCAGAGAAACCAATGTTAATGATAAATCCCCTGTTATGTTTGTACTGGCTAGTGTATACAGGCCACCAGGGCACCATACAGACTTTATTAAAGAGTTTGGTGATTTTACATCCGAGTTAGTTCTGGCTGCAGATAAAGTCTTAATAGTTGGTGATTTTAATATCCATGTCGATAATGAAAAAGATGCATTGGGATCAGCATTTATAGACATTCTAAACTCTATTGGTGTTAGACAACACGTTTCAGGACCTACTCATTGTCGAAATCATACTCTAGATTTAATACTGTCACATGGAATTGATGTTGATAGTGTTGAAATTATTCAGCCAAGTGATGATATCTCAGATCATTATTTAGTTCTGTGTAAACTTCATATAGCCAAAATTGTAAATTCTACTTCTTGTTACAAGTATCGAAGAACCATCACTTCTACCACAAAAGACTGCTTTTTAAGTTATCTTCCTGATGTATCCGAATTCCTTAGCATATCCAAAACCTCAGAACAACTTGATGATGTAACAGAAACTATGGACTCTCTCTTTTCTAGCACTTTAAATACAGTTGCTCCTTTACGCTTAAGAAAGGTTAAGGAAAACAGTTTGACACCATGGTATAATGAGCATACTCGCACCCTAAAGAGAGCAGCCCGAAAAATGGAGCGCAGCTGGAGGAAAACAAAACTAGAGGTATTTCGTATTGCTTGGCGGGAAAGTAGCATATCCTACAGAAAAGCATTAAAAACTGCTAGATCTGATTACTTTTCTTCTCTTTTAGAAGAAAACAAACATAACCCCAGGTATTTATTCAATACAGTGGCTAAATTAACGAAAAATAAAGCCTCAACAAGTGTTGACATTTCCCAACACCACAGCAGTAATGACTTTATGAACTACTTTACTTCTAAAATCGATACTATTAGAGATAAAATTGCAACCATTCAGCTGTCAGCTACAGTATCACATCAGACAGTCCACTATAGACCCCCTGAGGAACAGTTCCACTCATTCTCTACTATAGGAGAGGAAGAATTGTATAAACTTGTTAAATCATCTAAACTTACAACATGTATGTTAGACCCTATACCATCTAAGCTCCTAAAAGAGGTGCTTCCAGAAGTCATAGGTCCTTTTCTGACTATTATTAATTCCTCATTGTCATTAGGATATGTCCCCAAAACCTTCAAACTGGCTGTTATTAAGCCTCTCATAAAAAAGCCACAACTTGACCCCAGAGAACTAGTTAATTATAGACCAATCTCGAATCTCCCTTTTCTGTCCAAGATACTAGAAAAGGTGGTATCCTCACAATTATATTCCTCCTTAGAGAAAAATGGTATATGTGAGGATTTCCAGTCAGGATTTAGACCGTATCATAGTACTGAAACTGCTCTCCTTAGAGTTACAAATGATCTGCTCTTATCATCTGATCGTGGGTGTATCTCTCTATTAGTTTTATTGGATCTTAGTGCTGCGTTTGACACAATTGACCACAACATTCTTTTGCATAGACTTGAACACTTTGTTGGCATCAGTGGAAGTGCATTAGCATGGTTTAAATCGTACTTATATGATCGCCATCAGTTCGTAGCAGTGAATGAAGATGTATCATATCGATCACAAGTGCAGTATGGAGTACCTCAAGGCTCAGTTCTAGGGCCGCTACTCTTCACGCTTTATATGTTACCCTTGGGAGATATCATCAGGAAACATGGTGTTAGCTTTCACTGTTATGCTGATGATACTCAGCTCTATATTTCCTCGCAGCCCGGTGAAACACACCAATTTGAAAAACTAATGGAATGCATAGTCGATATAAAAAATTGGATGATGAGTAATTTCTTACTGCTAAATTCAGAAAAAACAGAGGTGTTAATCATAGGGCCTAAAAACTCTACTTGTAATAACCTAGAACACTGTCTAAGACTTGATGGTTGCTCTGTCAATTCTTCGTCATCAGTTAGGAACCTAGGTGTGCTACTTGATCGCAATCTTTCCTTAGAAAGCCACGTTTCTAGCATTTGTAAAACTGCATTTTTCCATCTCAAAAATATATCTAAATTACGGCCTATGCTCTCAATGTCAAATGCAGAAATGTTAATCCATGCATTTATGACTTCAAGGTTAGATTATTGTAATGCTTTATTGGGTGGTTGTTCTGCACGCTTGGTAAACAAACTACAGCTAGTCCAAAATGCAGCAGCAAGAGTTCTTACTAGAACCAGGAGGTATGACCATATTAGCCCGGTCCTGTCCACACTGCACTGGCTCCCTATCAAACATCGTATAGATTTTAAAATATTGCTTATTACTTATAAAGCCCTGAATGGTTTAGCACCTCAGTATTTGAATGAGCTCCTTTTACATTATACTCCTCTACGTCCGCTACGTTCTCAAAACTCAGGCAATTTGATAATACCTAGAATATCAAAATCAACTGCGGGCGGCAGATCCTTTTCCTATTTGGCGCCTAAACTCTGGAATAACCTACCTAATATTGTTCGGGAGGCAGACACACTCTTGCAGTTTAAATCTAGATTAAAGACCCATCTCTTTAACCTGGCATACACATAACATACTAATATGCTTTTAATATCCAAATCCGTTAAAGGATTTTTAGGCTGCATTAATTAGGTAAACTGGAACCGGAACACTTCACATAACACCGTACTTTCTACATCATTAGAAGAATGGCATCTACGCTAATATTTGTCTGTTTCTCTCTTGTTCCGAGGTCACCGTAGCCATCAGATCCAGTCTGTGTCCAGATCAGAGGGTCACTGCAGTCACCCGGATCCAGTACGTATCCAGACCAGATGGTGGATCAGCACCTAGAAAGGACCTCTACATCCCTGAAAGACAGCGGAGACCAGGACAACTAGAGCCCAGATACAGATCCCCTGTAAAGACCTTGTCTCAGAGGAGCACCAGGACAAGACCACAGGAAACAGATGATTCTTCTGCACAATCTGACTTTGCTGCAGCCTGGAATTTAACTACTGGTTTCGTCTGGTCAGAGGAGAACTGGCCCCCCAACTGAGCCTGGTTTCTCCCAAGGTTTTTTTCTCCATTCTGTCACCGATGGAGTTTCGGTTCCTTGCCGCTGTCGCCTCTGGCTTGCTTAGTTGGGGTCACTTCATCTACAGCGATATCATTGACTTGATTGCAAATTAAAACAGACACTATTTCAACTGAACAGAGATGACATAACTGAATTCAATGATGAACTGCCTTTAACTATCATTTTGCATTATTGAGACACTGTTTTCCAAATGAATGTTGTTCAGTGCTTTGGCGCAATGTATTTTGTTTAAAGCACTATATAAATAAAGGTGATTGATTGATTGATTGATTGAAATACTATATATTAAGACTTTATATATAGGCTTTATGAACAGATTAGAGTGACTCGTGAAGGACCAGCACCACCTCCTCTTGTCTGATGGTTTGAGGAATATATCTTCCAGAATCCGGGATTAAGATTTAGGAGCTCATTTTTATTCCACCTCCTTTCCTGAAAGTCTGTCTTGCAGAATTGACTAAAAATTAATCTTCACATTAATTCCTAATTATTTTGCAATTATTTTTGTCAGTTCTTCTTGACCTGATGCCACCTTTAAAATCACATTCACAGAACAATATATATATATATATATATATATATATATATATATATATATATATATATATATATATATATATATATATATATTGTTCTGTGAATGTGATTTTAAAGGTGGCATCAGGTAAGGTGGCACATGCATTCACAATATCCCTCTGGCAGTGAGGTTTTAAAGGATATGGCAGTTAAAGGGTTAATCCGAATCATCTAGACTTTAAAATCACATTCACAGAACAATATATATATATATATATATATATATATATATATATATATATATATATATATATATATTGTTCTGTGAATGTCATCCCAGAGGGATATTCTGAATGCATGTGCCCGCTGGGCACAGTTTACCTGATGCCACCGGGGGTGGCGATGGCATTGGTGGCTTGAGCCCGCCATCGCTGCTTGCAGCTATATTTAGGGCCCGAGCCAATGGGCGCAGGGCCCTATTGTTCCCCTAAGGATTATTCTTATTATTTTTTTTTTTTTTTTAAACTTCCGGGGGTTTTGGGGGGCCTTAACATACTCAAAAACTCTTGAAAATTGGCATACACATTGGAACCTGCGGCCATCAGGTCGCCGCAGAGACTGGAACCCGGGCGTGGCACAGGGGCTCTACAGCGCCCCCTGGAACACCGTCAGAAAATCCTGAACCATAGCTCACACATACTTGCATGTATTTATATGAAACTCAGTACACTTATAGATCTCATTGAGCCGAACAACTTTCATGCTCTATGTCATAGGCTCGGCCCAACAGGAAGTCAGCTATTCAGGGCTGTTTAAAAAAAGCATGCTCTGGAATTTGAAATACTCCTCTGAGGTTTTCCACCCGTTCGCCACAAAACTTGGTGAACATGATCTCAAGACATTGAGGATGAAAAATTGCGAGGGGATTTTTGATATCTCGAACGGTTCGCCCATGGTGAGGCGTTGAATTTAGGGCACAAAATTTGAAACAGGAAGTGCCTAATAAAATCCACATACATTTCCTGAGTTTCATCAAACTTCATCGGTTTGTTCATTGTAATATGTTGCTCGCATATATGTAACTATAAGGTGTGAAAGTTACAGCGCCACCAACTGGCAGCCGGAAGTGTGTCATTTTCAAAATTCTTTTAATTCAGCGTCTTATTTTTACTCGATTTGCTTCAAACTTCATCAGAATAATGACAAAACACAGCTGATGTAAATCTGTTGTGGGTATACCGATATCTAACATAGTGTTGCCATGGCAACGTGTCAAACTTGAATATTCTGTTATGGTGATTTTGAGGCAGACAACAAACTCATATTTACATTAAACTCAGAACACATATCAGTATTAATGATATCTAGACAATGGCATAAGCTTTTAAAAGGACGTGATGGAGGCACTCTACAGCGCCACCTTTTGTCAAAAGTGGGGGGGGTTAGTTTTAGCTACAGACACCAAACTTGGTACATAAATTGTTATTTTCAAGACGGACAATTTTCTAATTCACAGTCATAAGCTACGACCAACAGGAAGTCAGCTATTTTGATTTGAATATGTATTTTTGGGCAAATTCGACTGTGAATTAATGCATACTCCTCACAGGGGAAATGAATTATACACACCAAACTTTGTCTACATGTTGAAAAAACATTGAGGAACTTAAATTGCGAATGGATTTTGGATAGCTTGAACGGTTTTGCCGTGGTGATTTTTTGAAATAACAGTAAAAAGGGAAACATTAATTGTCTAGTATTTTTAAATTGCAGCTTCCAAACATTTCAAATCCATTTTTCATTTAGAGAACATGCGATTCTGAGGAAATATGCATAGTTTCATGACTTTACAACACTGTAAGATTAAAATAAAATTATAAAACTGTCAGACATCTGATCTCACTCTCTGGCATTCTCTCTGTGTGAGGTAAAGGAGGGGGAGGGGGAGGGGTGCTTGAGGGCCTGCCTGACAGAGAGAGAGAGAGAGAGAGAGAGAGAGAGAGAGTTAACATCTCTTTAATCATCAGAAAAAAACTGTAATTGTGTGTTGTTGATTTTTTTCATCATTACAGCTTAAGAAATCTCTCTATCATTTTCTATCATTTTTAGGGACGAAAAAAACCTAGTACAATTTGTAGGGCTCATACAAAATTATTTTATATAATAAGGTTAAGAATTATGTAAATTGCAAAATAAAAAACGATTTAAAAAATACATACACGATGACTTGTATATATTTTTTTGTTCTGATAATAATTTTAAACTTATTTGATACTGACCTATGACAGACATTCTGTGACATGACATGACATCACCTGAATTTACACAATCTTGCTGATTTAACAGTAAAACAGTTCAGCTCACAGATAAAGACTAAGCTGTAATGCAGGCAAACATATTTTACAAATGCTTATAGATCAATAAAATCGTTAAAAATGCTTTTTCACAAAGTGCATAATAATAAGGCACGTTGATATTCTGATGACATTTTTTTCCAAGCACATTTTACCAATTTAAATCACATCAATCTCAATAAATTCTATAGATTTGGTATTTCATGATTTATGAGTGATATATATAATTGTCCTCGAAGGCTGGAAGTGTAAAGCTCATATTCAGGAGTGCTGAATATTTAGGCATGTCTTCTTGTCATGCATTGGTCAGAGCTCATTGTAGCGATGCTTCAGGTGTTGAAATATATTTTTTATACATTATACAGGTTCACTGTTTGCAGAGTGTATCCAGTATGTGTATGTGGTGCAGACGCAGAAGCGAGAGCATGTTATTGTAACGCAAAAAAACATTAAAATAATGCGCGAGCTTGAATCCCTCCACTTTCATGCACATTTCCTTTACTTTGTCACAAAACGGGTCCTCTGATACATGCTGCTTTTGCTCGGAGAGCGTGCGCGCACTTAAAACCCGTTTCCTCTGCTCAAACTGTGTCCTGTGCACTCACAACACTCTCTATGCTCATGTGCTAGATATTCATTATTTTCACACCTTTCTACTTCTAACCTTTTCTGTTCACATCTTTTACCATGTGCAGTGTGAATGCTCTGAACCATTAACATGGGCTCTGAAAAAAATATGCATTACAGATAGAACTTGTGAACCTGGCCTTGCATAGGCATATGCACAGTCTGTCCTGTTCTCTGCTACATTTAGGAACGCTTCATTCAGACTGGTTCAGATAGCAACACCAAACGTGCAGTGTGTAATACCTATCATGGCCACCACCAGATGGAGCTATAGGATTACTTTTAATTAATTGTTTTAGAAATGTGTATACAGCATTTAAATCATTTATAAAAATCTTTCAAAGTAAAATAATATGTATTTTAAAAAGCTAATGAATTTTACTGGTAATTCAGAAATGTTTATAGATCAATAAAAGTATTTTTAAAAATGGTTATAGATCATGAAAAGTGTTTTGCAACAATTTATAATAATCTCTCTTTGGTTTACATTAGTTAATGCATTAACTAACATGAACTAACAATGAACAATCTATTTTTCAGATAATTTATAAATCTTTTTTATGTTAGTTATTCCTATCATTAAAAATATTATTGTTTATGTTATTTCACAGTACATAAACTAATCTTAAAATAAAAATGTAATTAAAAAAATTATTATTAATAATGTATTAAAATATTTTAACTAAGCTTTAATTAACATTTATATAAACACTTATATTGAAAGAGACTGAAATGGAAGTAATTTTTACTTTTAAAAAACGCTTGTAAGACACAGTTAACAAATGCAGTGAGCAGATGAAAGGACAGAACAAAAAAGATATATAGTGCCCTCTATTGGCAACAGGAAGTGTCTTATTTTACGTTGCGACAAACTACGCCTAGAACTTTTTTTACATTAATATCTTTTTTGTGGTCAGTCTATCTTGAGTTTTTGTTAAAGGTCGTGTCCATGGCGCCATGACAAAATTGATGTCTCGCCATAGGAAGAGAAGTTGTTGTAACTCAGGCATAAAATATTCAATCTTCCCCAAACTTCAAATGTTCGATAAGAGTCTTGGCCTGAATACATCTGAAGGAAAATATTCCATTATAATGATAGCGCCACCTGCTGGCAAAAGGAAGATTGGCACATATAAATTACTTTGACATATTCCACTTATATTTACGACTTTAAATGCATATTTCTCGCCGTTCGCCTTTTTTTACTAAAGCCGCTTGCTGGCGGTGAGCCCGGGTGCGAGGGCCCGATCATCGCTGCTTGCAGCTTTAATTAGGGCCCGAGCACCGAGGTGCGAGGACCCTCTTGTATCTGCTTTGTTTTTTATTCTTCTTCTTCTTCTTCTTCTTCTTCTTCTTCTTCTTCTTCTTCTTCTTCTTCTTCTTCTTCTCCCGAATGAATCGCATTTTTGAGGGCTTTAACATGCTCAAAAAGTCATGAAACTTTGCACACGCGTCAAACCTGGTGAAAATTTTCGTCTGATATAGGATTCAGAAGAGGGTGTGGCAAAATGGCTCGACAGCGCCACCTATACCAAGAAAATCAACAGCCTTCCAGCTATGTTTCACGTGCGTGTACGAAAATTGGCACACATATGTAACACACCAATACCTACAAAAAAGACTCTTGGAGCGAAATTCTAAACCCAACAGGAAGTCGGTTATTTTTAATATTATGAGCATATTTTGTGTAATTTTGGTCATTTCCATGTGTTGTATTTTAACGAACTCAAATCAACACCAAATTTGGTATGCCTAATCTAAAGGCCTTTGCGATGTTAAATTGCGAAGATCTTGAGTTTTTGTTGAAGGGCGTGTCCGTGGCGGCCTGGCGAATTTCGATGATTCGCCATGAAAAATGAAGTTGCTATAACTCACACATACAATGTCCAATCTGCCCCAAACTTCACATGTTGGATAAGACTCTTGACCTGAACAGATCTACATGCCCATATTCAGTTATAGTCATAGCGCCACCTATTGGCAACAGGAAGTGACATATTTTACACTGCGACGAACTACTCCTAGAAATTTTATGACATCAATGTCTTTTTTGTGGTCAGTCTAATCTAAAGGCCTGTGCGATGTTCAGTTGTGAAGATCTTGAGTTTTCGTTAAAAGGTTTGTTCATGGCGCCGCGACAAAGTTTGATGTCTCGCCATGGGAATAAAAGATGTTATAACTCAGGCATAAAATGTCCGATCTTCCCCAAACTTCACATGTGTGATAAGAGTCCTGGCCTGAACAGATCTGCAGGCCAATATTCCACCGGGTGTGGCAGAATGGCTCTATAGCACCACCTATACACTTTCAACGGAGTGCGCCTCGAGCTATGTTTCACGTACATGTACAAAAATCGGTACACACATGTAACACTCCAATACCTACAAAAAAGTCTCTTGGTACGATATCCGGATCCCAACAGGAAGTCGGTTATTTTGAATTTTCCCTTCAAAATTGGTGTTGTTTTTGCCATTTTCAGGGGTTGTACTTTAACGAACTCCTCCTAGAGATTTATTCAGATCAACACCAAACTTGGTCAGTGTAATCTAAAGCCCTTTCCGATAATAAATTGCGAAGGACTTGAGGTTTCGTTAAAGGGCGGGTCCATGGCGGCCTGACAAATTTCGATGTTTCGCCATGAAAAAGGAAGTTGCTGTAACTCAGACATACAATGTCCAATCTGCCCCAAACTTCACATGTTGGATAAGACTCTTGACCTGAACAGATCTACATGCCAATATTCAGTTATAATCATAGCGCCACCTATTGGCAACAGGAAGTTACATATTTTGCACTGCAACAAACTACTCCTAGAAATTTTATGACATCAATGTATTTTTTGTGGTCAGTCTAATCTAAAGACCTGTGTGATGTTTAGTTGTGAAGATCTTGAGTTTTTGTTAAAAGGTGTGTCCATGGCGCCGTGATGAAGTTCGATGTCTCACCATGGGAATAAAAGATGTTATAACTCAGGCATAAAATGTCCGATCTTGCCCAAACTTCACTTGTGTGATAAGGGTCCTGGCCTGAACAGATCTGAAGGCCAATATTCCATCGAGTGTGGCAAAATGGCTCGATAGCGCCACCTACACACTTTCAACGGAGTGCGTATACACTTTAAACGGAGTGCACCTCGAGCTATGTTTCACGTACATGTACAAAAAATCGGTACACACATGTAACACACCAATATCTACAAAAAAGTATCTTGGTACGAAATCCGAATCCCAACAGGAAGTCAGTTATTTCGAATTTTCTCTGCAAAATTAGTGTTGTTTTGGCCATTTTCAGGGGTTGTACTTTAACAAACTCCTCCTAGATATTTATTCAGATCAACACCAAACTTGGTCAGTGTAATCTAAAGCCTTTTGCGATCTTAAAGTGCGAAGATCTTGAGGTTTCGTTAAAGGGCGTGTCCATGGCGGCCTGACAAATTTTGATGTTTCGCCATGAAATAGGATGTTGTTGTAACTCTGGCATAAAATGTCCAATCCTCCCCAAACTTCACATGTTCGATAAAAGTCCTGCCCTGAACACATCTGAAGGCCAATATTCCATTATAATGATAGCGCCACCTGCTGGCAACAGGAAGATTGGCACATATATGGAATAAACATTGATATATTCTACTTATATTTATGAGTTTAAACGCATATTTCTCACCGTTCACCTATTAACTAAAGCCACTCGCTGCCGGTGAGCCCGGGTGCGAGGGCCCGTTCATCGCTGCTTGCAGCTTTAATTTTTTTTATTCTTCTAATTTTTTTCTAAGGTTTCGGGGGCTTTTGGGGTCCTTAACATGCTCAAAAACTCTTGAAAATTTGCACACACCTTGGAACCTGCGGCCATTAGGGCCAGGCAGAGTCTGATACACGGGCGTGGCACAGGGGCTCTACAGCGCCCCCTGTAGTACCGAGGGCCATATATCATGCATACTTGCACGTATACATATGAATCTTGGTACATATATATAACTCATCAAACCAAACAACTTTCACACTGCATGTCATAAGCTCCGCCCAACAGGAAGTTGGCTATTTAGGGTTTTATGAAAAACACATGCTCTGGACTTTGATATACTCCTCTGAGGAACTCCACCCGTTCACCACAAAACTCGGTGAACACGATCTCAAGACATTGGGGATGCTAAATTGCGAAGAGATTTTTGATATCTCGAACGGTTTGCCCGTGGCGAGGCGTTGAAATTATGGCGAGAAATGAGAAACAGGAAATGTATAATAACATCCACATACATTTGCTGAATTTGATCAAACTTAATTGGTTTGTTCGTTGTATGATACCGATCGTATATATGTGACTTTTAGGAGTCAAAGTTATTGCGCCACCAACTGGCAGCAGGAAGTGAATCATTTTCAGAACGCTTTGAATTCAGCATCTTATTTTTACTTGATTTGCTTCAAACTTCATCAGAATAATGACAAAACACGGCCGAAGACAATCTGCCGTGGGGATATTTATATCTAATATAGTGTTGCCATGGCAACGTGTCAAACTTGAATGTTCTGTTCTTGTGATTTTTAGGCAGATAACTAGCTCAGATTTACATGAAACTCGAAACAGATATCAGTATTAAAGATAGCTAGACCATGGCAAAAGCTTTTAAAAGGGCGTGGAAGAGGCACTCTATAGCGCCACCTTTTGTCAAAAGTGGGGGGATTAGTTTTAGCTACAGACACCAAACTTGGTACATAAATTGTTCTTATCAAGACGGACAACTTTCTAATTCGCAGTCATAAGCTACGACCAACAGGAAGTTGGCTATTTTGACTTGAATATGGATTTTTGGGAATTTTCTTTTGTGAATTAATGCATACTCCTCCCAGGGGAAGTACACTATACACACCAAACTTTGTCTACAATAAGAAAAACCATTGAGGAACTTAAATTGCGAACGGATTTTGGTTAGCTTGAACGGTTTTGTCGTGGTGAATTTTTGAAATGACAGTAAAAAGGGAAACATTAATTGTCTTGTATCTTTAAATTGCAGCTTCCAAACACTTCAAAGCATTTTTTTCATACAAAGATCAAATCATTCTGAGGAAATATGCATAGTTTCACGACTTTACAACACTGTATGGATAAAAGAAAATTAAAAAACTGTCAGACTTCTCAACTGACATTATCTCACTCTGGCCACCCTGTCTGTGTGAGGGAAGGGAGGGGGAGAGGGAGGGGGAGTGTGAGGGGGTTGTTGACTGTGACAGTGTGTGTGGACTGTAGGGAGGGGCTGTCTGGCAGAGAGAGAGAGAGAGAGACCTAATCATCCCTTTAATAATCAGGAAAAAAAAAATCTGTATTTTAAATTGTTATTAGGGGTTCAAGCACGCAGTGCTGAAACCCTATTGTATTTGTTAGGATTTTTATTATTATTATTATTATTATTATTATTATTATTATTCTTCCGCCGTAAAACTGAACGTGCAGCCCAAACCGTAAGGCCTAGAGAGCTGAAATTTGGACAGATCGTAGAGCTCAATTTGGGGAGAACTTATCAAAGTCTCAGCCCAATCGGCCTAACGGGGGCGCTACAGCGCAAAAAACAAAAATTTTGGACATTTTTGGCCGTAAATCGTATACCGTTAGCCATAGACTCAAAAACTATTCCTAGGATTTTCAACCAATCAGAACCACACCACTTCATAAATATTCCCTGGACACTCAATATCAATAATTATCAAAAACAAGTGGAAATTTCAATTCTTACGCGAAACAGTACGCCAAAAAGCGTCTATGCTAACGTTAGCCAAATGCTATTTTAACTATAACTCTTGAACGGAATGAGATATCTTCACCGAACTCGGTACACATATGTATGAGCTCAATCTTTGGTCAAATAAAAAAAATTGCGCATCTCTGCCACTTGGGGGCGCTATAAGTTAGAAAAAACACATAAATTGCTATAACTAGGCAACCGTTTTCTCGATCGACTTGAAAATTGGTATGCAATGTCTTGGTCTGATGGGGCACAAGTACCTATGAGGACATTTGCATATCTCAAAAAAACATGGCCGCCATTGGCCAAACAATTTTAAGCAACTATTTGAAAGGGTTAACGGATGTTGATCGGAACGAAACTCGCTGGGTACGTTCGACTCATGAACCTTAAGGTCTGTAAGAATTTTGAAAGAAATCGGCCACCAGTTGGCGCTAATGAGTTTTATTGCTCTGTAATCACGTGGTGTTTCACATATCAACACAATATGCATATCATTTGATAGATCTCCTCATAATGCACAACTTTGCCTCAAGAACCATTGCTGTCAATCAAATCGTTCAATTGTTATTCACAAATATGTTAAAAACCTACTTTTGCAAACTAGTCCTAGGTTTTTTGTCCGATCGGAACCAAACCACTGCAGTAATATTCTGTGGACTCTCTAGATCAATAATTATTAAAAAAATGTTGAATTTTGTCCTTTGGTTAGCTGTAAAGGGGTAATTTAGAAAAAGGGATGTGGCCAAACATACCCCAAAGCCTATAAAACCTAAACGAAAACTCAAAACTTCATGAGCCTTGGTGAAATCATGTAACAGATGACTCTTAACAAGCATGCAAAGTTTCATGGAGATCAGACCATAGGTGGCGCTATAACAGTAGAAAAGGTCTCAAAACACAAGATTTATATGGTAAATGGCCTCAAATTGTTTGAAAATGCTCATATATTCATTCAAAAACACTAAATCTTCATATCATATGATAGATCTCCTCATTCTGAACAACTTTGCCTCTGGGACCAATGTTGTCAATAAAGCTGTTAATTAAATATTCAAGATTATTTAAAAAAGTTACTTTGGCATACTTGTGATACAGTTTAAGATGAAAATCAATAAAACCACTGAAGTACAATTCTCTAGACTCAGAAGGTCAATAATTATCAAAAACATGTTGAACAATTGCATTTGGACAACTATAAACCAGTAATTTTCTAATATGTTATTTGCATAGTGTACACAAAGGCCTATTAATACAAACAGAAAGCCCATAAATGATCAAAACTGTGTAAAATAATGCATAATTTCATTCTAAACAAGCATGCAAAATTTAAGAGAGATTGGGCAAAAAAAAGAACACAATAACAGTTATATTTAAAATCACAGTGTTGCTTGAGTAAATGCAATTTATAACCACTAGATGGCAGCGGAAGACCACTAATGGGCTCATTCAGTAAAGTTGAACAGTACTGTTGAAAGGATTCATGAATTCATGTCAAAACATTAAAAAATTAACTGTTGTAACATTGTAAATCTCATTGAGTCAATGTTTTCCATTTTGTTCATACAGATGTATCAGTTTTTACAATTTTGCCACATTATGATTACAGTTTAACCTGAAAATGACATCTAGACTCTAAAAAGGAGAAGACTTGCAATAAGTTTATTGTCACCTATCACTTATTTGAAATACCCATATCTGCAACAAAATGTGTGTCCATGTATATGTGTGTCTTTGTGTGTGTGTGTGTGTGTGTGTGCATATGCTTATAGAGTATACATATATTAGTCTAATCATTTGCTGTCAGTGTGTGTGTCTGTCTGTTAGCCTATTCTCCATTTTGGATGTGTTTTACTGTCATTCATACATCCAGGTTGGCTCTGACCACCTCAGAGGCCTTAATGTGCTTGAACCCCGGTAAAATGCTGCTTGCAGCTTTAATTGTTTTTGTTGTTGCTAATGGTGGTGTTTTTTCCTTTCATTACAGGTTAAGAAATCTCTTAGGCCTTATCCTTTTCTGACAGTTTTAGGGATTTAAAAACATCCTAAGAACCCTAATTTGTGCTGCAAATAATAATTTCAAACTCATTTGATACTGACCTATGACAACCTGTGATGTGACATGACATTTATTAATCTCATGGATGTAACAGTAAAACTCTTCAACTGACAGATAAAGCTGCAATGCAAGCAAAACTATTTCACAAATGCTTATAGGTCATTAAAATCATTACAAAACACTAATACATTATTTAAGGATTTGGTAACACTGTAAAATAATGTCTAATTTGTTAACATTAGTATATGCAATGGTAAAACTTTATAATAATTGCACTCAAAGCCTTTTCCCTTAATAATAGTCATTATTAAGCAGTAATACATCTATAAATAAATTGTTCTTGGTTTAAAAGCACATATATTACAAAGGAGATTAAAGACTCAGTTGTCTTATAAAATAAATAAATAAACACAACCCAGTTTGATTCAGAATTCAGAAATATTTATTTCAAGATGCAATAAAAGGAAACTGTACACTTGAATAGCTTTTATGCGATTCTTGAAGGATTAGCATCACCTCCTCTTGTAAGATGGTTTGAGGAATATATCTTCGAGATTGTACCGCCGCTCCCTATATGCATAGTATGCAGTCTTCGTAGGGCACCAACTCCCAGAGGGGGCACCATCCCAGTTGCTCAAAAAAAAACAAAAAAAACATGCGCCATTCTCCCATCTGCGCTCGCGACCGCTCACACCTCATGTTTGCGGCTGAATGTTCGTAATTGATGGATGGACATCTATGCCTGGGTATAGGACATCAGCAATACAGCACAGAGAAAAGAAAACTAAAGAAAATAAAACAGGCATAAAGCTGTCTTGACATTGGACTTTCTAGAGTCTCAAATTTAGGGCCGGTCTCTAAAGTTACATGTGATATTGTTATACACTTTTCTAACGTCAGTAGCATTTGAAGAGAATGACTTACAGTCATAAAAACAACTGTAATTGTTCATCTAGGTGACAGCTATAATGCACAATTAAATTGAATGTTTGATATTAATTACAACAAACTGTAAGTCATATGTAAATTATGCTACTTTTTCACATGGGCTCAAATGCAAATTTGAAGCTCAATAGCATTTGAGAAGAAAGACTTGCAGTCATAAAACAATTGTAATGTGTTCATATAGGTGTCAGCTACAATGCACACCTTATATATTTTTTATAAATATTAAAATAAAGTGTTACTAAAGTTATATATATTGTTCTGTGTATGTGATTTCAAAGTCTAGATTGGTCGGATTAACCCTTTAACTGCTGCATCCCTTAAAACTTGATTGTCAGAGGGTTACTGTAAATGCTTATGCCCGCTGGGCACAGTTATCCTGATGCCACCGGGGTGGTGTTGCACTGATGGCTTGAGCCCGACATCGCTGCTTGCAGCTATATTTAGGGCTCAAGCCTGGAGGGCGAGAGCCCTATTGTTTTCCTTAGGATTATTTGTTATTATTATTATTAGGGCTCAAGCCTGGAGGGCGAGAGCCCTATTGTTTTCCTTAGGATTATTTGTTATTATTATTATTATTTTTCTTCAAGGTTTCGGGGGCTTTTGGGGCCCTTAACATGCTTAAAAAGTCTTGAAAATTGGCACACACATTGGAACCTGCGGCCATTAGGGCCGGGCAGAGACTGATACACGGGCGTGGAACAGGGGCTCTACAGCGCCCCCTGGAATACTGAGGGCCATATATCATACATACTTGCACGTAGACGCACGAAACTCGGTACACATGTAGATCTCATCAAACCAAACAACTTTCGTACTGCATGTCAAAGGCTCCGCCCAACAGGAAGTTGGATATTTAGGGTTTAATATTCATATTTTTCGTCAAAGTTGTGGGGGCTTTTGGGGTCCTTAACATACTCAAAAACTCTTGAAAATTTGCGCACACTTTGGAATCTGTGGCCTTTAGGAGCCTGCAGAGGCTGGGACCCGGGCGTGGCACAGGGGCTCTACGGCGCCCCCTGGATCACAGTCAGAAATGTTGATGCATAGCTAACACATACTTGCACATATTAATATCAAACTCAGTACACATATAGATCTCATCGTGCTGAACAACTTTCGTATTGCATGTCATAGGCTCCGCCCAACAGGAAGTCAGCTATTTAGAGTTATGTAAAAAGCGCATGCTCTGGAATTTGAAATACTTGTCATAGGGTTTTTTGCCGATTGACACCAAACTCGGTCAACATGATCTCAAGACATTGGGGATGAAAAATTGCCAGGGGATTTTTGATATCTCGAACGGTTTGCTCGTAGCGAGGCGTTGAATTTATGGCGAGAATTGAGAAACAGGAAGTGTCTAATACCATCCACATACATTTCCTAATTGTAATCAAACTTCATCAGATTATTCATTGTATGATGTCGATCGCATGACTATCGCATGACGATGTGACTATTAGGAGTCAAAGTTATAGCGCCACCAACTGGCAGCAGGAAGTGTGTCATTTTCAAAATGCTTTGAATTCAGCATCTTATTTTTACTCGATTTGCTTCAAACTTCATCAGAATAATGTTAAAACACAGTCGATATAAATCTGCTGGGGGGATATTGATATCTAAAAATATTGTTGCCGTGGCAACATGTCAAACTGGAATACTTCTCAGGTGATTTTGAGGCATATAACATGCTTAGAATTTCATCAAACTGAGAACACATATCAGTATTAGTGACAGCTAGACACTGGCAAAAGTTCATAAGAGGGCGTGGAAGAGGCACTCTATAGCGCCACCTTTTGTCAAAAGTGGGGGGGTTAGTTTTAGCTACAGACACCAAACTCAGTACAAAAATTGTTCTTATCAAGACGGACAACTTTCTAATTCACAGTCATTAGCTACGACCAACAGGAAGTCGGCTATTTTGATTTGAATGTGGATTGTTTTTTACATTTAGCTGTGAATTAATGCATACTGCTCAGAGGAGAGTAACACTATTAACACCAAACTTTGTCTACATGTTGAAAAAACATTGAGGAACTTAAATTGTGAATGGGTTTTGGATAGCTTGGATGGTTTTGTCGTGGTGATTTTTTTAAATGACAGTAAAAATGGAATTAATTTTCCTGCATTTTTAAATTCCAAAACTTCAAAACCTTTTTTCATACAGAAAAAAAAAGTTATTCTGAGTAAATATGCATAGTTTCATGACTTTACAACACTGTATGGATAACAGAAAATTAAAAAACTCTCAGACATCTCATCTCACTCTGTCCCTCTGTTTGAGTGTGTGTGCTTAGACTTCCATTGTCTGAGAGAAATAGCGCCCCTACAGGTGCATATCCTGAACTAAAAAAGGGAGGAGACTCTCTTTTGGTTTCACTTTTAAATCGGTTAAAATACAAAATAATACTTGGATTTAATTCACACTGACAAGCTAAACCAACATATATGATTATTATCAGGTCAGGGCTCATTAATAATGGATGTGTGGTCAGTGATACGTGAGAAACACGAGAGATGAATCACCGCTCTGAGAAAGAGCGTGTGGAATGATGAGCTCAGAAAAAAACGAGTTTATTCTTGTTTTATAGCTATTAAAAATAAAGTATTGCAGCGATATCACACAATTCACCAATTAGAACACACCAAGAGCTAAATTAAGATGTTTTTGAACTGTTTGTGTGAAAATGAAATATTTGCGGCTGCCTATCTGAAATCACTGCCTCCGATCAGCGCGTACAGTGTCACAAGTTCAAAACAAACGAATTTATTCTTGTTTAAGAGCTTTTTAAAATAAATTATTGCCATAAATGCACACAATACACCCATTATAACACAACACGAGCTAAATACAGGTGTTTGTGACCCGTTTAAGTGTGCAAGACTATTTGAAAGCGCGACTGGCAGAATAACATATATCTCTCGAGCTGCAGGATTCTGCCTTTCGTCGTAAGAACGAACACATCACGGACAAGATTATTTCAAAATACATAATAGCTTGGCTAATATAAACGAAAACAGCCACGTGAACATAAACTGTTGAGAAATAAATCTGAAGTGGATCTACTGGATTTTAATATTAAGTGACCGCATATACCAGCTGCTTCTGTCTTCAATTTTAATCTATATAAAAAATTAAACTCATTAATCTTGGCTGCTTTTTTAATGTGTGTAGGTATTTATTTATTATTTTGCTCTAACAAGACTTAATCTATATTTAATTAAATCAATTACATTTTATTTTACATTTGATTTGTCCATTTCTGCATCTAAACGCCTAAAAACCTAAAACATGCTCTACTATACTATTGTTAGCAATTTCTTTATCGTCCAATTTATCTGGTGAACACACCTTTATTTTCATAATAAACTTGTTTGTTAGATTATACACAGTTACAGTGGTCTATAATAAATATTAACAGGTTTTATTCAAGCTGTTTAGAATGATTGCCGTAGGCAAATTTTTTTAATGTAAATCCAAAAAAAATAAAAATAATAAATAAATAAATAAATAAAAAACATTGGAAAAGAATAACTGTTGTACTTTTTTATACATTTTGTATAATTTCATAGTTTATGCATTATAGTTATAAAAACAAATAAATTTAGAAAAATTAGGCCTTATCCTTTTCTCACAGTTTTAGGGATTTTTAAAAATCCTAAAAAACCTTATTTGTGCTGCAAATAATAATTTCAAATTAATTTGATACTGACCTCTGACATCCTGTGACATGATATTTATTTGAATTTACATAATCTCATGGATGTAACAGTAAATCTGTTCAGCTCACAGATCAAGACTAAGCTGTAATGCAAGCAGAACTTTCACAAATGCTTGTAGGTCAATAAAATCATTACAAAACACTTACAAATCATTTAAGGGATTTGATAACACTGTAAAATAATGTTTAATTTATTAACATTAGCAAATGCATTGATAACACTTTATAATAACTGCACTCATTAGTAAATAGTCAGTTCATGCTTTATAAAGCCTTGTCCCAATATTAATAGTCAGTAGTAAGCAGTTTATAAATACAGCTATAAATAGCTTGTTCTTGGTTTATAAGCACATTTATTAAAATGGAGAGTAAAGGGTCAGTTTTCTTCCTATGAAAAATAAAAAATAAAAATAAACAAACAACAACACAGATTGATACAGAACTCAGAAATTTTATTGTGGATTTATGATAAAATCAGCCTGTAAATGAATTCATAAATGAAGACACAAGTAGTTGAAACAAAACTTTTTTAACATGAAGCCAATATACTGAAGATGTTAAATTGCGAATGGGTTTAGGATACCTTAAATGGTGTGGCCATAGCGATTTATTAAAGTAACATAAAAAATACAATAGTTATTTTACAATATCTTTAAAATTATTCATTCCAACTCTTCATAATTTTTTGTATACGTAGAAGTCATCATTTGAAGGAAGCACAGTAAGTTTCATAGCTTTATCATTTTCAAGAGCCAGCATAAAATTAAAACTATCATAACATATAAATCAAGCTTGCAATTCTTAGTACCAATAATGGCCACCAGATGGAGCGATATGATTACTTTTAAATAATTATTGTAGAAACAAGTATGATTTAAATCATTTATAGAAATCTTTCAAAGAAAAATAATATGAATTTTATGTATTTTACTGATAAAATGAACCTCACTTAATTAGAATAACAAGCTGAAGTATTGTGAACTGTATATTAAGAATAATTCTTTATAGGCTTTATGGACAGATACGTTTTGAGTGACTCTTGAAGGTTCAGCACCACATCCTCTTTTACCACTGTTTAAAGAATGTAGCTTACAGAACAGGTGCAAATTAATTTTGGATAGCTTGAATGTTTTTGTCATGGTGATTTTTTGAAATAACAGTAAAAGGAACCAGTAAATGTATTTTATTTTTTTAAGTGCAGCTTCTAAACACTTCAACAAAATGTATGCTGAGGAAATATGCATAGTTTCATGACTATACAACACTATATGGATGATAGAAAATTAAAAAACTACCATACATCTGATGTCACTCTGTCCCTCTGGGTAATGTGTGTGTGTGTGTGTGCGTGTGTGTGTGTGTGTGTGTGTGTGTGTGTGTTTGTGTGTTAAGTGTGTGTGTGTTAAGTGTGTGTGCTGAGTTTGTATGAATGTGTGGGAGAGGGGATGGGCTTGGTGTCAGAGAGAGAGAGAGAGAGAGAGAGGGAGGGAGACTTAATCATCTCTTTAATCACCAGCAGAAAAAAAAAGCAATTTGGTGTTGTTGTTGTTTTTTCATCATTACAGCTTAAGAAATATCTTAGGCCTCAACATCAACTGTTGCTAGCCTACTCCCAAAATTAATAGTCATTAGTAAGCATTTTATAAATACAGCTATAATTAAATTGTTCATGGTTTATATGCACATTTATTTTGAGGAGATTAAAGGCTGTAATCTTCCTAAAAAAAAAAAAATAAATAAAAAAAAATAAAATAAACAAACACAGAACTCAGAAACATTTATTTCAAGATGCAATAAAAGAAAACTGTACACTATATATATATATATATATATATATATATATATATATATATATATATATATATATTAGTGCTGTCAATCGATTTAAAAAAATTAACTAATTAATCGCACAATTTTTTAAAATTAATCGCGATTAATCGCGATTAATCGCAATTAAAAGACTGAAACTTTTTGGATATGTAAATGTAAAATGTAAATAATTAATGTAAACTCAAGACAAAGAAACTATTTAAATTCAAAATATGATTGTTTATTGGAATTTTTGTTTAACTTGTAACACAGATTTTCTCATGTAAACAACATACCTGCAATAAACCATCAATATCCTCCAAATTAACTGTTGGCTTGAAAGCCATATTTATTACAGAAATAAAAACACAGGCATGTAAGTACCATTTGAATTTCAAAACAATCAATGCCAATAAAAAACAAAAATGATTTCCATGTTGAATTCTAAGTGGACTGCAAAAAAATTCCAAAGTATAGTCATTGCCAGTGCTTTAAGTGGGCCAGTACGCACCAGTACTCAGTACCGCCACTTCCAAATATAGCTCTTGAGCTTACCGCCACCTCTCCGTGCGCCCAGAACGTGCTTGTAGCGTACCGGTACGCTCATTTGGACATCTGTTTTAATAGAGGTTTTAATCTTTTACCTGCACTGCCGATTTTCAGAGCGCCCTTCACAATGCAAGCTTCCTAATTCATCCCACCCAGAGCAGAAACTACATTACCCATTCACCCTTAAGTTATACAAGTGAATAGCGCATGTGTCGCTTTTCCCACTGTTAAGTGTCAACAACTCAAAGTGGCCGGAGAAGGTGTGTGAAACTCGTTGTGAGTTATACTAAAGCAAAATCTTGAGTATTTATTGTCTGATAAACATTAAAAACTGTCTGCGGAGGTTGAGTCGTCCTGCAGCCCCCGCTGGCTGTTCATTGGCTGCAGCATCTTTTTTCTAAGTTCTAAAAAAATACCGTAGACGGCAAGGCACAAATTTAGATATTCATTTATCTAATTAATCTATAGCCTATGCACAAAGACAATATGATCTTTTTGTCTCCTTTTTGTTTTAAAGCTTGATTAAGAGAGAGAGCGCAAGTTGCTGCAGCTGCGAGGAGGACAGTGATGCACGCGCACAGGAGTGATTGACAGTTTGCGGCACTGTGTACAAAAAATACTCCGCTACACAATTATTTCGTTATTTTCGTCTAAGCTTATTAACGTTAGCGTTACAGAAAGGTCTGATTTACGCACTGTTACAGTCATTGTTTTTTTTTTTTTTTAAAACAATGACATTTGAGTTCATGATTTTAATGTTGCTGTTTCTTGTGGCAGACTGAATGAAGAGTAATGTTTCTTGTGGCAGACTGAAGAGTAATCCGGCAGAGTTTTATACTGAAACTTTCCGTCTAAAAGTCCTTCCTTGGTCTTATCCATATTTCTTTGCACGTTGAACACACATAGGCCACAACTGGAAATAAAAAAAACTGCAACCGCGTTAATTGCGTTATTTTTTTTTAGCGCGTTAAATATTTCAAATTAATCAAATGCGTTAACGCGCTAATTTTGACAGCACTAATATATATATATATATATATATATATATATATATATATATATATATATATATATATATATATATATACAATTGCATAAGTTTATATATATATATTTTTTATCAAGTGTACAGCTAATAATAATAATAATAATAATAATGCATTTTATTTAAGGCGCCTTTCAAACCACTCAAGGTCACAGTACAACAAGTAATAACAGTAACAATATTAAAACAAAAAATAACAGCAAATAACAATGTCAATAAAAAACCACAATAATATTAGAATAGCACAACATATTGTGGAATACTATATTAAGACTTTATATATAGGCTTTATGAACAGATAGGTTTTGAGAGATTCTTGAAGTACTAGCATCACCTCCTCTTATACGACGGTTTGAGGAATATATCTTCCAGATAGTACCGCCGCTCCCTATATGCAGAATACGCAGTCTTCGTAGGGCACCAACTCCCAGAGGGGGCACCATCCCAGTAGCTCAAAAAAAATAAAACATGCGCCATTCTCCCATCCGCGCTCGCGACCGCTCGGACATTTGCGGATGAATGTTCGTAATTGATGGATGAACATCTATGCCCGGGTAAAAGACATCAGCAATCCGGCACAGAGAAAAGAAAAATAAAGTAAAAAACAAATAAAAACAGGCATAAAGTTGGCTTGACATTGGACATTCGAGAGTCTCAAATTTAGGGACCGTCTCTAAAGTTACATGTGATATTGTTATACACTTTTCTAACGTCAGTAGCATTTGAAGAGAATGACTTACAGTCATAAAAACAACTGTAATTGTTCATCTAGGTGACAGCTATAATGCACCATTAAATTGAATGTTTGATATTTATTAAAACAAACTGTAAGTCATATGTAAATTATGCTACTTTTTCACATGGGCTCAAAAGCAAATTTGAAGCTCAATAGCATTTGAGGAGAAAGACTTGCAGTCATAAACCAATTGTAATGTGTTCATTTAGGTGTCAGCTACGATGCACAACTTATACATTTTTTATATATATTAAAATACTGCCATATCCCTTAAAATTTGATTGCCAGAGGGTTACTGTAAATGCTTATGCCTTCTGGGCACAGTTTTCCCGATGCCACCGGGGTGGTGTTGCACTGATGGCTTGAGCCCGCCATCGCTGCTTGCAGCTATATTTAGGGCTCAAGCCAGAAGGGGCGAAGAGCCCTATTGTTCCCCTAAGGATTATTCTTATTATTAGGGCTCAAGCCTGGAGGGCGAGAGCCCTATTGTTTTCCTTAGGATTATTTTTTATTATTATTATTATTTTTTTCCAACGTTACGGGGGCTTTTGGGGTCCTTAACATGCTCGAAAACTCTTGAAAATTGGCACACACCTTGGAACCTGCGGCCATTAGGGCTGGGCAGAGACAGATATACGGGCGTGGCACAGGGGCTCTACAGCGCCCCCTGGAATACTGAGGGCCATATATCATACATACTTGCACGTAGACACACGAAACTCGGTACACATGTAGATCTCATCAAACCAAACAACTTTCGTACTGCATGTCATAGGCTCCGCCCAACAGGAAGTTGGTTATTTAGGGTTTAGTATTCATATTTTTCGTCAAAGTTGTGGGGGCTTTTGGGGTCCTTAACATACTCAAAAACTCTTGAAAATTTGCGCACACTTTGGAATCTGTGGCCTTTAGGAGCCTGCAGAGGCTGGGACCCGGGCATGGCACAAGGGCTCTACGGCGCCCCCTGGATCACAGTCAGAAATGTTGATGTATAGCTCACACATACTCACACATATGCATATGAAACTCAGTACACATATAGATCTCATCGTGCCGAACAACTTTCGTATTGCATGTCATAGGCTCCGCCCAACAGGAAGTCAGCTATTTAGAGTTATGTAAAAAGCGCATGCTCTGGAATTTGAAATACTTGTCATAGGTTTTTTTGCAGATTGCCACCAAATTCGGTCAACATGATCTCAAGACATTTGGGATGAAAAATTGCCAGGGGATTTTTGATATCTCTAACGGTTTGCTCGTGGCGAGGTGTTGAAATTATGGCGAGAAATGAGAAACAGGAAGTGTCTAATACCATCCACATACATTTCCTGATTTTAATCAAACTTCATCAGATTATTCGTTGTATGATGTCGATCGCATATATGTGACTATTAGGAGTCAAAGTTATAGCGCCACCAACTGGCAGAAGGAAGTGTGTCATTTTCAAAATGATTTGAATTCAGCATCTTATTATTACTCGATTTGCTTCAAACTTCATCAGAATAATGTTAAAACACAGCCGATATAAATCTGCAAGGGGGATATTGATATCTAAAAAATTGTTGCCGTGGCAACATGTCAAACTGGAATACTTCTCAGGTGATTTTGAGGCAAATAACATACTTAGAATTTCACAAAACTCTGAACACACATCAGTATTTCTGATAGGAACTTAAATTGTGAATGGATTTTGGATAGCTTGAATGGTTTTGCCGTGGTGATTTTTTTAAATGACCTTACAAAGGGAATCATTATTGTATTTTTAAGTTGCAGCTTCCAAAGACGTCAAATAATTTTTTCATACAGATGAAAAAGTCATTCTGAGGAAATATGCATAGTTTCACGACTTTACAACACTGTATGGATAACAGAAAATTAAAAAACTGTCAGACATCTCATCTCACTCTGTCCCTCTGTTTGAGTGTGTGTGCTTAGACTTCCATTGTCTGAGAGAAATAGCGCCCCTACAGGTTCAATTCCCGAACTTTTACTTTCACTTTTAAATCCGTTAAAAATACAAATAAATACTTAGATTTAATTCACACTGACAAGCTAAACCAACATATCTGATTATTACCGGTTCAGGGCTCATGGATAAATTATTTCTGGCCAGAGATATGTGAGAAATAGGAGAGATGAATCACCGCTGTGATCACAAGCGTCTGGAGTAAAGAGCTCAGAGAAAACGAATTTATTCCTGTTTTAAAGCTTTTAAAAATAAATTATTACAGCGATATCACACTATCAACCAATTAGAACACACCAAGAGCTAAATTAAGATGTTTTTGAACTGTTTGTGTGAAAATGAAATATTTGTGGCTGCCTATCTGAAATCACCGCCTCCGATCAGCGCGTACAGTGTCGAGCTCAAAACAAACGAATTTATTCTTGTTTAAGAGCTTTTTTAAATAAAATATTACCACAAATGCACACAATAAACCCACTGTAACACAACAAGAGGTAAATGCAGGTGTTTGTGACCAGTTTAAGTGTGCAAGACTATTTGAAAGCGCGACTGGCAGAATAACATATCTCTCCAGCTGCAGGATTCTGCCTTTCGACGTACGAACGAACACATCACGGACAAGATTATTTCAAAATACATAATAGCTTGGCGACTATAAACGAAAACAGCCACGTGAACATGAACTGGATCTACTGGATTTGAATATTAAAGTGACCACATTTACCACTTGCTTCTGTCTTCAATTTTAATCTATAAAAAAAAGGAAACTCATTCGACTTGGCTGCTTTTTTAATGTGTGCGTATTTATTTATTTACCTTTTTATACATTTTGTATAATTTCATAGTTTGTGTATTACAATTATAAAAACAAAAATAAATTTAGCCACTCACATAGAAATAGCTTAGGCCTTAACCTTTTTCTGACAGTTTTAGGGATTTTTAAAAATCCTAAAAAAAACCTTATTTGTGCTGCAAATAATAATTTCAAACTCATTTGATACTGACCTATGACATCCTGTGACATTATATTTATTTTAACTTACATAATCTCATGGATGTAACAGTAAATCTGTTCAGCTCACAGATCAATACTAAGCTGTAATGCAAGCAGAACTTTCACAAATGCTTATGAGTCATTTAAGGATTTGATAACACTGTAAAATAATGTCTAATTTGTTAACATTAGCAAATGCATTGATAACACTTTATAATAACTGCACTCATTAGTAAATAGTCAGTTCATGCTTTATAAAGCCTTGTCCCAATATCAATAGTCAGTAGTAAGCAGTTTATAAATACAGCTATAAATAGCTTGTCCTTGGTTTATAAGCACATTTATTAAAAAGGAGAGTAAGTTATCTTCCTATGAAAAATAAAAGATAAAAATAAACAAACAACAACACAGATTGATACAGAACTCAGAAATTTTATTGTGGATTTATGATAAAATCAGCCTGTAAATGAATTCATACTCCTCCTCATACTACTCCATACTCCTTTTTCAACATTATGCCAAAATACTGAGATGTTAAATTGTGAATGGGTTTAGGATAGCTTAAATGGTGTTGCCACAGAGATTTATTAAAATAACATAAAAAAATACAATAGTTATTTTACTATATCTTTACAATTTTTCATTCTAACTCTTCATAATTTTTTATATAAGTAGAAGTCCTCATTTGAAGGAAGCACAGTAAGTTTCATAGCTTTATCATTTTCAAGGGCCAGCATACAATTTAAACTATCATAACTTATAAATCAAGCTTGCAATTCTTAGTACCTATAATGGCCACCTGAGGGAGCTATAGGACTACTTTTAAATAATTATTGGAGAAACGAGTATGATTTAAATAATTTATAGAAATCTTTCAAATAAAATAATATGTATTTTATGTATTTTACTGATAAAATGACCCTCACTTAATTAGAATAACAAGCTGAAGTATTGTGAATTGTATATTAAGAATAATTCTTTATAGGCTTTATGGACAGATACGTTTTGAGTGACTCTTGAAGGTTCAGCCCCACATCCTCTTTTACCACTGTTTAAAGAATTAATCTTACAGAACAGGTGTGAATGAATTTTGGATAGCTTGAAGGGTTTTGTCGTGGTGATTTTTTTAAATAATAGTAAAAAAGGAACCAGTAAATGTATTTTTATTTTTTTAAAGTGCAGCTTCTAAACACTTAAAAAAAAATGTACACATAAAAGACAAGTCATTCTGAGGCATATTTCCTCAGAATGACTGGTCTCATGACAATAGTTTCATGACTATACAACACTATATGGATGATAGAAAATTAAAAAACTATCATACATCTGATGTCACTCAGTCCCACTGTCACTGTGGGTAATGTGTGTGTGTGTGTGTGTGTGTGTGTGTTAAGTGAATTAGGTGTGAAACTATCAGGGAGCATTTAGTCTCCAGCGCCAACATTTTACAGAACTGCCACTTTCCTGGAGTCTCCAGAATTACTCGGTGTCAGGCTCTGAGAGATCTAAGATTCCAAAAAATGATTTAATTAGAATACCATGAAGTATTGTGAAATACTATATATAAAGACTTTATATATAGGCTTTATGAACAGATTAGAGTGACTCGTGAAGGACCAGCACCACCTCCTCTTGTTCGATGGTTTGAGGAGTATATCTTCCAGAATCTGGGATTAAGATTTAGGAGCTCATTTTTATTCCACCTCCTTTCCTGAAAGTCTGTCTTGCAGAATTGACTAAAAATTAATCTTCACATTATTTCCTAATTATTTTGCAATTCTTTTTGTCAGTTCTTCTTGACCTGTTTTTCTCTTCCAGCTTTCCTGGACTATTGTATAGCACTCATAAATGATTAAATAAAAAAATAATGGTAGTTATTAAGATTGATATGGTTAGGAATTGGTAAAATGTGCTTGGAAAAAAATCACAATAAAACAATGTTTTAATGTTTAAGTTTGGAATATTAACTGACGTGAATGAATGCTATATAAATATTGTTCATGTTAACATAATGTTTATGAATGGAATCTTATTGTAAAGTGTTACTAAAGTTATACATATATATTGTTCTGTGAATGTGATTTTAAAGTCTAGATGATTCGGATTAACCCTTTAACTGCCATATCCTTTAAAACCTCACTGCCAGAGGGATATTGTGAATGCATGTGCCCGCTGGGCACAGTTTACCTGATGCCACCGGGGTGGCGATGGCATTGGTGGCTTGAGCCCGACATCGCTGCTTGCAGCTATATTTATTATTATTTTTTTTATTTTTTTTTAAACCTTCCGGGCATTTTTGGGGGCCTTAACATGCTCAAAAACTCTTGAAAATTGGCACACTCATTGGAATCTGCGGCCATCAGGACGCCACAGAGACTGGGACCCGGGCGTGGCACAGGGGCTCTACAGCGCCCCCTGGAACACCGTCAGAAATCTTGAACCATAGCTCACACACGCTTGCATGTATTTATATGAAACTCACTACACTTATAGATCTCATTGAGCTGAACAACTTTCGTGCTCTATGTCATAGGCTCCGCCCAACAGGAAGTCAGCTATTCAGGGCTGTTTAAAAAAAGCATGCTCTGGAATTTGAAATACTCCTCTGAGGTTTTCAACCCGTTCGCCACGAAACTAGGTGAACATGATCTCAAGACAATGGGGATGAAAAATTGCGAGGGGATTTTTGATATCTCGAACGGTTTGCTCGTGGCGAGGCGTTGAAATTATGGCGAGAAATGAGAAACAGGAAATGTCTAATAACATCCACATACATTTCCTGAATTTGATCAAACTTCATTGGTTTGTTCGTTGTATGATACTGATCGTATATATGTGACTATTAAGAGTCAACATTATAGCGCCACCAACTGGCAGCAGGAAGTGTGTCATTTTCCAAATGCTTTGAATTCAGCATCTTACTTTTACTCTATTTACTTAAAACTTCATCAGAATAATGACAAAACACGGCCGATGTAAATCTGTTGTGGGGATATTGATATCTGATATAGTGTTGCCATGGCAACGTGTCAAACTTGAATGTTCTGTTATGGTGAGTTTGAGGCAGACAACAAGCTCAGATTTACATGAAACTCAAAACACATATCAGTATTAGTGATAGCTAGACAATGGCAAAAGCTTTTAAAAGGGCGTGAAGGAGGCACTCTATAGCGCCACCTTTTGTCAAAAGTGGGGGTGTTAGTTTTAGCTACAGACACCAAACTTGGTACATAAATTGTTCTTTTCAAGACGGACAACTTTCTAATTCACAGTCATCAGCTACGACCAACAGGAAGTCGGCTATTTTGATTTGAATATTTAAATTGAGCTCTGATTTAATGCATACTCCTCACAGGAAATCTTCACTATACTCACCAAACTTTGTCTACATGTTGAAAAAACATTGAGGAACTTAAATTGCGAGCGGATTTTGGTTTGCTTGAACGGTTTTGTCGTGGTGATTATTTGAAATGACAGTAAAAAAGGAATCATTAATTGTCTTGTATTTTTAAATTGCAGCTTCCAAACACTTAAAAAAAAACTTCATACAGAGATCAAATCATTCTGAGGACATATGCATAGTTTCATGACTTTACAACACTGTATGATTAAAAGAAAATTAAAAAACTGTCAGACATCTCAACTCACTCTGTCCCTCTGTTTGAGGAATGTATGTGTGCTGACTGAGAGTGTGTGTGTGTGTGTGTGTCTGTGAGTGGGGGATGGGCATGAGCTGAGTGGCAGACACAATGAGAGAGACAAAGAGACTTAATCATCTCTTTAATCACCAGAAAAAAAAAAGTATTTTAAATTGTTATTTTTTGTTGCTTTTGCTAACATTGCTGTTTTCATTACATCTTAAGAAATCTCTTAGGCCTTATCCTTTTCTGACAGTTTCAGGAATTAAAAACAAAATTCTAAAAATACTTATTTGTGCTGCAAATAATAATTTCAATCTCATTTGATACTGACCTATTCCATCCTGTGACATGACATTTATCTTAATTTACATAATCTCATGGATGTAACAGTAAAACTGTTCAGCTCACAGATGAAGACTAAGCTGTAATGCAAGCAGAACTTTCACAAATGCTTATAAGTCATTAAAGGATTTTATAACACTGTAAAATAATGTCTAATTTGTTAACATTAGTAAATGCATTGGTAACACTTTATAATAACTGCACTCATTAGTAAATAGTCAGTTCATGCTTTATAAAGTCTTGTCCCAACTTAAATAGTCATTAATAAGCAGCTTATAAATACAGATATAAATAGCTTGATCTTGGTTTTGTCACGGTAGGAAATCCAGTGTTTCCTCCGTGTCATGTTTTGTGGTTGTTTTTGTACTTACGTTGTCTCCATGTGCTCGTTTAGTTGATTGTCATCACCTGGGTGTTGATTGTCTCGCTCCAGCTGATCTTCATCACACCTCAGCTACTTATACTCACCTCGCTCTCTCTCTGTTGTCAGATCCTCTCTCATGTCTCCGTGTCCTAGTTGGATTACCGTCTTCCGTGTTCGTGTGCTGGATTGGGTTCGTGTTGTCGTCCTCGTGTCAGTGTTCCGGTCTGTTCCTGGTTTCACCCATTGACCTCCTTCACCTGCACCATCGACTTCACCATCCAGCTCTTCTCACGCCACCGTAGACCTTCCTTGCCATTGCCAACATTCTGGACTCTCTTTCTAAGAAACATCATTGATTGCCTGCAATTGCTTCCTCCTCTTTTACCTGTCGTTACAGTAGGATCTGACCATCATGGAAGCAGCAGGCGATCGCTCCCCATCTCATCTGGAGGAATTTCTGCAGAGAGCCGTGGGTCGTATGGATCGCCAAGACAAGGCGATAGATGAGATGGGTCGAGCCTTCCAAGCAATGGTGACGAAGGTGTCCGAGCTCGCTCTCCAGACTCAACACCAACAACAACAGCCACCCGCTGCGCCTCCTACGCCACCCACACCGCCGATCGTCTCCGGGGGTATTTCCCAGCCCGAACCACGCCTCCCCATCCCTGAGAAATATGCGGGTGAGCCAGAGTTTTGTCGATCATTTCTGTCTCATTGTTCTCTGCACTTCGCCATGCAGCCCCGCACGTTCTACACCGAGGAAATGAAGGTGGCATTCGTCTTGTCACTACTCACGGGAAGGGCTGCCCTCTGGGGGACGGCGGTGTGGGAGAATCAAGACAGCTGCTGTGCCTCGTTCCACGCCCTTTCGGAGGAGATGAGACGGGTCTTCGACCGCTCCGTCGCCGGGAGGGAAGCGGCTAGACTTCTCACGGACCTACGTCAAGAGGACAGGTCCGTATCCGATTACTCGATTGAGTTCCGCACCCTGGCGGCGGAGTGTAAGTGGAACGAAGAGGCGCAGTGGGATCACTTCCTGCATGGGTTGGCTGACCGCATCCAACAGGAGATCCGCGCCGTCGAGCTCCCCACTTCTCTCAATAGCCTGATTGATCTCACCATCAGAGTTGACAACCGACTCGATCAAGCCGCCAGACGGAGGGGGAGAGCAGTTCTCGCGAACAGACCGGAGGCTCAGTGTCAGCGCTCAGAGGTTGCGGTCAGCCCACCGGGAGATCTTGAACCCATGCAGGTGGGGCGAGCTCGGCTCTCCCGGGAGGAGAGGATCAGGCGGAGATCCCTGGGACTATGTTTATACTGCGGCAGCCAAGAACATCACATCCAGCGTTGTCCGGTAAAAGACCAAGCCCGATAGTAAAACGGAGGCTACTATCGGGTGGGATCTCTGCCAGGAAGACCTCATCTACATCGACACTCCTTCCGGTGAGTCTACGGTGGTCCACCCACGCACTCGATCATCACGCTTTGTTGGATTCTGGGGCAGAGGGTAGTTTCATGGACTTCAAGTTCGCTTGTAAGCTTAACATTCCTCTCACCTCCCTCAAACACCCCATTGCACCCTTTGCTCTCAACGGACACAGACTACCACTCATCACACAGACCACCTTACCTGTTTCTCTCATCACATCTGGCAACCATACTGAGGAGATCTCATTTTACATCACGGACTCACCTCAATCCCCCATCGTTCTCGGTCACACCTGGCTTCAGAAACACAACCCCAGGATCAATTGGCGCCTTGGATCCGTGGTTAGCTGGAGCGAGGAATGTAATTTGTCTTGTCTTTTGTCTGCTGGTGTTAATGTTTCTGAGTCTGTGTTTCAGGGGGAAGCAGTGGATTTGGCTAGCGTGCCCGCGGAGTACCACGACCTGAAGGAGGTGTTCAGTAAGTCTCGTGCTGATTCTCTTCCTCCTCATCGTCCCTATGACTGTGCGATAGAGTTATTGCCAGGTACTTCTCCGCCTAAGGGCAAGTTATATTCTTTGTCTATTCCAGAGACGGCGGCCATGGAGAAATATATATCCAGTTCTCTAGCAACGGGGTTTATCCGCCCTTCTTCTTCTCCAGCGGGGGCGGGGTTCTTTTTTGTGGGAAAGAAGGACGGATCCTTGCGACCTTGCATTGACTACCGAGGGCTGAACAACATAACGGTAAAGAATACCTATCCTTTGCCGCTTATGTCTTCAGCTTTTGAGAGGTTGCAGGGAGCGTCCGTTTTCACTAAATTGGACTTACGTAATGCTTATCATTTGGTCCGCATCAGGGAGGGGGATGAGTGGAAGACTGCCTTTAACACCCCTAGAGGCCATTTTGAGTACTGTGTGATGCCGTTCGGGCTAACCAACTCGCCGGCAGTCTTTCAAGCACTCGTTAATGACGTGTTCCGAGACATGGTCGATCTGTTCATATATGTTTACCTGGATGACATATTGATTTTTTCTTCGTCTCTCCAGGAACACGTGCAACACGTACGACGAGTGCTTCTGCGGTTGCTAGAGAATGGATTGTTTGTCAAGGCGGAGAAATGCGTTTTTCATGCACAGTCTGTTTCTTTTCTAGGACACATCATTTCGACTGAGGGTATTCGCATGGATCCTGAGAAGGTTAAGGCTGTGGTAAATTTGCCATCCCCAGAGTCTCGCAAGGCCCTGCAGAGATTTCTGGGGTTCGCCAATTTTTACCGGCGTTTCATTCGCAATTTCAGCCAACTAGCCGCTCCTCTGACCGCCTTGACCTCCCCTAGTTTGACGTTCAGGTGGTCAAACGCAGCTGATGCTGCGTTTGCCAAATTGAAAAGCTGCTTTGTTTCAGCTCCCATTCTCGTCACCCCTGATCGCTCACGTCAATTCATAGTGGAGGTCGACGCGTCAGAGGTGGGGGTAGGAGCAGTGTTATCCCAACGCGCATCCTCAGACGGAAAGGTGCATCCGTGCGCGTATTATTCTCACCGTTTATCTCCTGCAGAAGTTAATTATGACATTGGCAATCGAGAGTTGTTGGCAGTCAAACTTGCACTGGAAGAATGGCGTCACTGGCTTGAGGGGTCGGGTGTACCTTTCATTGTATGGACGGACCATAAGAATCTCGAATACATTAAAACCGCCAAAAGACTTAACTCCAGGCAGGCTCGGTGGGCATTGTTTTTTGGTCGTTTCGATTTTACACTTTCTTACCGGCCGGGTTCCAAAAACATCAAACCCGATGCTTTATCCCGTCTTTTTGAGCGTTCCGATCGTACTGCTACTCCCGAGCCCATTTTACCGGGGACCATCATTATCTCCGCGCTCAGATGGGAGGTCGAATCGAAGGTGTTGACTGCCTTAGAAGGGGTAACGCCCCCGGCTCGTTGCCCACCGAACCGATTGTTTGTGCCGGAGGGGTTACGGTCAGACGTTCTCCAGTGGGGTCATTGTTCCAGTGTTGCTTGTCACCCAGGGGTTAGTAGAACTAGATTTCTAGTCAAGCAACGATTTTGGTGGCCTGGTATGGCTCGTGACGTCCACGATTTCGTCTTGGCTTGTTCTGTTTGCGCTATTGGTAAGACTTCCAATCGACCTCCAGATGGGTTACTCTTACCGCTGTCTGTCCCTTCAAGACCCTGGTCCCACATTTCGCTAGATTTTATCACCGCCCTCCCGCCCTCTAAAGGCAATACGGTGATTTTAACCGTAGTGGACCGGTTCTCGAAGGCGACTCATTTTATTCCCTTGCCCAAATTACCTTCAGCCAAGGAAACAGCGGTAGCTGTCATTGACCACGTCTTCCGCATACATGGCCTTCCGACAGACGTGGTTTCTGACAGGGGTCCCCAATTTGTGTCCAAATTTTGGCGAGAATTTTGTAAATTGTTAGGAGCGACTGTTAGTCTTTCTTCCGGGTTCCATCCCCAGAGCAATGGTCAAACCGAACGAGCCAATCAGGATGTCGAGAGGGTTTTGCGATGTTTGGCTTCCAATAATCCTTCGTCCTGGTGTCAGCAACTCTCAGTTGTGGAGTACGCACACAATTCTTTGCCAGTGTCATCTACGGGCATGTCTCCATTTAAGTGTAGTTTAGGGTACCAACCACCTAATTTTGTCAGTACGGAATCCGAGGTTTCGGTCCCCTCCGCACACGCACTAGTCCAGAGGTGTCACCGCACCTGGACCAGAGCTCGCAGAGCTCTGCTCCAGGCTAGGTCGCGCACCAAGGCTAAGGCCGATCGCCACCGGTCGAAGCCTCCCCGTTACGTCGTCGGTCAAAGAGTGTGGCTTTCTACCCAGAATATTCCTATGCGTTCCGTTTCTAACAAACTTGCTCCCAAATTTATTGGCCCGTTTTCTATTACCAAGATTATTAATCCGGTAACCGTGCGTCTTAGCCTTCCTCCGGCGTACAGGAGGATTCATCCCGTGTTCCATGTGTCCAAAATTAAATCGGTGATTTCCTCCCGTCTTAATCCGCCTGCCCCGGTTCCCCCCCCGCCTCGTCTCGTTAATGGGGAAACCACCTATTCGGTTAATCGTATTCTGGACTCTAGACGGAGGGGACGCGGTTTTCAGTACTTGGTGGATTGGGAGGGTTACGGTCCGGAGGAGAGAAGCTGGGTTCCTGCTCGGGACATATTGGATCACCACCTTATAGATGATTACAATCTACAGGTAAAGCAGGCTGGGAACGTCAGGTGACGTCCTAGGGGAGAGGGTACTGTCACGGTAGGAAATCCAGTGTTTCCTCCGTGTCATGTTTTGTGGTTGTTTTTGTACTTACGTTGTCTCCATGTGCTCGTTTAGTTGATTGTCATCACCTGGGTGTTGATTGTCTCGCTCCAGCTGATCTTCATCACACCTCAGCTACTTATACTCACCTCGCTCTCTCTCTGTTGTCAGATCCTCTCTCATGTCTCCGTGTCCTAGTTGGATTACCGTCTTCCGTGTTCGTGTGCTGGATTGGGTTCGTGTTGTCGTCCTCGTGTCAGTGTTCCGGTCTGTTCCTGGTTTCACCCATTGACCTCCTTCACCTGCACCATCGACTTCACCATCCAGCTCTTCTCACGCCACCGTAGACCTTCCTTGCCATTGCCAACATTCTGGACTCTCTTTCTAAGAAACATCATTGATTGCCTGCAATTGCTTCCTCCTCTTTTACCTGTCGTTACAGGTTTATAAGCACATTTATTAAAAAGGAAAGTAAAGGGTCAGTTATCTTCCTATGAAAAATAAAAAAATGAAAATAAACAAACAACAACACAGATTGATACAGAACTCAGAAATTTTATTGTGGATTTAGGATCAAATCAGCCTGTAAATGAATCACACTCCTCCAAGAAGACACAAGTAGTTCACACCAAACTTTTTCAACATGATGCCAATATACTGAAGATGTTAAATTGCGAATGGGTTTAGGATACCTTAAATGGTGTGGCCATACCAATTTATTAAAGTAACATAAAAAAATACAATAGTTATTTTACTATATCTTTAACATTCTTTATTCCAACTCTTCATAATTTTTTATATACGTAGAAGTCATCATTTGAAAGAAGCACAGTAAGTTTCATAGCTTTATCATTTTCAAGAGCCAGCTTAAAATTAAAACTATCATCACATATAAATCAAGCTTGCAATTCTTAGTACCAATAATGGCCACCAGATGGCGCTATATGATTACTTTTAAATAATTATTGTAGAAACAAGTATGATTTAAATAATTTATAGAAATCTTTCAAAGAAAAATAATATGTATTTTACTGATAAAATGACCCTCACTTAATTAGAATAATATGCTGAAGTATTGTGAAATACTGTGTATTAAGAATAATTCTTTATAGGCTTTATGGACAGATAAGTTTGGAGTGACTCTTGAAGGATCAGCACCACATCCTCTTTTACCACTGTTTAAAGAATTTATCTTACAGAACAGGTGCGAATGAATTTTGGATAGCTTGAATGGTTTTGTCGTGGTGATTTTTTGAAATAACAGTAAAAAAGGAACCAGTAAATGTCTTTTATTTTTTTAAGTGCAGCTTCTAAACACTTCAACAAAATGTACACATAGAAGTCATGCTGAGGAAATATGCATAGTTTCATGACTATACAACACTATATGGATGATAGAAAATTTAAAAAACTACCATACATCTGATGTCACTCTGTCCCTCTGTCACTGTGGGTAATGTGTGTGTGTGTGTGTGTGTGTGTGTTTGTGTGTTAAGTGTGTGTGTGTTAAGTGTGTGTGCTGAGTTTGTGTGAATGTGTGGGAGAGGTGATGGGCTTGGTGTCAGAGAGAGAGAGAGAGAGAGAGAGAGGGAGGGAGACTTCATCATCTCTTTAATCACCAGCAGAAAAAAAAGCAATTTTGTGTTGTTGTTGTTTTTTCATCATTACAGCTTAAGAAATATCTTAGGCCTCAACATCAACTGTTGCTGCTTTATATAGACTTCTCCCAAAATTAATAGTCATTAGTAAGCATTTTATAAATACAGCTATAATTAAATTGTTCATGGTTTATATGCACATTTATTTTGAGGAGATTAAAGGCTGTAATCTTCCTAAAAAAAAGTAAAAAATAAAAATAAAAAAAATAAACAAACACAGAACTCAGAAACATTTATTTCAAGATGCAATAAAAGAAAACTGCACACTATATATACATATATATACAATTGCATAAGTTTATATTTAATTTTTTTTATCAAGTGTACAGCTAATAATAATAATAATAATAATAATAATAATAATAATAATGCATTTTATTTAAGGCGCATTTCAAACCGCTCAAGGTCACCGTACAACAAGTAACAACAGTAACAATATTAAAACAAAAAATAACAGCAAATAACAATGTCAATAAAAAACCACAATAATATTAGAATAGCACAACATATTGTGGAATACTATATTAAGACTTTATATATAGGCTTTATGAACAGATAGGTTTTGAGAGATGCTTGAAGTACTAGCATCACCTCCTCTTGTACGACGGTTTGAGGAATATATCTTCCAGATAGTACCGCCGCTCCCTATATGCAGAATATGCAGTCTTCGTAGGGCACCAACTCCCAGAGGGGGCACCATCCCAGTAGCTCAAAAAAAATAAAACATGCGCCATTCTCCCATCCGCGCTCGCGACCGCTCGGACATTTGCGGATGAATGTTCGTAATTGATGGATGGACATCTATGCCCGGGTAAAAGACATCAGCAATCCGGCACAGAGAAAAGAAAAATAAAGTAAAAAACAAAACAAAAACAGGCATAAAGTTGGCTTGACATTGGACATTCGAGAGTCTCAAATTTAGGGACCGTCTCTAAAGTTACATGTGATATTGTTATACACTTTTCTAACGTCAGTAGCATTTGAAGAGAATGACTTACAGTCATAAAAACAACTGTAATTGTTCATCTAGGTGACAGCTATAATGCACCATTAAATTGAATGTTTGATATTTATTAAAACAAACTGTAAATCATATGTACATTATGCTACTTTTTCACATGGGCTCAAAAGAAAATTTGAAGCTCAATAGCATTTGAGGAGAAAGACTTGCAGTCATAAACCAATTGTAATGTGTTCATTTAGGTGTCAGCTACGATGCACAACTTATAAATTTTTTATATATATTAAAATAAAGTGTTACTAAAGTTATATATATTGTTCTGTGTATGTGATTTCAAAGTCTAGATGGGTCGGATTAACCCTTTAACTGCCATATCCCTTAAAATTTGATTGGCAGAGGGTTACTGTAAATGCTTATGCCCGCTGGGTACAGTTTTCCCGATGCCACCGGGGTGGCGTTGCACTGACGGCTTGAGCCCGCCATCGCTGCTTGCAGCTATATTTAGGGCTCAAGCCCAAAGGGTGAGAGGCCTATTGTTTTCCTTAGGATTATTTATTATTATTATTATTATTATTATTATTATTTTTTCCAACGTCTCGGGGGCTTTTGGGGCCCTTAACGTGCTTAAAAAGTCTTGAAAATTGGCACACAGATTGGAACCTGCGGCCATTAGGGCCGGGCAGAGACTGATACACAGGCGTGGCACAGGGGCTCTACAGCGCCCCCTGGAATATGGAGGGCCATATATCATACATTCTTGCTCGTAGACGTATGAAACTCGGTACACATATAAATCTCATCAATCCAAACAACTTTTGTATTGCATATCATAGGCTCCGCCCAACAGGAAGTTGGCTATTTAGGGTTTAGTATTCAAATTTTTCGTCAAAGTTGTGGGGGCTTTTGGGGTCCTTAACATACTCAAAAACTCTTGAAAATTTGCGCACACTTTAGAATCTGTGGCCTTTAGGAGCCTGCAGAGGCTGGGACCCGGGCATGGCACAGGGGCTCTACGGCGCCCCCTGGAACACAGTCAGAAATGTTGATGTATAGCTCACACATACTTGCACATATTCATATGAAACTCAGTACACATATAGATCTCATCGTGCCGAACAACTTTCGTATTGCATGTCATAGGCTCCACCCAACAGGAAGTCAGCTATTTAGAGTTATGTAAAAAGCGCATGCTCTGGAATTTGAAATACTTGTCATAGGTTTTTTTCTCGATTGCCGCCAAACTCGGTCAACATGATCTCAAGACACTGGGGATGAAAAATTGCCAGGGGATTTTTGATATCTCGAACGGTTTGCTCGTGGCGAGGCGTTGAAATTATGGCGAGAAATGAGAAACAGGAAGTGTCTAATACCGTCCACATACATTTCCTGATTTTAATCAATCTTCATCAGATTATTCGTTGTATGATGTCGATCGCATATATGTGACTATTAGGAGTCAAAGTTATAGCGCCACCAACTGGCAGAAGGAAGTGTGTCATTTTCAAAATGATTTGAATTCAGCATCTTATTATTACTCGATTTGCTTCAAACTTCATCAGAATAATGTTAAAACACAGCCGATATAAATCTGCAAGGGGGATATTGATATCTAAAAAATTGTTGGCGTGGCAACATGTCAAACTGGAATACTTCTCAGGTGATTTTGAGGCAAATAACATACTTAGAATTTCACAAAACTCTGAACACACATCAGTATTTCTGATAGGAACTTAAATTGTGAATGGATTTTGGATAGCTTGAATGGTTTTGCCGTGGTGATTTTTTTAAATGACCTTACAAAGGGAATCATCATTGTATTTTTAAATTGCAGCTTCCAAACACGTCAAAGAATTTTTTCATACAGATGAAAAAGTCATTCTGAGGAAATATGCATAGTTTCACGACTTTACAACACTGTATGGATAACAGAAAACTAAAAAACTGTCAGACATCTCATCTCACTCTGTCCCTCAGTTTGAGTATATGTGCTTCAGACTTCCATTGTCTGAGAGAAATTGCGCCCCTACAGGTGCAATTACCGGACTTTTACTTTCACTTTTAAATCGGTTAAAAATACAAATAAATACTTAGATTTAATTCACACTGACAAGCTAAACCAACATATCTGATTATTACCGGTTCAGGGCTCATGGATAAATTATTTCTGGCCAGAGATATGTGAGAAATAGGAGAGATGAATCACCGCTGTGACCACGAGCGTCTGGAGTAAAGAGCTCAGAAAAAAACGAATTTATTCCTGTTTTAAAGCTTTTAAAAATAAATTATTACAGCGATATCACACAATCAACCAATTAGAACACACCAAGAGCTAAATTAAGATGTTTTTGAACTGTTTGTGTGAAAATGAAATATTTGTGGCTGCCTATCTGAAATCACCGCCTCCGATCAGCGCGTACAGTGTCGAGCTCAAAACAAACGAATTTATTCTTGTTTAAGAGCTTTTTTAAATAAAATATTACCACAAATGCACACAATAAACCCATTGTAACACTACAAGAGGTAAATGCAGGTGTTTGTGACCTGTTTAAGTGTGCAAGACTATTTGAAAGCGCGACTGGCAGAATAACATATCTCTCGAGCTGCAGGATTCTGGCTTTCGTCGTACGAACGAACACATAACGGACAAGATTATTTCAAAATACATAATAGCTTGGCGAATATAAACGAAAACAGCCACGTGAACATAAACTGTTGAGAAATAAATCTGAAGTGGATCTACTGGATTTGAATATTAAAGTGACAACATTTACCACTTGCTTCTGTCTTCAATTGTAATCTATATAAAAAAGGAAACTCATTCTTGGCTGCTTTTTTAATGTGTGCGTATTTATTTATTTACCTTTTTATACATTTTGTATAATTTCATAGTTTGTGTATTACAATAAAAACAAAATCTCATGGATGTAACAGTACATCTGCTCACAGATCAATACTAAGCTGTAATGCAAGCAGAACTTTCACAAATGCTTATGAGTCATTTAAGGATTTGATAACACTGTAAAATAATGTCTAATTTGTTAACATTAGCAAATTCATTGATAACACTTTATAATAACTGCACTCATTAGTAAATAGTCAGTTCATGCTTTATAAAGCCTTGTCCCAATATTAATAGTCAGTAGTAAGCAGTTTATAAATACAGCTATAAATAGCTTGTCCTTGGTTTATAAGCACATTTATTAAAAAGGAGAGTAAGTTATCTTCCTATGAAAAATAAAAGATAAAAATAAACAAACAACAACACAGATTGATACAGAACTCAGAAATTTTATTGTGGATTTATGATAAAGCCTGCAAATGAATTCATACTCCTACTCATACTACTCCATACTCCTTTTTCAACATGATGCCAATATACTGAGATGTTAAATTGTGAATGGGTTTAGGATAGCTTAAATGGTGTTGCCATAGAGATTTATTAAAGTAACATAAAAAAATACAATAGTTATTTTACTATATCTTTACAATTTTTCATTCTAAATCTTCATAATTTTTTATATAAGTAGAAGTCCTCATTTGAAGGAAGCACAGTAAGTTTCATAGCTTTATCACTTTCAAGAGCCAGCATAAAATTTAAACTATCATAACTTATAAATCAAGCTTGCAATTCTTAGTACCTATAATGGCCACCAGAGGGAGCTATAGGATTACTTTTAAATAATTATTGTAGAAACGAGTATGATTTAAATCATTTATAGAAATCTTTCAAAAAAAAATGAATTGTATATATTTTACTGATAAAATGACCCTCACTTAATTAGAATAACAAGCTGAAGTATTTTGAACTGTATATTAAGAATAATTCTTTATAGGCTTTATGGACAGATAACGTTTTGAGTGACTCTTGAAGGTTCAGCACCACATCTTCTTTTACCACTGTTTAAAGAATTAATCTTACAGAATAGGTGTGAATGAATTTTGGATAGCTTGAATGGTTTTGCCGTGATGATTTTTTGAAATAATAGTAAAAAAGGAACCAGTAAATGTCTTTTTATTTTTTTTAAAGTGCAGCTTCTAAACACTTTTAAAAAAAAAAATGTACACATAGAAGACCAGTCATTCTGAGGCATATTTCCTCAGAATGACTGGTCTCATGACCATAGTTTCATGACTATACAACACTATATGGATGATAGAAAATTAAAAAAAACTATCATACATCTGATGTCACTCAGTCCCACTGTCACTGTGGGTAATGTGTGTGTGTGTGTTAAGTAAATTAGGTGTGAAACTATCAGGGTGCATTTAGTCTCCAGCGCCAACATTTTACAGAACTGCCACTTTCCTGGAGTCTCCAGAATTACTCGGTGTCAGGCTCTGAGAGACTTAAGATTCCAAAAAATGATTTAATTAGAATACCATGAAGTATTGTGAAATACTATATATTAAGTCTTTATATATAGGCTTTATGCACAGATTAGAGTGACTCGTGAAGGACCAGCACCACCTCCTTTTGTTCGATGGTTTGAGGAATATATATTCCAGAATCCAGGATTAAGATTTAGGAGCTCATTTTTATTCCACCTCCTTTCCTGAAAAGTCTGTCTTGCAGAATTGACTAAAAATTAATCTTCACATTAATTACTAATTATTTTGCAATTCTTTTTGTCAGTTCTTCTTGACCTGTTTTTTTTCTTCTTCTTTTCTGACCTCATGACCCAGTCAGTATTTTTTGTACAATGGTCAAGTCTTAACTTATCCATTTCTGTATTGCATTTGTGTTTGATATTTCTCATGGGTATTTCATAATTTTCGACCTTACAGTCTATTTTAGCGCATTTCATCTGTAAAAGAAAACATGCCTAATAATTCTGCACACATGAATATAAGGAGTTTTTCTCTTCCAGCTTTCGTGGACTATTGTATAGCACTCATAAATGATTAAATAAAAAATAATGGTAGTTATTAAGATTTATATGGTTTGGAATTGGTAAAATGTACTTGGAAAAAAATCACAATAAAACAATGTTTTCATGTTTAAGTTTGGAATATTAACTGACATGAAAGAATGCTATATAAATATTGTTGATGTTAACATAATGTTTATAAATGAAATCTTATTGTACAGTGTTACTAATATATATATTGTTCTGTGAATGTGATTTTAAAGTCTAGATGATTTGGATTAACCCTTTAACTGCCGTATCCTTTAAAACCTCACTGCCAGAGGGATATTGTGAATGCATGTGCCCGCTGGGCACAGTTTACCTGATGCCACCGGGGTGGCGATGGCATTGGTGGCTTGAGCCCGCCATCGCTGCTTGCAGCTATATTTAGGGCTCAAGCCTGGAGGGCGAGAGCCCTATTGTTTTCCTTAGGATTATTTTTTTTTTTTTTTTTTTTTTTTTTTTTTTATTCTAATTTTTTTCTAAGGTTTCGGGGGCTTTTGGGGTCCTTAACATGCTCAAAAACTCTTGAAAATTGGCACACACCTTGGAACCTGCGGCCATTAGGGCCGGGCAGAGTCTGATACACGGGCGTGGCACAGGGGCTCTACAGCGCCCCCTGTAGTACCGAGGGCCATATATCATGCATACTTGCACGTATACATATGAAACTTGGTACATATATATAACTCATCAAACCAAACAACTTTCACACTGCATGTCATAAGCTCCGCCCAACAGGAAGTTGGCTATTTAGGGTTTTATGAAAAACACATGCTCTGGAATTTGATATACTCCTCTGAGGAACTCCACCCGTTCACCACAAAACTCGGTGAACACGATCTCAAGACATTGGGGATGCTAAATTGCGAAGAGATTTTTGATATCTCGAACGGTTTGCCCGTGGCGAGGCGTTGAAATTATGGCGAGAAATGAGAAACAGGAAATGTATAATAACATCCACATACATTTGCTGAATTTGATCAAACTTAATTGGTTTGTTCGTTGTATGATACCGATCGTATATATGTGACTTTTAGGAGTCAAAGTTATAGCGCCACCAACTGGCAGCAGGAAGTGAATCATTTTCAGAACGCTTTGAATTCAGCATCTTATTTTTACTTGATTTGCTTCAAACTTCATCAGAATAATGACAAAACACGGCCGAAGACAATCTGTCGTGGGGATATTTATATCTAATATAGTGTTGCCATGGCAACGTGTCAAACTTGAATGTTCTGTTCTGGTGATTTTTAGGCAGATAACTAGCTCAGATTTACATGAAACTCGAAACAGATATCAGTATTAAAGATAGCTAGACCATGGCAAAAGCTTTTTAAAGGGCGTGGAAGAGGCACTCTATAGCGCCACCTTTTGTCAAAAGTGGGGGGATTAGTTTTAGCTACAGACACCAAACTTGGTACATAAATTGTTCTTATCAAGACGGACAACTTTCTAATTCGCAGTCATAAGCTACGACCAACAGGAAGTTGGCTATTTTGACTTGAATATGGATTTTTGGGAATTTTCTTTTGTGAATTAATGCATACTCCTCCCAGGGGAAGTACACTATACACACCAAACTTTGTCTACATTAAGAAAAACCATTGAGGAACTTAAATTGCGAACGGATTTTGGTTAGCTTGAACGGTTTTGTCGTGGTGAATTTTTGAAATGGCAGTAAAAAGGGAAACATTAATTGTCTTGTATGTTTAAATTGCAGCTTCCAAACACTTCAAAGCATTTTTTCATACAAAGATCAAATCATTCTGAGGAAATATGCATAGTTTCACGACTTTACAACACTGTATGGATAAAAGAAAATTAAAAAACTGTCAGACTTCTCAACTGACATGATCTCACTCTGGCCACCCTGTCTGTGTGAGGGAAGGGAGGGGGAGAGGGAGGGGGAGTGTGAGGGGGTTGGTGACTGTGACAGTGTGTGTGGACTGTAGGGAGAGGCTGTCTGGCAGAGAGAGAGAGAGAGAGAGACCTAATCATCCCTTTAATAATCAGGAAAAAAAAATCTATATTTTAAATTGTTATTGTTTTTGTTGTTGCTAATGGTGGTGTTTTTTCCTTTCATTACAGGTTAAGAAATCTCTTAGGCCTTATCCTTTTCTGACAGTTTTAGGGATTTAAAAACATCCTAAGAACCCTAATTTGTGCTGCAAATAATAATTTCAAACTCATTTGATACTGACCTATGACAACCTGTGACGTGACATGACATTTATTAATCTCATGGATGTAACAGTAAAACTCTTCAACTGACAGATAAAGCTGCAATGCAAGCAAAACTATTTCACAAATGCTTATAGGTCATTAAAATCATTACAAAACACTAATACATTATTTAAGGATTTGGTAACACTGTAAAATAATGTCTAATTTGTTAACATTAGTATATGCAATGGTAACACTTTATAATAATTGCACTCATTAGCTAAGCATTAGTAAATAGTTCATGATTATAAAGCCTTTTCCCTTAATAATAGTCATTATTAAGCAGTAATACATCCATAAATAAATTGTTCTTGGTTTAAAAGCACATATATTACAAAGGAGATTAAAGTCTCAGTTGTCTTATAAAATAAATAAATAAACATAACCCAGTTTGATTCAGAATTCAGAAATATTTATTTCAAGATGCAATAAAAGGAAACTGTACACTTGAATAGCTTTTATGCGATTCTTGAAGGATTAGCATCACCTCCTCTTGTAAGATGGTTTGAGGAATATATCTTCGAGATTGTACCGCTGCTCCCTATATGCATAGTATGCAGTCTTCTTAGGGCACCAACTCCCAGAGGGGGCACCATCCCAGTTGCTCAAAAAAACAAACAAAAAAACATGCGCCATTCTCCCATCCGCGCTCGCGACCGCTCACACCTCATGTTTGCGGCTGAATGTTCGTAATTGATGGATGGACATCTATGCCTGGGTATAGGACATCAGCAATCCGGCACAGAGAAAAGAAAACTAAAGAAAATAAAACAGGCATAAAGTTGTCTTGACATTGGACTTTCTAGAGTCTCAAATTTAGGGCCGGTCTCTAAAGTTACATGTGCTATTGTTATACACTTTTCTAACGTCAGTAGCATTTGAAGAGAATGACTTACAGTCATAAAAACAACTGTAATTGTTCATCTAGGTGACAGCTATAATGCACAATTAAATTGAATGTTTGATATTTATTACAACAAACTGTAAGTCATATGTAAATTATGCTACTTTTTCACATGGGCTCAAATGCAAATTTGAAGCTCAATAGCATTTGAGAAGAAAGACTTGCAGTCATAAAACAATTGTAATGTGTTCATATAGGTGTCAGCTACAATGCACACCTTATACATTTTTTATAAATATTAAAATAAAGTGTTACTAAAGTTATATATATTGTTCTGTGTATGTGATTTCAAAGTCTAGATTGGTCGGATTAACCCTTTAACTGCCGCATCCCTTAAAACTTGATTGTCAGAGGGTTACTGTAAATGCTTACGCCCGCTGGGCACAGTTATCCTGATGCCACCGGGGTGGCATTGCACTGATGGCTTGAGCCCGACATCGCTGCTTGCAGCTATATTTAGGGCTCAAGCCCGAAGGGGCGAAGAGCCCTATTGTTCTTCTAAGGATTATTCTTGTTATTATTATTATTATTATTTTTATTTTTTATTAAACCTTCCGGGGGTTTTTGGGGGCCTTAACATGCTCAAAAACTCTTGAAAATTGGCACACACATTGGAATCTGCGGCCATCAGGACGCCGCAGAGGCTGGGACCCGGGCGTGGCACAGGGGCTCTACAGCGCCCCCTGGAACACAGTCAGAAATCTTGAACCATAGCTCACACACACTTGCATGTATTTATATGAAACTCAGTAGACTTATAGATCTCATTGAGCTGAACAACTTTCACACTTTATGTCATAGGCTCCGCCCAACAGGAAATCAGCTATTCAGGGCTGTTTAAAAAAAGCATGCTCTGGAATTTGAAATACTCCTCTGAGGTTTTCAACCCGTTCGCCACGAAACTCGGTGAACATGATCTCAAGACATTGAGGATGAAAAATTGCGAGGGGATTTTTGATATCTCGAACGGTTTGCCCGTGGCGAGGCGTGGAACTTATGGCGAGAAATGAGAAACAGGAAATGTCTAATAACATCCACATACATTTCCTGAATTTGATCAAACTTCATGGGTTTGTTCGTTGTATGATACCGATTGTATATATGTGACTATTAAGAGTCAACGTTATAGCGCCACCAACTGGCAGCAGGAAGTGTGTCATTTTCCAAATGCTTTGAATTCAGCATCTTATTTTTACTCGATTTGCTTAAAACTTCATCAGAATAATGACAAAACACGGCCGATGAAAATCTGTTGTGGGGATATTGATATCTGATATAGTGTTGCCATGGCAACGTGTCAAACTTGAATATTCTGTTATGGTGATTTTGAGGCAGATAACAACCTCAGATTTACATGAAACTCAAAACACATATCAGTATTAGTGATAGCTAGACAATGGCAAAAGCTTTTAAAAGGGCGTGAATGAGGCACTCTATAGCGCCACCTTTTGTCAAAAGTGGGGGGGTTAGTTTTAGCTACAGACACCAAACTTGGTACATAAATTGTTCTTATCAAGACGGACAACTTTCTAATTCACAGTTATCAGCTACGACCAACAGGAAGTCGGCTATTTTGATTTTAATGTGTATTTTTTGAGATTTTACAGTTGTGAATTAATGAATACTCCTCACAGGGGAAGTACACTATACACACCAAACTTTGTCTACATGAAGAAAAAACATCGAGGAACTTAAATTGCGAATAGATTTTGGTTAGCTTGAACGGTTTTGTCGTGGTGATTTTTTGAAATGACAGTAAAAAAGGGAAACATTAATTGTCTTGTATTTTTAAATTGCAGCTTCCAAACACTTCAAAGCATTTTTTCATACAGATATCAAATCATTCTGAGGAAATATGCATAGTTTCACGACTTTACAACACTGTATGGGTAAAAGAAAATGTGAAAACTGTCAGACTTCTCAACTGACATGATCTCACTCTGGCCACTCTGTCTGTGTGAGGAAAGGGAGGGGGAGAGGGAGGGGGAGTGTGAGGGGGTTGGTGACTGTGAATTTTTGGTGACTGACAGTGTGTGTGGACTGTAGGGAGGGGCTGTCTGGCAGAGAGAGAGAGAGAGAGAGAGACCTAATCATCCCTTTAATAATCAGGAAAAAAATATCTGTATTTTAAATTGTTATTGTTTTTGTTGTTGCTAATGGTGGCGTTTTTTTCCTTTCATTACAGGTTAAGAAATCTCTTAGGCCTTATCCTTTTCTGGCAGTTTTAGGGATTTAAAAACATCCTAAGAATCCTTATTTATGCTGCAAATAATAATTTAAAACTCATTTGATACTGACCTATGACAAACTGTGACGTGACATGACATTTATTAATCTCATGGATGTAACAGTAAAACTCTTAAACTGACAGATAAAGCTGCAATGCAAGCAAAACTATTTCACAAATGCTTATAGGTTATTAAAATCATTACAAAACACTAATAAATTATTTAAGGATTTGGTAACACTGTAAAATAATGTCTAATTTGTTAACATTAGTAAATGCATTGGTAACACTTTATAATAATGGCACTCATTAGCTAAGCATTAGTAAATAGTTCATGATTATAAAGCCTTTTCGCTTAATAATAGTCATTATAAAGCAGTAATAAATCTATAAATAAATTGTTCTTGGTTTAAAAGCACATATATTACAAAGGAGATTAAAGTCTCAGTTGTCTCATAAAATAAATAAATAAATAAACACAACCCAGTTTGATTCAGAATTCAGAAATATTTATTTCAAGATGCAATAAAAGGAAACTGTACACTTAAATAGCTTTTGAGCGATTCTTGAAGGACTAGCATCACCACTTCTTGTACGATGGTTTGAGGAATATATCTTCCAGATAGTACCGCCGCTCCCTATATGCAGAGTATGCAGTATTCGAAGGGCACCAAATCCCAGAAGGGGCACCATCCCAGTTGCTCAAAAAAAAAAAAAAAAAAAGAAAAAAAACATGCGCCATTCTCCCATCCGCGCTCGTGACAGATCACACCACATGTTTGCGGCTGAATGTTTGTAATTGATGGATGGACATCTATGCCTGGGTATAGGACATCAGCAATCCGGCACAGAGAAAAGAAAACTAAAGAAAGAAAAAAAAAAAACAGGCATAAAGCTGTCTTGACATTGGACATTCGAGAGTCTCAAATTTAGGGACGGTCTCTAAAGTTACATGTGATATTGTTATACACTTTTCTAACGTCAGTAGCATTTGAAGAGAATGACTTACAAAAACAACTGTAATTGTTCATCTAGGTGACAGCTATAATGCACAATTAATTTGAATGTTTGATATTTATTACAACAAACTGTAAGTCATATGTAAATTATGCTACTATTTCACATGGGCTCAAATGCAAATTTGAAGCTCAATAGCATTTGAGAAGAAAGACTTGCAGTCACAAAACAATTGTAATGTGTTCATATAGGTGATGGCTATAATGCACACCTTATAAATTTTTTATAAATATAAAAATAATGTGTTACTAAAGTTATATATATTGTTCTGTGTATGTGATTTCAAAGTCTAGATTGGTCGGATTAACCCTTTAACTGCCACATCCCTTAAAATTGTATTGTCAGAGGGTTACTGTAAATGCTTATGCCCGCTGGGCACAGTTTTCCTGATGCCACCGGGGTAGCGTTGCATTGATGGCTTGAGCCCGACATCGCTGCTTGCAGCTATATTTAGGGCTCAAGCCCGAAGGGGCGAAGAGCCCTATTGTTCTTCTAAGGATTATTCTTATTATTATTTTTTTTATTTTTTATTAAACCTTCCGGGGGTTTTTGGGGGCCTTAACATGCTCAAAAACTCTTGAAAATTGGCACACACATTGGAATCTGCGGCCATCAGGACGCCACAGAGACTGGGACCCGGGCGTGGCACAGGGGCTCTACAGCGCCCCCTGGAACACAGTCAGAAATCTTGAACCATAGCTCACACACACTTGCATGTATTTATATGAAACTCAGTACACTTGTAGATCTCATTGAGCTGAACAACTTTCACACTTTATGTCATAGGCTCCGCCCAACAGGAAGTCAGCTATTCAGGGCTGTTTAAAAAAAGCATGCTCTGGAATTTGAAATACTCCTCTGAGGTTTTCAACCCGTTCGCCACGAAACTCGGTGAACATGATCTCAAGACATTGGGGATGAAAAATTGCGAGGGGATTTTTGATATCTCGAACGGTTTGCCCGTAGCGAGGCGTGGAAATTATGGTGAGAAATGAGAAACAGGAAATGTCTAATAACATCGACATACATTTCCTGAATTTGATCAAACTTCATTGGTTTGTTCGTTGTATGATACCGATCGTATATATGTGACTATTAAGAGTCAACGTTATAGCGCCACCAACTGGCAGCAGGAAGTGAGTTATTTTCAAAATGTTTTGAATTCAGCATCTTATTTTTACTCGATTTACTTAAAACTTCATCAGAATAATGACAAAACACGGCCGATGTAAATCTGTTGTGGGGATATTAATATCTAATATGGCGTTGCCATGGCAACGTGTCAAACTTGAATGTTCTGTTATGATGAGTTTGAGGCAGACAACAACCTCAGATTTACATGAAACTCAAAACACATATCAGTATTAGTGATAGCTAGACAATGGCAAAAGCTTTTAAAAGGGCGTGAAGGAGGCACGCTATAGCGCCACCTTTTGTCAAAAGTGGGGGGTTTAGTTTTAGCTACAGACACCAAACTTGGTACATAAATTGTTCTTATCCAGACGGACAACTTTCTAATTCACAGTCATCAGCTACAACCAACAGGAAGTCGGCTATTTTGATTAGAATATTTAAATTGAGCTCTGATTTAATGCATTCTCCTCAGAGGAAATGTTCACTATACACACCAAACTTTGTCTACATGTTGAAAAAACAATGAGGAACTTAAATTGCGAACGGATTTTGGTTAGCTTGAACCGTTTTGTCGTGGTGATTTTTTGAAATGACAGTAAAAAGGGAATCATTAATTGTCTTGTATTTTTAAATTGCAGCTTCCAAACACTTAAAAAAAATTTCATACAGAGATCAAATCATTCTGAGGACATATGCATAGTTTCATGACTTTACAACACTGTATGATTAAAAGAAAATTAAAAAACTGTCAGACATCTCAACTCACTCTGTCCCTCTGTTTGAGCAATGTATGTGTGCTGACTGAGTGCATGTGTGTGTGTGAGTGTGTGTGTGTGAGTGGGGGATGGGCATGAGCTGAGTGGCAGACACAATGAGAGAGAGAAAGAGAGAGAGAGAGACTTAATCATCTCTTTAATCACCAGTAAAAAAAATGTATTTTAAATTGTTATTTTTTGTTGCTGTTGCTAACATTGCTGTTTTCATTACAGCTTAAGAAATCTCTTAGGCTTTATCCTTTTCTGACAGTTTCAGGAATTAAAAACAAAATTCTAAAAATACTTATTTGTGCTGCAAATAATAATTTCAACTCATTTGATACTGACCTATTCCATCCTGTGACATGACATGTATCTACATTTTTAAAATCTCATGGATGTAACAGTAAAACTGTTCAGTTCACAGATCAAGACTAAGCTTCTTTCACAAATGCTTATAAGTCATTAAAGGATTTAATAACACTGTAAAATAATGTCTAATTTGTTAACATAAGTAAATGCATTGGTAACACTTTATAATAACTGCACTCATTAGTAAATAGTCAGTTTATGCTTTATAAAGCCTTGTCCCAATATTAATAGTCAGTAGTAAGCAGTTTATAAATACAGCTATAAATAGCTTGTTCTTGGTTTATAAGCACATTTATTAAAAAGGAGAGTAAAGGGTCAGTTATCTTCCTATGAAAAATAAAAAAAATAAAAATAAACAGACAACAACACAGATTGATAAAGAACTCAGAAATGTTATTGTGGATTTATGATAAAATCATCATGTAAAAATGAATTCATACTCCTCCGAGAAGACATAAGTAGTTCACACCAAACTTTTTCAACATGATGCCAATATACTGAAGATGTTAAATTGCAAATGGGTTTAGGATACCTTAAATGGTGTGGCCATACCGATTTATTAAAGTAACATAAAAAAATACAATAGTTATTTTACTATATCTTTAACATTCTTCATTCCAACTCTTCATAATTTTTTATATACGTAGAATTCATCATTTGAAAAAAGCACAGTAAGTTTCATAGCTTTATCATTTTCAAGAGCCAGCATAAAATTAAAACTATCATAACATATAAATCAAGCTTGCAATTCTTAGTACCAATAATGGCCACCAGATGGCGCTATAGGATTACTTTTAAATAATTATTGTAGAAACAAGTATGATTTAAATCATTTATAGAAATCTTTCAAAGAAAAAGAATATGTATTTTACTGATAAAATGACCCTCACTTAATTAGAATAATATGCTGAAGTATTGTGAAATACTGTGTATTAAGAATAATTATTTATAGGCTTTATGGACAGATAAGTTTGGAGTGACTCTTGAAGGATCAGCACCACATCCTCTTTTACCACTGTTTAAAGAATTTATCTTACAGAACAGGTGCGAATGAATTTTGGATACCTTGAATGGTTTTGTCGTGGTGATTTTTTTAAATAACAGTAAAAAAGGAACCAGTAAATGTCTTTTATTTTTTTAAGTGCAGCTTCTAAACACTTCAACAAAATGTACACATAGAAGACAAGTCATGCTGAGGAAATATGCATAGTTTCATGACTATACAACACTATTACAACACTATACAACACTAGAAAATTAAAAAACTACCATACATCTGATGTCACTGTCCCTCTGGGTAATGTGTGTGTGTGTGTGTGTGTTTGTGTGTTAAGTGTGTGTGTGTTAAGTGTGTGTGCTGAGTTTGTGGGAATGTGTGGGAGAGGCGATGGGCTTGGTGTCAGAGAGAGAGAGAGAGAGAGAGAGAGGGAGGGAGACTTAATCATCTCTTTAATCACCAGCAGAAAAAAAAAGCAATTTGGTGTTGTTGTTGTTTTTTCATCATTACAGCTTAAGAAATATCTTAGGCCTCAACATCAACTGTTGCTAGCCTACTCCCAAAATTAATAGTCATTAGTAAGCATTTTATAAATACAGCTATAATTAAATTGTTCATGGTTTATATGCACATTTATTTTGAGGAGATTAAAGGCTGTAATCTTCCTAAGAAAAAAAAAAAATAAAATAAAAAAAAATAAACAAACACAGAACTCAGAAACATTTATTTCAAGATGCAATAAAAGAAAACTGTACACTATATATATATATATATATATATATATATATATATATATATATATATATATATATATATATATATATACAATTGCATAAGTTTATATTAAATTTTTTTTATCAAGTGTAAAGGTTAATAATAATAATAATAATAATAATAATAATAATGCATTTTATTTAAGGCGCCTTTCAAACCACTCAAGGTCACCGTACAACAAGTAACAACAGTAACAATATTAAAACAAAAAATAACAGCAAATAACAATGTCAATAAAAAACCACAATAATATTAGAATAGCACAACATATTGTGGAATACTATATTAAGACTTTATATATAGGCTTTATGAACAGATAGGTTTTGAGAGATTCTTGAAGTACTAGCATCACCTCCTCTTGTACAACGGTTTGAGGAATATATCTTCCAGATAGTACCGCCGCTCCCTATATGCAGAATACGCAGTCTTCGTAGGGCACCAACTCCCAGAGGGGGCACCATCCCAGTAGCTCAAAAAAAATAAAACATGCGCCATTCTCCCATCCGCGCTTGCGACCGCTCGGACATTTGCGGATGAATGTTCGTAATTGATGGATGGACATCTATGCCCGGGTAAAAGACATCAGCAATCCGGCACAGAGAAAAGAAAAATAAAGTAAAAAACAAAACAAAAACAGGCATAAAGTTGGCTTGACATTGGACCTTCGAGAGTCTCAAATTTAGGGACCGTCTCTAAAGTTACATGTGATATTGTTATACACTTTTCGAACGTCAGTAGCATTTGAAGAGAATGACTTACAGTCATAAAAACAACTGTAATTGTTCATCTAGGTGACAGCTATAATGCACCTTTAAATTGAATGTTTCATATTTATTAAAACAAACTGTAAGTCATAGGTACATTATGCTACTTTTTCACATGGGCTCAAAAGCAAATTTGAAGCTCAATAGCATTTGAGGAAAAAGACTTGCAGTCATAAACCAATTGTAATGTGTTCATTTAGGTGTCAGCTACGATGCACAACTTATACATTTTTTATATATATTAAAATAAAGTGTTACTAAAGTTATATATATTGTTCTGTGTATGTGATTTCAAAGTCTAGACGGGTCAGATTAACCCTTTAACTGCCATATCCCTTAAAATTTGATTGCCAGAGGGTTACTGTAAATGCTTATGCCCGCTGGGCACAGTTTTCCCGATGCCACCGGGGTGGTGTTGCACTGACGGCTTGAGCCCGCCATCGCTGCTTGCAGCTATATTTCTTCTTCTTATTATTATTTTTTTTATTTTTTATTAAACCTTCCGGGGGTTTTTGGAGGCCTTAACATGCTCAAAAACTCTTGAAAATTGGCACACACATTGGAATCTGCGGCCATCAGGACGCCACAGAGACTGGGACCCGGGCGTGGCACAGGGACTCTACAGCGCCCCCTGGAACACAGTCAGAAATCTTGAACCATAGCTCACACACACTTTCATGTATTTATATGAAACTCAGTACACTTATAGATCTCATTGAGCCGAGCAACTTTCGCACTCTATGTCATAGGCTCCGCCCAACAGGAAGTCAGCTATTTAGGGCTGTTTATAAAAAGCATGCTCTGGAATTTGATATACTTGTCATAGGTCTTTTACTTGATTGCCACCAAACTCGGTCAACATGATCTCAAGACATTGGGGATGGAAAATTGCGAGGGGATTTTTGATATCTCGAACGGTTTGCCCGTGGCGAGGCGTTGAAATTATGGCGAGAAATGAGAAACAGGAAATGTCTAATAACATCCACATACATTTCCTGAATTTGATCAAACTTCATTGGTTTGTTCGTTGTATGATACTGATCGTATATATGTGACTATTAAGAGTCAACATTATAGCGCCACCAACTGGCAGCAGGAAGTGTGCCATTTTCCAAATGCTTTGAATTCAGCATCTTATTTTTACTCTATTTACTTAAAACTTCATCAGAATAATGACAAAACACGGCCGATGTAAATCTGTTGTGGGGATATTGATATCTGATATAGTGTTGCCATGGCAACGTGTCAAACTTGAATGTTCTGTTATGGTGAGTTTGAGGCAGACAACAAGCTCAGATTTACATAAAACTCAAAACACATATCAGTATTAGTGATAGCTAGACAATGGCAAAAGCTTTTAAAAGGGCGTGAAGGAGGCACTCTATAGCGCCACCTTTTGTCAAAAGTGGGGGGGTTAGTTTTAGCTACAGACACCAAACTTGGTACATAAATTGTTCTTTTCAAGACGGACAACTTTCTAATTCACAGTCATCAGCTACGACCAACAGGAAGTCGGCTATTTTGATTTGAATATTTAAATTGAGCTCTGATTTAATGCATACTCCTCACAGGGGAAGTACACTATACACACCAAACTTTGTCTACATGAAGAAAAACCATTGAGGAACTTAAATTGCGAACGGATTTTGGTTAGCTTGAACGGTTTTGTCGTGGTGAATTTTTGAAATGACAGTAAAAAGGGAAACATTAATTGTCTTGTATGTTTAAATTGCAGCTTCCAAACACTTCAAAGCATTTTTTTATACAAAGATCAAATCATTCTGAGGAAATATGCATAGTTTCACGACTTTACAACACTGTATGGATAAAAGAAAATTAAAAAACTGTCAGACTTCTCAACTGACATGATCTCACTCTGGCCACCCTGTCTGTGTGAGGGAAGGGAGGGGGAGAGGGAGGGGGAGTGTGAGGGGGTTGGTGACTGTGACAGTGTGTGTGGACTGTAGGGAGGGGCTGTCTGGCAGAGAGAGAGACAGAGAGACCTAATCATCCCTTTAATAATCACGAAAAAAAAAAAATCTGTATTTTAAATTGTTATTGTTTTTGTTGTTGCTAATGGTGGTGTTTTTTCCTTTCATTACAGGTTAAGAAATCTCTTAGGCCTTATCCTTTTCTGACAGTTTTAGGGATTTAAAAACATCCTAAGAACCCTAATTTGTGCTGCAAATAATAATTTCAAACTCATTTGATACTGACCTATGACAACCTGTGACGTGACATGACATTTATTAATCTCATGGATGTAACAGTAAAACTCTTCAACTGACAGATAAAGCTGCAATGCAAGCAAAACTATTTCACAAATGCTTATAGGTCATTAAAATCATTACAAAACACTAATACATTATTTAAGGATTTGGTAACACTGTAAAATAATGTCTAATTTGTTAACATTATGCAGTATAACATAGTATGCAGTCTTCGTAGGGCACCAACTCCCAGAGGGGGCACCATCCCAGTTGCTCAAAAAAAAACAAAACAAAAAAAAACATGCGTCATTCTCCCATCCGCGCTCGCGACCGCTCACACCTCATGTTTGCGGCTGAATGTTCGTAATTGATGGATGGACATCTATGCCTGGGTATAGGACATCAGCAATCCGGCACAGAGAAAAGAAAACTAAAGAAAATAAAACAGGCATAAAGTTGTCTTGACATTGGACTTTCTAGAGTCTCAAATTTAGGGCCGGTCTCTAAAGTTACATGTGATATTGTTATACACTTTTCTAACGTCAGTAGCATTTGAAGAGAATGACTTACAGTCATAAAAACAACTGTAATTGTTCATCTAGGTGACAGCTATAATGCACAATTAAATTGAATGTTTGATATTTATTACAACAAACTGTAAGTCATATGTAAATTATGCAACTTTTTCACATGGGCTCAAATGCAAATTTGAAGCTCAATAGCATTTGAGAAGAAAGACTTGCAGTCACAAAGCAATTGTAATGTGTTCATATAGGTGTCAGCTACAATGCACACCTTATACATTTTTTATAAATATTAAAATAAAGTGTTACTAAAGTTATATATATTGTTCTGTGTATGTGATTTCAAAGTCTAGATTGGTCGGATTAACCCTTTAACTGCCGCATCCCTTAAAACTGATTGTCAGAGGGTTACTGTAAATGCTTATGCCCGCTGGGCACAGTTATCCTGATGCCACCGGGGTGGCGTTGCACTGATGGCTTGAGCCCGACATCGCTGCTTGCAGCTATATTTAGGGCTCAAGCCCGAAGGGGCGAAGAGCCCTATTGTTCTTCTAAGGATTATTCTTATTATTTTTTTTATTTTTTATTTAACCTTCCGGGGGTTTTTAGGGGCCTTAACATGCTCAAAAACTCTTGAAAATTGGCACACACATTGAAATCTGCGGCCATCAGGACGCCGCAGAGGCTGGGACCCGGGCGTGGCACAGGGACTCTACAGCGCCCCCTGGAACACCTTCAGAAATCTTGAACCATAGCTCACACAGACTTGCATGTATTTATATGAAACTCGGTACACTTATAGATCTCATTGAGCCGAACAACTTTCACACTTTATGTCATAGGCTCCGCCCAACAGGAAGTCAGCTATTCAGGGCTGTTTAAAAAAAGCATGCTCTGGAATTTGAAATACTCCTCTGAGGTTTTCAACCCGTTCGCCACGAAACTCGGTGAACATGATCTCAAGACATTGGGGATGAAAAATTGCGAGGGGATTTTTGATATCTTGAACGGTTTGCCCGTAGCGAGGCGTGGAAATTATGGCGAGAAATGAGAAACAGGAAATGTCTAATAACATCCACATACATTTCCTGAATTTTATCAAACTTCATTGGTTTGTTCGTTGTATGATACCGATCATATATATGTGACTATTAAGAGTCAACGTTATAGCGCCACCAACTGGCAGCAGGAAGTGAGTCATTTTCCAAATGCTTTGAATTTAGCATCTTATTTTTACTCGATTTACTTAAAACTTCATCAGAATAATGACAAAACACGGCCGATGTAAATCTGTTGTGGGGATATTGATATCTGATATGGCGTTGCCATGGCAACGTGTCAAACTTGAATGTTCTGTTATGATGAGTTTGAGGCAGACACCAACCTCAGATTTACATGAAACTAAAAACACATATCAGTATTAGTGATAGCTAGACAATGGGAAAAGCTTTTAAAAGGGCGTGAAGGAGGCATGCTATAGCGCCACCTTTTGTCAAAAGTGGGGGGTTTAGTTTTAGCTACAGACACCAAACTTGGTACATAAATTGTTCTTATCAAGACGGACAACTTTCTAATTCACAGTCATCAGCTACGACCAACAGGAAGTCGGCTATTTTGATTTGAATATTTAAATTGAGCTCTGATTTAATGCATTCTCCTCAGAGGAAATGTTCACTATACTCACCAAACTTTGTCTACATGTTGAAAAAACATTGAGGAACTTAAATTGCGAACGGATTTTGGTTAGCTTGAACCGTTTTGTCGTGGTGATTTTTTGAAATGACAGTAAAAAGGGAATCATTAATTGTCTTGTATTTTTAAATTGCAGCTTCCAAACACTTAAAAAAAAATTCATACAGAGATCAAATCATTCTGAGGACATATGCATAGTTTCATGACCTTACAACACTGTATGATTAAAAGAAAATAAAAAAAAAACTGTCAGACATCTCAACTCACTCTGTCCCTCTGTTTGAGCAATGTATGTGTGCTGACTGAGTGCATGTGTGTGTGTGAGTGTGTGTGTGTGAGTGGGGGATGGGCATGAGCTGAGTGGCAGACACAATGAGAGAGAGAGAGAGAGACTTAATCATCTCTTTAATCACCAGAAAAAAAATGTATTTTAAATTGTTATTTTTTGTTGCTGTTGCTAACATTGCTGTTTTCATTACAGCTTAAGAAATCTCTTAGGCCTTATCCTTTTCTGACAGTTTCAGGAATTAAAAACAAAATTCTAAAAATACTTATTTGTGCTGCAAATAATAATTTCAACTCATTTGATACTGACCTATTCCATCCTGTGACATGACATTTATCTTAATTTACATAATCTCATGGATGTAACAGTAAAACTGTTCAGTTCACAGATCAAGACTAAGCTTCTTTCACAAATGCTTATAAGTCATTAAAGGATTTAATAACACTGTAAAATAATGTCTAATTTGTTAACATTAGTAAATGCATTGGTAACACTTTATAATAACTGCACTCATTAGTAAATAGTCAGTTTATGCTTTATAAAGCCTTGTCCCAATATTAATAGTCAGTAGTAAGCAGTTTATAAATACAGCTATAAATAGCTTGTTCTTGGTTTATAAGCACATTTATTAAAAAGGAGAGTAATCTTTTCAGTTATCTTCCTATGAAAAAAATAAAATAAAAAATAAACAAACAACAACACTGATTGATACAGAACTCAGAAATGTTATTGTGGATTTATGATAAAATCAGCATGTAAAAATGAATTCATACTCCTCCGAGAAGACATAAGTAGTTCACACCAAACTTTTTCAACATGATGCTAATATACTGAAGATGTTAAATTGCGAATGGGTTTAGGATACCTTAAATGGTGTGGCCATAGCGATTTATTAAAGTAACATTAAAAAATACAATAGTTATTTTACGATATCTTTAAAATTTTTCATTTCAACTCTTCATAATTTTTTATATATGTAGAAGTCATCATTTGAAGGAAGCACAGTAAGTTTCATAGCTTTATCATTTTCAAGAGCCAGCATAAAATTAAAACTATCATAACTTATAAATCAAGCTTGCAATTCTTAGTACCAATAATGGCCACCAGATGGAGCTATAGGATTACTTTTAAATAATTATTGTAGAAACGAGTATGATTTAAATCATTTATAGAAATCTTTCAAAGAAAAATAATATGAATTTTATGTATTTACTGATAAAATGACCCTCACTTAATTAGAATAACAAGCTGAAGTATTGTGAACTGTATATTAAGAAATAATTCTTTATAGGCTTTATGGACAGATAAGTTTTGAGTGACTCTTGAAGGTTCAGCCCCACATCCTCTTTTACCACTGTTTAAAGAATTTATCTTACAGAACAGGTGCAAATGAATTTTGGATAGCTTGAATGGTTTTGTCGTGGTGATTTATTGAAATAACAGTAAAAAAGGAACCAGTAAATGTCTTTTTATTTTTTTAAAGTGCAGCTTCTAAACACTTCAAAAAAATTTACACATAGAAGACAAGTCATTCTGAGGAAATATGCATAGTTTCATGACTATACAACACTATATGGATGATAGAAAATTAAAAAACTATCAAACATCTGATGTAACTCTGTCCCTCTGTCACTGTGGGTAATGTGTGTGTGTGTGTGTGTGTGTAAGTGAATTAGGTGTGAAACTATCAGGGAGCATTTAGTCTCCAGCGCCAACATTTTACAGAACTGCCACTTTCCTGGAGTCTCCAGAATTACTCTGTGTCAGGTTCTGAGAGATCTAAGATTCAAAAAAATGATTTAATTAGAATACCATGAAGTATTGTGAAATACTATATATTAAGACTTTATATATAGGCTTTATGAACAGATTAGAGTGACTCGTGAAGGACCAGCACCACCTCCTCTTGTCCGATGGTTTGAGGAATATATCTTCCAGAATCCAGGATTAAGATTTAGGAGCTCTTTTTTATTCCACCTCCTTTCCTGAAAGTCTGTCTTGCAGAATTGACTAAAAATTAATCTTCACATTAATTCCTAATTATTTTGCAATTCTTTTTGTCAGTTCTTCTTGACCTGTTTTTTTCTTCTTCTTTTCTGACCTCATGACCCAGTCAGCATTTTTTGTACAATGGCCAAGTCTTAACTTATCAATTTCTGTATTGCATTTGTGTTTGATATTTCTCACAGGCTTTACAGAGTTAAAACTCTTTTTTTAGCGCATTTCATCTGTAAAAGAAAACATGCCTAATAATTCTGCACACATGAATATAAGGAGTTTTTCTCTTCCAGCTTTCCTGGACTATTGTATAGCACTAATAAATGATTAAATAAAAAATAATGGTAGTTATTAAGATTGATATGGTTTGGAATTGGTAAAATGTGCTTGGAAAAAAATCACAATAAAACAATGTTTTAATGTTTAAGTTTGGAATATTAACTGACATGAATGAATGCTATATAAATATTGTTCATGTTAACATAATGTTTAGAAATGAAATATTATTGTAAAGTGTCACTAAAGTTATATATATTGTTCTGTGAATGTGATTTTAAAGTCTTGATGATTCGGATTAACCCTTTAACGCCATATCCTTTAAAACCTCACTGCCAGAGGGATATTGTGAATGCATGTGCCCGCTGGGCACAGTTTACCTGATGCCACCGGGGTGGCGATGGCATTGGTGGCTTGAGCCCGCCATCGCTGCTTGCAGCTATATTTATTATTTATTCTTCTAATTTTTTTCCAAGGTTTCGGGGGCTTTTAGGGCCCTTAACATGCTTAAAAAGTCTTGAAAATTGGCACACACATTGGAATCTGCGGCCATTAGGGCCGGGCAGAGACTGATACACGGGCGTGGCACAGGGGCTCTACAGCGCCCCCTGGAATACTGAGGGCCATATATCATACATACTTGCACGTAGACACACGAAACTCGGTACACATGTAGATCTCATCAAACCAAACAACTTTCGTACTGCATGTCATAGGCTCCGCCCAACAGGAAGTTGGATATTTAGGGTTTAGTATTCATATTTTTCGTCAAAGTTGTGGGGGCTTTTGGGGTCCTTAACATACTCAAAAACTCTTGAAAATTTGCACACACTTTGGAATCTGTGGCCTTTAGGAGCCTGCAGAGGCTGGGACCCGGGCGTGGCACAGGGGCTCTACGGCGCCCCCTGGATCACAGTCAGAAATGTTGATGTATAGCTCACACATACTTGCACATATTCATATGAAACTCAGTACACATATAGATCTCATCGTGCCGAACAACTTTCGTATTGCATGTCATAGGCTCCGCCCAACAGGAAGTCAGCTATTTAGAGTTATGTAAAAAGCGCATGCTCTGGAATTTGAAATACTTGTCATAGGTTTTTTTGCCGATTGCCACCAAATTCGGTCAACATGATCTCAAGACATTGGGGATGAAAAATTGCCAGGGGATTTTTGATATCTCTAACGGTTTGCTCGTGGTGAGGTGTTGAAATTATGGCGAGAAATGAGAAACAGGAAGTGTCTAATACCATCCACATACATTTCCTGATTTTAATCAAACATCATCAGATTATTCGTTGTATGATGTCGATCGCATATATGTGACTATTAGGAGTCAAAGTTATAGCGCCACCAACTGGCAGCAGGAAGTGTGTCATTTTCAAAATGCTTTGAATTCAGCATCTTATTTTTACTCAATTTGCTTCAAACTTCATCAGAATAATGTTAAAACACAGCCAATATAAATCTGCTGGGGGGATATTGATATCTAAAAATATTGTTGCCGTGGCAACATGTCAAACTGGAATACTTCTCAGGTGATTTTGAGGCATATAACATGCTTAGAATTTCATCAAACTCAGAACACATATCAGTATTAGTGACAGCTAGACACTGGCAAAAGTTCATAAGAGGGCGTGGAAGAGGCACTCTATAGCGCCACCTTTTGTCAAAAGTGAGGGGGTTAGTTTTAGCTACAGACACTAAAATTAGTACAAAAATTTTTCTTATCAGGACGGACAACTTTCTAATTCACAGTCATCAGCTACGACCAACAGGAAGTCGGCTATTTTGATTTGAATGTGGATTGTTTTTTACATTTAGCTGTGAATTAATGCATACTGCTCAGAGGAGAGTAACACTATACACACCAAACTTGGTCTACATGTTGAAAAAACATTGAGGAACTTAAATTGTGAATGGGTTTTGGATAGCTTGGATGGTTTTGTCGTGGTGATTTTTTTAAATGACAGTAAAGATGGAATTATTAATTTTCCTGCATTTTTAAATTCCAAACACTTCAAAACCTTTTTTCATACAGAAAAAAAGTTATTCTGAGTAAATATGCATAGTTTCATGACTTTACAACACTGTATGGATAACATAAAATTAAAAAACTGTCAGACATCTCATCTCACTCTGTCCTTCTGTTTGAGTGTGTGTGCTTAGACTTCCATTGTCTGAGAGAAATAGCGCCCCTACAGGTGCAGTTACCGGACTAAAAAAGGCATCTGAAAAAGGGAGGAGACTCTCTTTTGGTTTCACTTTTAAATCGGTTAAAATACAAATAAATACTTGGATTTAATTCACACTGACAAGCTAAACCAACATATATGATTATTATCAGGTCAGGGCTCATTAATAATTGATGTGTGGTCAGTGATACGTTAGAAACACGAGAGATGAATCACCGCTCTGAGCAGGAGCGTGTGGAATGATGAGCTCAGAAAAAACGAGTTTATTCTTGTTTTATAGCTATTTAAAATAAAGTATTGCAGCGATATCACACAATTCACCAATTAGAGCACACCAAGAGCTAAATTAAGATGTTTTTGAACTGTTTGTGTGAAAATGAAATATTCGCGGCTGCCTATCTGAAATCACTGCCTCCGATCAGCGCGCACAGTGTCACAAGTTCAAAACTAACGAATTTATTCTTGTTTAAGAGCTTTTTAAAATAAATTATTGCCATAAATGCACACAATACATCCATTATAACACAACACGAGCTAAATGCAGGTGTTTGTGACCCGTTCAAGTGTGCAAGACTATTTGAAAGCGCGACTGGCAGAATAACATATATCTCTCGAGCTGCAGGATTCTGCCTTTCGTCGTACGAACGAATACATCAAGGACAAGATTATTTCAAAATACATAATAGCTTGGCGAATATAAACGAAAACAGCCACGTGAACATAAACTGTTGAGAAATAAATCTGAAGTGGATCTACTGGATTTTAATATTAAGTGACCGCATATACCAGCTGCTTCTGTCTTCAATTTTAATCTATATAAAAAATTAAACTCATTCATCTTGGCTGCTTTTTTAATATGTGTACGTATTTATTTATTATTTTGCTCTAACAAGACTTAATCTATATTTAATTAAATCAATTACATTTTATTTTACATTTGATTTGTCCATTTCTGCATCTAAATGCCTAAAAACCTAAAACATATGCTCTATTATACTATTGTTAGCAATTTCTTTATCGTCCAATTTATCTGGTGTACACTTTTATTTTCATAATAAACTTGTTTGTTAGATTATACACAGTTACAGTGGTCTATAATAAATATTAACGGGTTTATTCAAGCTGTTTAGAATGAATGCAGTAGGCTAATTTTTTAAAATGTAAATCCAAAAAAAAAAAAAAAAAAAACATTGGAAAAGAATAACTGTTGTACTTTTTAATAAATTTTGTATAATTTTATAGTTTATGCATTATAGTTATAAAAACAAATAAATTTAGCCACTCACATAGAAATCTTAGGCCTTATCCTTTTTTGACAGTTTTAGGGATTTTTAAAAATCCTAAAAAACCTTATTTGTGCTGCAAATAATAATTTCAAATTAATTTGATATTGACTTCTGACATCCTGTGACATGATATTTATTTGAATTTACTTAATCTCATGGATGTAACAGTAAATCTGTTCAGATCACAGATCAAGACTAAGCTGTAATGCAAGCAGAACTTTCACAAATGCTTGTAGGTCAATAAAATCATTACAAAACATTTACAAATCATTTAAGGGATTTGATAACACTGTAAAATAATGTCTAATTTGTTAACATTAGCAAATGCATTGATAACACTTTATAATAACTGCACTCATTAGTAAATAGTCAGTTCATGCTTTATAAAGCCTTGTCCCAATATTAATAGTCAGTAGTAAGCAGTTTATAAATACAGCTATAAATAGCTTGTTCTTGGTTTATAAGCACATTTATTAAAAAGGAGAGTAAAGGGTCAGTTATCTTCCTATGAAAAATAAATAAAATAAAAATAAACAAACAACAACACAGATTGATACAGAACTCAGAAATGTTATTGTGGATTTATGATAAACTCAGCCTGTAAATGAATTAATTCTCCTCCAAGAAGACACATGTAGTTCACACCAAACTTTTTTAACATGAAGCCAATATACTGAAGATGTTAAATTTCGAATGGGTTTAGCTTTATCATTTTCAAGAGCCAGCATAAAATTAGAACTATCAGAACTTATAAATCAAGCTGGCAATTCTTAGTACCAATAATGGCCACCAGATGGAGCGATAGGATTACTTTTAAATAATTATTGTAGAAACAAGTATGATTTAAATCATTTATAGAAATTTTTCAAAGAAAAATAATATGAATTTTATGTATTTTACTGATAAAATGACCCTCACTTAATAAGAAAAACAAGCTGAAGTATTGTGAACCGTATATTAAGAATAATTCTTTATATGCTTCATGGACAGATACGTTTTCAGAGACTCTTGAAGGATCAGCACCACATCCTCTTTGACCACTGTTTAAAGAATGTATCTTACAGTACAGGTGCGGATGAATTTTGAATAGCTTGAATGGTTTTGTCGTGGTGATTTTTTGAAATAACAGTAAAAAAGTAACCAGTAAATGTCTTTTATTTTTTTTAAGTGCAGCTTCTAAACACTTCAAAAAAATGTACACATAGAAGACAAGTCATTCTGAGGAAATATGCATAGTTTCATGACTATACAACACTATATGGATGATAGAAAATTAAAAAACTATCATACATCTGATGTCACTCTGTCCCTCTGTCACTGTGGGTAATGTGTGTGTGTGTGTTAAGTGAATTAGGTGTGAAACTATCAGGGAGCATTTAGTCTCCAGCGCCAACATTTTACAGAACTGCCACTTTCCTGGAGACTCAGAATTACAATGTGCCAGGTTCTGAGAGATCTAAGATTCCAAAAAAATGATTTAATTAGAATACCATGAAGTATTGTGAAATACTATATATAAAGACTTTATATATAGGCTTTATGAACAGATTAGAGTGACTCGTGAAGGACCAGCACCACCTCCTCTTGTCCGATGGTTTGAGGAATATATTTTCCTGAATCCGGGATTAAGATTTAGGAGCTCATTTTTATTCCACCTCCTTTCCTGAAAGTCTGTCTTGCAGAATTGACTAAAAATTAATCTTCACATTAATTCCTAATTATTTTGCAATTATTTTTGTCAGTTCTTCTTGACCTGTTTCTTTTTCTTCTTCTTTTCTGACCTCATGACCCAGTCAGCATTTTTTGTACAATGGTCAAGTCCTAACTTATTCATTTCTGTATTGCATTTGTGTTTGATATTTCTCATGGGTATTTCATAATTTTCTACTTTGAGTTAAAACAGTTTGAGTTAAAACTCTTTTTTAGCGCATTTCATCTGTAAAAGAAAACATGCCTAATAATTCTGCACACATGAATATAAGGAGTTTATCTCTTCCAGCTTTCCTGGACTATTGTATAGCACTCATAAATGATTAAATAAAAAATAATGGTAGTTATTAAGATTGATATGGTTTGGAATTGGTAAAATGTGCTTGGAAAAAAATCACAATAAAACAATGTTTTAATGTTTAAGTTTGGAATATTAACTGACATGAATGAATGCTATATAAATATTGTTCATGTTAACATAATGTTTATAAATTAAATCTTATTGTAAAGTGTTACTAAAGTTATATATATATATATATATATATATATATATATATATATATATATATATATATATATATTGTTCTGTGAATGTGATTTTAAAGTCTAGATGATTCGGAATAACCCTTTAACTGCCATATCCTTTAAAACCTCACTGCCAGAGGGATATTGTGAATGCATGTGCCCGCTGGGCACAGTTTACCTGACGCCACCGGGGTGGCGATGGCATTGGTGGCTTGAGCCCGCCATCGCTGCTTGCAGCTATATTTAGGGCTCAAGCCTGGAGGGCGAGAGCCCTATTGTTTTCCTTAGGATTATTTGTTATTATTATTATTATTTTTCTTCAAGGTTTCGGGGGCTTTTGGGGCCCTTAACATGCTTAAAAAGTCTTGAAAATTGGCACACACATTGGAACCTGCGGCCATTAGGGCCGGGCAGAGACTGATACACGGGCGTGGCACAGGGGCTCTACAGCGCCCCCTGGAATACTGAGGGCCATATATCATACATACTTGCACGTAGATGCACGAAACTCGGTACACATGTAGATCTCATCAAACCAAACAACTTTCGTACTGCATGTCATAGGCTCCGCCCAACAGGAAGTTGGATATTTAGGGTTTAGTATTCATATTTTTCGTCAAAGTTGTGGGGGCTTTTGGGGTCCTTAACATACTCAAAAACTCTTGAAAATTTGCGCACACTTTGGAATCTGTGGCCTTTAGGAGCCTGCAGAGGCTGGGACCCGGGCGTGGCACAGGGGCTCTACGTCGCCCCCTGGATCACAGTCAGAAATGTTGATGCATAGCTCACACATACTTGCACATATTAATATCAAACTCAGTACACATATAGATCTCATCGTGCTGAACAACTTTCGTATTGCATGTCATAGGCTCCGCCCAACAGGAAGTCAGCTATTTAGAGTTATGTAAAAAGCGCATGCTCTGGAATTTGAAATACTTGTCATAGGGTTTTTTGCCGATTGACACCAAACTCGGTCAACATGATCTCAAGACATTGGGGATGAAAAATTGCCAGGGGATTTTTGATATCTCGAACGGTTTGCTCGTAGCGAGGCGTTGAATATATGGCGGGAATTGAGAAACAGGAAGTGTCTAATACCATCAACATACATTTCCTAATTGTAATCAAACTTCATCAGATTATTAATTGTATGATGTTGATCGCATATATGTGACTATTAGGAGTCAAAGTTATAGCGCCACCAACTGGCAGCAGGAAGTGTGTCATTTTCAAAATGCTTTGAATTCAGCATCTTATTTTTACTCGATGTGCTTCAAACTTCATCAGAATAATGTTAAAACACAGTCAATATAAATCTGCTGGGGGGATATTGATATCTAAAAATATTGTTGCCGTGGCAACATGTCAAACTGGAATACTTCTCAGGTGATTTTGAGGCATATAACATGCTTAGAATTTCATCAAACTCAGAACACATATCAGTATTAGTGACAGCTAGACACTGGCAAAAGTTCATAAGAGGGCGTGGAAGAGGCACTCTATAGCGCCACCTTTTGTCAAAAGTGAGGGGGTTAGTTTTAGCTACAGACACCAAACTCAGTACAAAAATTGTTCTTATCAAGACGGACAACTTTCTAATTCACAGTCATCAGCTACGACCAACAGGAAGTCGGCTATTTTGATTTGAATGTGGATTGTTTTTTACATTTAGCTGTGAATTAATGCATACTGCTCAGAGGAGAGTAACACTATACACACCAAACTTGGTGTACATGTTGAAAAAACATTGAGGAACTTAAATTGTGAATGGGTTTTGGATAGCTTGGATGGTTTTGTTGTGATGATTTTTTTAAATGACAATAAAGATTGAATTATTAATTTTCCTGCATTTTTAAATTCCAAACACTTCAAAACCTTTTTTCATACAGAAAAAAAAGTTATTCTGAGTAGATATGCATAGTTCCATGACTTTACAACACTGTATGGATAACAGAAAATTAAAAAACTGTCAGACATCTCATATCACTCTGTCCCTCTGTTTGAGTGTGTGTGCTTAGACTTCCATTGTCTGAGAGAAATAGCGCCCCTACAGGTGCAGTTACCGGAATAAAAAAGGGAGGAGACTGTCTTTTGGTTTCGATTTTAAATCGGTTAAAATACAAATAAATACTTGGATTTAATTCACACTGACAAGCTAAACCAACATATATGATTATTATCAGGTCAGGGCTCATTAATAATGGATGTGTGGTCAGTGATACGTGAGAAACACGAGAGATGAATCGCTGCTCTGAGCAGGAGCGTGTGGAATGACGAGCTCAGAAAAAAAAGAGTTTATTCTTGTTTTATAGCTATTAAAAATAAAGTATTGCAGCGATATCACACAATTCACCAATTAGAGCACACCAAGAGCTAAATTAAGATGTTTTTGAACTGTTTGTGTGAAAATGAAATATTTGCTTCTGCCTATCTGAAATCACTGCCTCCGATCAGCGCGCACAGTGTCACAAGTTCAAAACTAACGAATTTATTCTTGTTTAAGAGCTTTTTAAAATAAATTATTGCCATAAATGCACACAATACATCCATTATAACACAACACAAGCTAAATGCAGGTGTTTGTGACCCGTTTAAGTGTGCAAGACTATTTGAAACCCTTACGAAAAATAACCATGGTTTTATTATAGTAAAACTGTAGTAACCCATGGTTTTTTGGCGTGTTGACTGCCATTTGTAAAACCACAGATTTATTACAAATACCATGGTTAAACTATGGTTAATATAGCAAAACCATGGTTAATTTGTGGTTACCATGGTTTAACTACAGTAACCATGGTTTTTTGGTTTTATTTGTAGTAAAACCATGGTTAATTTTCGTAAGGGAAGCGCAACTGGCAGAATAACATGTATCTCTGGAGCTGCAGGATTCTGCCTTTCGTCGTAAGAACGAACACATCACGGACAAGATTATTTCAAAATACATAATAGCTTGGCTAATATAAACGAAAACAGCCACGTGAACATAAACTGTTGAGTATTAAATCTGAAGTGGATCTACTGGATTTGAATATTAAGTGACCGCATATACCAGCTGCTTCTGTCTTCAATTTTAATCTATATAAAAAATTAAACTCATTCATCTTGGCTGCTTTTTTAATGTGTGTATGTATTTATTTATTATTTTGCTCTAACAAGACTTAATCTATATTTAATTTTACATTATATTTTACATTTGATTTGTCCATTTCTGCATCTAAACGCCTAAAAACCTAAAACATGCTCTATTATACTATTGTTCGCAATTTCTTTATCGTCCTATTTATCTGGTGTACACTTTTATTTTCATAATAAACTTGTTTGTTAGATTATACACAGTTACAGTGGTCTATAATAAATATTAACAGGTTTTATTCAAGCTGTTTAGAATGAATGCAGTAGGCTAATTTTTTGAAATGTCAATCCAAAAAAATTAAAATAAATAAATAAATAAAAAACATTGGAAAACAATAACTGTTGTACTTTTTTATACATTTTGTATAATTTCATAGTTTATGCATTATAATTATAAAAACAAATAAATTTAGCCACTCACATAGAAATCTTAGGCCTTATCCTTTTCTGACAGTTTTCTGACCTTATTTGTGCAGCAAATAATAATTTCAAACTAATTTGATACTGACCTCTGACATGATATTTATTTGAATTTACATAATCTCATGGATGTAACAGTAAATCTGTTCAGATCACAGATCAAGACTAAGCTGTAATGCAAGCAGAACTTTCACAAATGCTTGTAGGTCAATAAAATCATTACAAAACACTTACAAATCATTTAAGGGATTTGATAACACTGTAAAATAATGTCTAATTTGTTAACATTAGCACATGCATTGATAACACTTTATAATAACTGCACTCATTAGTAAATAGTCAGTTCATGCTTTATAAAGCCTTGTCCCATTTTTTATAGTCAGTAGTAAGCAGTTTATAAATACAGCTATAAATAGCTTGTTCTTGGTTTATAAGCACATTTATTAAAAAGGAGAGTAAAGGGTCAGTTATCTTCCTATGAAAAATAAAAAAAATAAAAATAAACAAACAACAACACAGATTGATACAGAACTCAGAAATTTTATTGTGGATTTATGATAAAATCAGCCTGTAAATGAATTCATACTCCTCCAAGAAGACACAAGTAGTTCACACAAAACTTTTTAACATGAAGCCAATATACTGAAGATCTTAAATTTCGAATGGTTTTAGGATACCTTAAATGGTGTGGCCATAGCAATTTATTAAAGTAACATAAAAAATACAATAGTTATTTTACTATATCTTTAAAATTTTTCATTCCAACTCTTCATAATTTTTTATATACGTAGAAGTCATCATTTGAAGGAAGCACAGTAAGTTTCATAGCTTTATCATTTTCAAGAGCCAGCATAAAATTAAAACTATCATAACATATAAATCAAGCTTGCAATTCTTAGTACCAATAATGGCCACCAGATGGCGCTATAGGATCACTTTTAAATAATTATTGTAGAAACACGTATGATTTAAATCATTTATAGAAATCTTTCAAAGAAAAATAATATGTATTTGATGTATTTTACTGATAAAATGACCCTCACTTAATTAGAAAAACAAGCTGAAGTATTGTGAACTGTATATTAAGAATAATTCTTTATAGGCTTTATGGACAGATAAGTTTTGAGTGACTCTTGAAGGATCAGCACCACATCCTCTTTTACCACTGTTTAAAGAATGTATCTTACAGAACAGGTGCGGATGAATTTTGGATAGCTTGAATGGTTTTGTCGTGGTGATTTTTTGAAATAACAGTAAAAAAGTAACCAGTAAATGTCTTTTATTTTTTTAAGTGCAGCTTCTAAACACTTCAAAAAAAATGTACACATAGAAGACAAGTCATTCTGAGGAAATATGCATAGTTTCATGACTATACAACACTATATGGATGATAGAAAATTAAAAAACTATCATACATCTGATGTCTCTCTGTCCCTCTGTCACTGTGGGTAATGTGTGTGTGTTTGTGTGTGTGTGTGTGTGTGTGTTTGTGTGTGTGTTAAGTGAATTAGGTGTGAAACTATCAGGGAGCATTTAGTCTCCATCGCCAACATTTTACAGAACTGCCACTTTCCAAAAAAGATTCCAAAAAATTATTTAATTAGAATACCATGAAGTATTGTGAAATACTAAATATTAAGACTTTAAATATAGGCTTTATGAACAGATTAGAGTGACTCGTGAAGGACCAGCACCACCTTCTCTTGTCCGATGGTTTGAGGAATATATCTTCCAGAATCCGGGATTAAGATTTAAGGAGCTCATTTTTATTCCACCTCCTTTCCTGAAAGTCTGTCTTGCAGAATTGACTAAAAATTAATCTTCACATTAATTCCTTATTATTTTGCAATTTTTTTTGTCAGTTCTTCTTCTTTTTTCTTCTTCTTTTCTGACCTCATGACCCAGTCAGCATTTTTTGTACAATGGTCAAGTCTTAACTTATCAATTTCTGTATTGCATTTGTGTTTGATATTTCTCATGAGTATTTCATAATTTTCGACTTTGAGTAAAACAGTTTGAGTTAAAACTCTTTTTTTAGCGCATTTCATCTGTAAAAGAAAACATGGCTAATAATTCTGCACACATGAATATAAGGAGTTTTTCTCTTCCAGCTTTCCTGGACTATTGTATAGTACTCATAAATGATTAAATAAAAAAATAATGGTAGTTATTAAGATTGATATGGTTTGGAATTGGTAAAATGTGCTTGGAAAAAATCACAATAAAACAATGTTTTAATGTTTAAGTTTGGAATATTAACTGACTTGAATGAATGCTATATAAATATCGTTCATGTTAACATAATGTTTATAAATGAAACCTTATTGTAAAGTGTTACTAAAGATATATATTGTTCTGTGAATGTGATTTTAAAGTCTAGATGATTCGGATTAACCCTTTATCTGGCGTATCCTTTAAAACTTCACTGCCAGATGGATATTGTGAATGCATGTGCCCGCTGGGCACAGTTTACCTGATGCCACCGGGGTGGCGATGGCATTGGTGGCTTGAGCCCGACATCGCTGCTTGCAGCTATATTTATTCTTCTTCTCCGTCATGAGTCGCATTTTTGAGGGCCTAAAAAATGCTCCAAAACTCACGAAACTTTGCACACGCATCAGGACTGGCGAAAATTTACATCTGATATAGGTTTCAGAAGTGGGTGTGGCAAAATGATAGCGCCACCTGTTAAATTTCAACGGAGTGCGCCTCGAGCTGTGTTTCACGTACATTCATGAAAATCGGTACACACATTTAACACACCATTACCTACAATAAAGTCTCTTGGTACAATATCGAAAACCCAACAGGAAGTAAGTTATTTTGAATTTCCTGTATGATTTTTGTGCAGTTTTTTCCATTTCCATGCCTCGTACTTTGACGAACTCCTCCTACAGTTTTAGTCGGATTATCTTAAAATTTGGTGAGGGTCATCATAAGACCTTTGTGATGTTAAATTGCGAAGGTTTTGAGTTTTCGTCAAGGGGTGTGTCCCTGGCGGCCTGACAAAGTTTGATGTTTCGCCGTGAAACAGGAAGTTGCTGTAACTCAGGCATGCAATGTCCGATCTTCCCCAAACTTCACACATGTGATATATGTTCTGTCCTGAACAAACACACATGACCAAAATCAGTTATAGTCATAGTGCCACCTGCTGGTAACAGGAAGTGACAAGGTTAACACTGTTATGGACTCCTAGGAACATATTAAAAAGCATCAGCAAGTGTTAAATAGGCTGGCAACATACTAGATACATACTAATACATACTAGCAACACTTAGCTAAGTGCTAAAGCACGCTACTAATGTAGTGAACAAGGAAGTTGCTGTAACTCAGGCAAGCAATGTCCGATCTTCCCCAAACTTCACATGTGTGATAGGTGTTCTGTTCTGAACAAACACCCATGACCAAATTCAGTTATAGTCATAGCGCCACCTGCTGGTAACAGGAAGTGACAAAGTTAACACTGTTATGGACTTCTAAGAACAAATTAAAAATGTCAATAAGTGTTAAATAGGCTGGCAGCATGCTAGAAACATAACGAAAGATGCTAGCAACACTTAGCTAAGTGTTAAGGCATTCTACTAAGGCAGTGAAAAAGGAAGTTGCTGTAAAAAAGGCAAGCAATGTCCGATCTTCCCCAAACTTCACACGTGTGATAGGTGTTCTGTTCTGAACAAACACCCATGACCAAATTCAGTTATAGTCATAGCGCCACCTGCTGGTAACAGGAAGTGACAAGGTTAACACTGTTATGGACTCCTAGGAACATATTAAAAAGCATCAACAAGTGTTAAATAGGCTGGCAAAATACTAGATACATGCTAGCAACAATAAGCTAAGTGCTAAATTATGCTACTAATGTACTGAAAAAGGAAGTTGCTGTAACTCAGGCAAGCAATGTCCGATCTTCCCCAAACTGCACAGATGTGATAGGTGTTCTGCTCTGAACAAAGACCCATGACCAAATTCAGTAATAGTCATAGCGCCACCTGCTGGTAACAGGAAGTGACATGGTTAACACTGTTACAGACTCTTAGGAACATATTAAAACGTGTAAACAAGTGTTAAATAGGCTGGCAACATACTAGATACATAATAATACATGCTAGCAACACTTAGCTTAGTGCTAAAGCATGCTAATAATGTAGTGAAAAAGGAAGTTGCTGTGACTCAGGCAAGCAATGTCCGATCTTCCCCAAACTTCACACGCGTGATAGGTGTTCTGTCCTGAACAAGAACCCATGATAAAAATTCAGTTATAGTCATAGCGCCACCTGCTGGTAACAGGAAGTGACATGGTTAACACTGTTACAGACTCCTGGGAACAGAGTCTGTTACAAGTGTTAAATAGGCTGGCAACATACTAGATACATACTAATACATGCTAGCAACAGTTAGCTTAGTGCTAAAGCATGCTAATAATGTAGTGAAAAAGGAAGTTGCTGTGACTCAGGCAAGCAATGTCCGATCTTCCCCAAACTTCACACGTGTGATAGGTGTTCTGTCCTGAACAAACAACCATGACCAAATTCAGTTATAGTCATAGCGCCACCTGCTGGTAACAGGAAGTGACATGGTTAACACTGTTACAGACTTCTAGGAACATATTAAAAAGTGTAAACAAGTGTTAAATAGGCTGTCAACATACTAGAGACATACTAATACATGCTAGCAACACTTAGCTTAGTGCTAAAGCATGCTATTGATGTAGTGAAAAAGGAGGTTGCTGTAACTCAGGCAAGCAATGCCCAATCTTCCCCAAACTGCACACGTGTGATAGGTGTTCTGTCCTGAACAAGAACCCATGAAAAAATTCAGTTATAGTCATAGCGCCACCTGCTGGTAACAGGAAGTGACATGGTTAACACTGTTTCAGACTCCTGGAAACATATTAAAAAGTGTAAACAAGTGTTAAATAGGCTGGCAACATACTAGATACATACTAATACATGCTAGCAACACTTAGCTTAGTGCTAAAGCATGCTAATAATGTAGTGAAAAAGGAAGTTGCTGTAACTCAGGCAAGCAATGTCCGATCTTCCCCAAATTTCACACGTGTGATAGGTGTTCTGTTCTGAACAAACATCCATGACCAAATTCAGTTATAGTCTTAGCGCCACCTGCTGGTAACAGAAAGTGACGAGGTTAACACTGTTATGGACTTCTAAGAACAAGTTAAAAAGTGTCAATAAGTGTTAAATAGGCTGGCAACATGCTAGAAACACAACGAAAGATGCAAGCAACACTTAGCTAAGTGTTAAAGCATTCTACTAAGGCAGTGAAAAAGGAAGTTGCTGTAAAAAAGGCAAGCAATGTCCGATCTTGCCCAAACCTCACACGTGTGATAGGTGTTCTGTCCTGAACAAACAACCATGACCAAATTCAGTTATAGTCATAGCGCCACCTGCTGGTAACAGGAAGTGACATGGTTAACACTGTTATGAACTCCTAAGAATAAATTAAAAAAGTGTCAAAAAGGGTTAAATAGGCTGGCAACATGCTAGGAGCATAATAAAACATGCTAGCAACACTTAGTGTTTTAAGTGTTAAAGCATTCAACTATGGCATTGAATAAGGAAGTTGTTGTAACTCAAGCTAGCAACGTCCGATCTGCCCCAAACTTCACAAGTTTTACAACTTGTGTCCCGTACTGAACACATCAGCATGCCCATTTTCAGTTATAGTCATAGCGCCACCTGCTGGCAACAGGAAGTGTCATGTTTAACAATTTTATGCACTATTTGCAACACAAAGTTTGCCATTGTGTGCTAATCATGCTAGAAATATTTTCAAATATTCTAACAACACTTACTATGTGCTAAAGGATGCTATTAATAATATGAAACAGGAAGTTGTTGTAACTCAATTCCCAATCTGACCCAAACGTCACGTTTTATAAGAGTCCTGGCCTGAACACAAATAAAGGCCAATATTCAATTATAGGTATAGCGATGCCTGCTGGCAACAGGAATGACTTAATTCATACTAACTTAAACATGAGATGTCTGATCTGCCTGAAACTTTGCATGTTTGGTAAGAGTCCTGGCCTAAAGACATTTACATGGCGATATTCAGTTATAATCATAGCACCACCTGTTGGCAGCAGGAAATGTGGCAAAAATATTTACTGATTTTATAAGCATATGGCCCAACGTTCACGGTTCCTCCTATGGGCACCTGGTGGTGTTGAGCCCGGGTGCGAGGGCCCTCTTGTATCTGCTTTGTTTATTCTTCTTCTTCTTCTTCTTCTTCTTCTTCTTCTTCTCCCGAATGAATCGCATTTTTGAGGGCTTTAAAATGCTTAAAAAGTCATGAAACTTTGCACACGCGTCAAACCTGGTGAAAATTTTCGTCTGATACAGGATTCAGAAGAGGGTGTGGCAAAATGGAACAACAGCGCCACCTATACTAAGAAAATCAACAGCCTTCCAGCTATGTTTCACGTACATGCACGAAAATTGGCACACCCATGTAACACACCAACACCTACAAAAAAGACTCTTGGACCAAAATTCTAAACCCAACAGGAAGTCGGTTATTTTAAATTTTATGAGCAAATTTTTTGTCATTTTTGTCATTTCCATGCATTGTATTTTAACGAACTCCTCCTAGAGATTTATTCAGATCAACACCAAATTTGGTATGCCTAATCTAAAGGCCTTTGCGATGTTAAATTGCGAAGATTTTGAGTTTTCGTTAATGGGCGTGTCCGTGGCGGCCTGGCGAATTTCATTGATTCGCCATGAAAAATGAAGTTGCTATAACTCAGACATACAATGTCCAATGTGCCCAATACTTCACATGTTTAATAAGACTCCTGGCCTGAACATATTTACATGCCCATATTTAGTTATAGTCATAGCGTCACCTATAGGCAACAGGAAGTGACATATTTTACACTTTGACAGACTACTCCTAGAAATTTTTTGACATTGTAACGATATTCAAATCTCCATATTGATCGGGAAGAAGGAGGCGGGAACCGGCGCACAATCAAAAACATTTTAATATTCAAAATAAACACAAAGCAGCGCGTCAGCCCCTCACGGCGACTGACGCGCACAAATAAAAAGCAAACTTAAAATAATATCCCAGGCCTGGTCCTCTCTCGTCCTTCATGGTCGTCACTCCAGTTTTATATCCTTCCATCTCCTACGTGGGACTCGATACTAGCGGTGGGGCTCAGGTGTAGCTCATCTCCAATCACTACACCTGGCCTCACTCCTCGTTCCCACGCCTCTCGGCCCCGCCCCACTCGCCACATACCCCCATCGCCCCTCGCAGGCCGGGGGGTACTCCCGAGACTGCGCTCTACTCCCCCCCCCCCTTCCCTCCGGGGGGGACCGCTCACGGGGACCTGCGGGAACCTGGGGGTAGGACAGACGAGGCGAGAGAAAAGGAGATGGAAGGAGGAGCGACAGGGACGAGAGAGGGGAGAGAAAAAAAAAAAAAAAAAAAAAATCCGGTTCCCAGACGCACTGCTGCTCGGCCCTCCACCGGCTGGGTGATCTCCTCCGCGGTGCCCGGCGGTGGCACTGGACGGCCCTCGGCGGACGGCACGACACTCCTCCGCCGCCCGGTGGACGGCGACGGCTCCTCCGATTTTGGGCAGCGGCAGGAGTCCCCCGTTCCCTGCCCCTCCGGATTCCGTCACGGAGGCGGCAGGCTCCGGCCCCCTGGCGAACGGCGCCGACTCCTCCGCTCCCTCACGGACGGCAGCCGCCCCTCCATATCGTGGGCGGTCGGCAGCGAGCTCGCCCGTCCCCGGCAACTCGCTCCAGCCCACCGCCTCGAGCGTCCATGGCGGCACATACCTCGCCTGCTCGAGGGCACCGCAGATTCACAACAGCGGCGAGGGATCTTCAGCAGCGCATCCCTCCTTCTCCCGGGCTTCGGCACCACTGTAACGATATTCAAATCTCCATATTGATCGGGAAGAAGGAGGCGGGAACCGGCGCACAATCAAAAACATTTTAATATTCAAAATAAACACAAAGCAGCGCGTCAGCCCCTCACGGCGACTGACGCGCACAAATAAAAAGCAAACATAAAATAATATCCCAGGCCTGGTCCTCTCTCGTCCTTCACGGTCGTCACTCCAGTTTTATATCCTTCCATCTCCTACGTGGGACTCGATACTAGCGGTGGGGCTCAGGTGTAGCTCATCTCCAATCACTACACCTGGCCTCACTCCTCGTTCCAACGCCTCTCGGCCCCGCCCCACTCGCCACAGACATCAATGTCTTTTTTATAGTCAGTCTAATCTAAAGGCCTGTGCAATGTTAAATTGTGAAGATCTTGACTTTTCGTTAAGGGGCATGTCCATGGCGCCGTGACAAAGTTCAAAGTCTCGCCAAGGGAATAAAAGTTGTTGTAACTCAGGCATAAAATGTCAGATCTTCCCCAAACTTCACATGTTTGATCAGAGTCCTTACCTGAACACATCTGAAGGACAATATTCCATCGGGTGTGGCAAAATGGCTCGATAGCGCCACCTATACACTTTCAACAGAGTGCGCCTCGAGCTATGTTTCACGTTCATGTACGAAAATCGGTACACACATGTAACACACCAATACCTACAAAAAAGTCTCTTGGTACGAAATCCGAATCCCAACAGGAAGTCGGTTATTTAGAATTTTCTCTGCAAAATTGGCGTTGTTTTGGCCATTTTCAGGGGTTGTACTTTAACAAACTCCTCCTACAGATTTATTCAGATCAACACCAAACTTGGTCAGTTAAATCTAAAGGCCATTGCGATGTTAAATTGTGAAGATCTTGAGGTTTCGTTAAAGGGCGTGTCCATGGCGGCCTGACAAATTTCGATGTTTCGCCATGAAAAAGGAAGTTGCTGTAACTCAGTCATACAATGTCCAATATGCCCCAAACTTCACATGTTAGATAAGACTTCTGCCCTTAACAGATCTACATGCCCATATTCAGTAATAGTCATAGCGCCACCTGCTGGCAACAGGAAGTGACATGTTTTACGCTGCGACAAACTACTCCTAGAATTTTTTTGAGATTAATGTATTTTTTGTGGTCAGTCTAATCTAAAGGCCTGTGCAATGTTAACTTGTGGAGATCTTGAGTTTTTGTTAAACGGTGAATCCAAGGCGCCATGACAAAATTTGATGTCTCGCCACAGCAAGAGAAGTTGTTGTAACTCAGGCATAATTTGTTCGATCTTCCCCAAACTTCACATGTTCGATAAGAGTCCTGCCCTCAACACATCTGAAGGCCAATATTCCATTATAATGATAGCACCACCTGCTGGCAACAGGAAGATTGGCACATATATGGAATAAACTTTGATATATTGCACTTATATTTATGAGTTTAAATGCATATTTCTCACCGTTCACCTATTTACTAAAGCCACTCACTGCCGGTGAGCCCGGGTGCGAGGGCCCGTTCATCGCTGCTTGCAGCTTTAATTAGGGCCCGAGTACCGATGGTGTGAGGACCCTCTTGGAATTGCTCCGTTTATTAGGGCCCGAGCACCGATGGTGTGAGGACCCTATTGTATCTGCTCTGTTTATTATTATTAGGGCCCGAGCACCGATGGTGCGAGGACCCTCTTGGAATTGCTCAGTTTATTATTATTATTATTATTATTATTATTATTATTATTATTCTCCAAAATGAATCGCATTTTTGAGGGCCTAAACATGCTCGAAAAGTCATGAAACTTTGCACACACCTCAGAACTGGCGAAAATTTACGTCTGATATGGGTTTCAGAAGTGGGTGTGGCAAAATGGCTCAACAGTGCCACATATACACGTTCAACGGTGTGCGCCTCGAGCTACGTTTCATGTACATGTATGAAAATCGGTATACATATGTAACTCTCCCATACCTACAAATAAAAACTCTTGGAGCAAAATTCTAAACCCAACAGGAAGTCGGTTATTTGTAATATTATGAGCAAATTTTTTGTAATTTTGGTAATTTCCGTATGTTGTATTTTAACAAACTCCTCCTAGAGATTTCTTCAAATCAACACCAAATTTGGTATGCCTAATCTAAAGGCCTTTGCGATGTTAAATTGCGAAGATCTTGAGTTTTCGTTGAAGGGCGTGTCCGTGGCGGCCTGGCGAATTTCGATGATTCGCCATGAAAAATGAAGTTGCTATAACTCAGACATACAATGTCCAATCTGCCCCAAACTTCACATGTTTGATGATACTCTGACCCTGAACAGATTGACATGCCAATAATCAGTTTTAGTCATAGCGCCACCTATTGGCAACAGGAAGTGACATATTTTACACTGCGACAAACTACTCCTAGAAATTTTATGACCTCAATGTCTTTTTTGTGGTCAGTCTAATCTAAAGGCCTGTGCGATGTTCAGTTGTGAAGATCTTGAGTTTTCGTTAAAAGGCATGTCCACGGCACCATGGCGAAGTTCGATGTCTCGCCATGGGAATAAAAGATGTTATAACTGGGGCATAAAGTGTTCAATCTTCCCCAAACTTCAAATGTTCGATAAGAGTCCTGCCCTGAACACATCTGAAGGCCAATATTCCATTATAATGATAGCACCACCTGCTGGCAACAGGAAGATTGGAACATACTGTATATGCAATATACTTTGATATATTCCACTTATATTTATGACTTTAAATGCATATTTCTCACCGTTCACCTATTTACTAAAGCCACTCGATGCCAGTGAGCCCGGGTGCGAGGGCCCGTTTATCGCTGCTTGCAGTGTTTCAATTTTCTCTTGTTTTATTACTATTCTGGAGTGAGTGAGCCTGCGGGGAAAGAGTTAAAAATACAAAATTAATAGTACTTTTTTTTTGTTTTTGCTGAAATCCATTGTGCTGTTGTTGTTAACAGGCATGGTCCTCGGACAGGTGAGAGAGCGAGCTGTTCAGGGAGGATATCAAACTCCACAGAGAGAGAGAGAGAAAGAGAGAGGGAGGAGCACAAGCTTTCTCTTCTTAAGAGAATGCATAACAAGTACATTCTTCATTAGCCAAGACATAACAGTAGGAAAAAATGTGTATATTACAGTTTTTCAATATCTTTTTTTTAATGTCATATTGTCAATGGAAAAACCTAATTTCTCTAGTTTATTTTTGTGATAAAAGTTAAAAATGAAATGCAGAAGTTGTATATTTTTTTTTTCTTTTTTAGTGTGTAATTTATTCATAAATAAGCCCAAGTACTTTCTGTACATTTTTTTTTTCATATTCACGTATAAATAAAAGAGAAGTACTCATGTACATTGTACATTTTTTAATGCAGTTTATAATTTTTTTTCACAAAACATTCTTTTATGTGTTTATTTTTTTTTGTCTTGTCATTTTTTTTTTTTACACATTGAAACAAATTGTTTTATACATAACTGAAAGTACTTTTTACAACCATTTACTGCATAAATTAGGTTTAACGTCAGAAAAACAACATCAGTTTGAGCCCGGCGCTGCCTCCATGTGTTCTGGGGTCTTCAGGAGGTCAATCTCTTGGTGAATGGTCCTCAGCTACTCGGAGGATAATGGGGTGACAGTGGAATGAGACACATGTCAAACGGTCTGGAGAGCATCCAGAGAGATCCAGCAGCACTGTCAGGCCTCGCTGCTCATCAAAAAACCATTGAAAACCTGTCCAGCGCTGGCACATTCAGCTTTATCCTTCAGTACAGGAGTCTGGTCTGATTTAGGGAAGGAAGGAAAAGAGAAATTGTTTAGTGCTATGGCAACGTAATTAGTACAAGAAATATTGAGATACTTTAGTAAACTATAATAACTACTAATACCATATTGGACAGTTCCCCCAAAAATAAAAATTCCCAACCTGGAACAACTTAAGGGTGTGTAAATGATTACAGGATTTTAATTTTTGGCTGAACTGTCCTTTAAGTAAAATTATTATCTTGCATACTCTAATATACTTAAGGTACTGAGAGTAAATCTACAACAATGCATCACGTTGTAAAAAACATATTTTTGTAGTGCTGCTTTCCTGTGAGAAAAAAATTTTTTTTAGTACTTTATATTTGTACGGATATGCTTTACGAATGTACTTTCTTACAGTTTTGAAAATAAAAGTAACCACATTTATTGTGAGAATATTAATACATTATTGTAACTATATGAAAGACTGCATTTGCAGGACTCTGGCCGGTTAAACACAGCACTGTTCAGCTGTCACAAATGCCACTGAACATTAAGCTGTATTATGCTAAAAAACAATTATAATCAGTTTATTCCGTTTTGTTTTCATGGTTAACTGCCTTAAAAAATCTGTGTTGCAAACCTGTCTACATATGATCACCATGGTCAAGACAATAAACTACGTAAAATTGCGCCTTTGTAAGATATCAGTCAGCATTTGAACTGCTATGTGTGTGTGTGTGTATTTTGTAGTTTTTCATATGTATCATTACATTATTCAAGTAAGTTCCAAGATGAATACCTGCATTTAAAGTTGTAATCAAACAAAGGACGCAGCAAACCAGTGTAAATTACCTGGGGCCCGTTTTTCGTACATCGCTAACTTAGTTAGCTGGATTTGAATGTTGATGATTTGGCATGATCTTTGATCATTAAGTTCTTCGAAGCTCATCCCGGAGTTGCTGTCATAGCAACAGGTCCGTAAGCTTAAACCTGCTCGGGAGCAGGCTTATTTAATGTAAACAGGATTAGATTGCTTCTTTTCAACCAGAACTGATACTCAAAATATGTCTGCTACCACCGCTACTTTATTACAAGAGTATCCTACTGATCCAGGGACAATAATTTAAAATAATAATCATTAAAAAAAATTATTTAAAAATAATATAAAAATGCTGTGTAGTCCATAACAGCCTACTATAGACACAGCCAGTTTTACTCACTGAAATATTTATTTGTCATAAAAGTATTACTTCATAATTGTATTAGAGTCTTAATAGATAATAGATAACAGATAATAGAGTCGTGCATTATTTTGAGTGATGACTGCTATTATAAGAGTGGGTTGATGGAGCGCAGGAGATGCAGATAACATGATCTTTGACCCTTAAGAAACTTTCATTAATGCTGTCACGTAACAAATCTGTTCAAATATAAAATGAAATGAATAGATAATTTTTACATTGAAATAAAAATGTAAAGACTGCACAACTATTATAAATTGCGAATCTAAATAATTGGGAATCATGAAAAAATTTCTAATAAAATAAAAACATGTATCTATTATCTGTTTCATGTATCTATTATAACATTTGTGTAGTTTTGTTTGCTTGGCTGATTCCTTATAAAAGTCCAGAAATTTGTCAAGTTTTTCGTCGGGTGTCATTTTAAATTATATGACGTCATTACATTGCCGTCTTGCCACCAGCCAATCGCTGCACTGCTGATCATGGTTTCGAGTATCGATACATATCCCCTTTTAAGCCAACAAATGAATGAGCAATTATCTCAGATAACTCAATCCAGCGATATTAATCATACACAACAGGTGTGTTCGAAGAACCCAATTAGCCGGATCAGGATTAGCATGATGATATCATCTTGGATGTGTCATTTGATCTCGGATGTAATAAGCGACGTACGAAGAACGGGCCCCAGGTGGTGGAATTAGGAAATCCTGTAAAGGCGGATTTCATCTCATGCACTTCGGAGGGCCCTTCGTGCACTGGTCTTCGAAGTCCGTGGCCTTCGAAGTGCGTACACTCAACTTTGTGACACAGCTATATTTCTCGTTCACTGAAGTGCCTCCCTCCACAGCAAGCGGCGCTATAGAGCATCACAGTCCCGCCCACAGCCCGAGAGAGCTCTGGTGCCGGAAGTAAATTTCCCATTCATTTCTCCCATTGACTTTCGGAAAAATCCATATCTAAAGAGTTTTAGAGCATGTGTGAGGATAACCAGCTACGGCTGAACTCATAAGCATATAACATAACATTTCGAGTGAAAAAATTAAGAGAAAATCTAAAAAAAGTCAAAGGTACAAGACTGTGTACATATTTTCTGTGTACATATTTTCAACGAGCCTTTTGAGCGACTTCCAAATCTGATGACGGCCGCTCCCACAAACTTTTTCCTCCAGTGAATTTTATTTTATATAGTGAATGTAGTGAATTTACAATCATGTAAATAAATAGTGTTTTATATAGGTATTGTGTGTTGATTTTTATATTTATCATTGTGTATTTTATATATTGTGTGCGTGTGTGAAAGTGGTTAACAATAACGTCAGTAACATGGTGCAGTGCTTTGTACCTGACTGCAATCACCACTCAGTCGTCAACACATGTCGTTGCCATTACACAAATGTTCAGTAAATGCACAGAAAGGTATGCCTAGGCTAAATATTGTTTTGACAGAGGCATTATTAAATGCTTGATATGACTCATACTATATGAAGGCTACAGTAGCCTAGCTAAGTTACCAACCTCCCTGCAAAACTCTCATGGCAGCCAAGGAAATCATGACTGCATTGATAAGTCTACCGTGCAAAAACGCAATACAGGTTTTTATTTAATTTTATTTTTTTATTAATAATCTTCAGTCTTCACGGACCTTCACAGGGTTTAACCAGACGGTTACACGAGCTCCACCTACTGTCTATGGCTCCACCAATCAGATGCAACACTGTGGGATTGTAGGATTGTTCAGGATTGTGGGCAATGAAGTACTTAGCCAAGACATCGCGAATAAAAGGCATTTATATCAAAACAAGGTTGGTGCCCCATGATCCTTTTGCGTTTATATAAGCATATACTATCGCTTAGTACAGCCGTAGCTGGTTTTAAGTCTAGCATGTATGGTTATGTTTTTATGGCTTATACCCCAAATGTCAATGCAGAAATTGCATTTTATATAGTGTTGACCTGTTGAACTGTTTCATCCTTTCAAAGAGTTACTCAACCTCGAGCCAATAGCCTTCGAGTATGAACTGTTGACTTGTTGATCTGTTTCATCCTTTCAAAGAGTTACTCAACCTCGAGCCTTCGACAGAGCATGTGATTTGCTGAATGTAGTGAACCAATACCCCTTCAATGAATGAGTTTCATATGAGTCTGAACAAGATCTAGAGATCTTATCGTGAATGAAATGACTGACTGGTACACATGTCGTTCGTGAACGAGTTAAATGATTTAGTACATCTCATTCATGAATGAAATGATGAACTGGCACACACGTCGTCCGTGAACGAGTCGTTTGTGAATTAAATGAACTGCTACATAGCTGAAATGAATGAGAGTAAACTGGGTTAGTCAGTTTTTGTAACAAGTGAATACGTTCGTTGACTTAAGACATAACACATACACACTCTTTTTTGCCACCTGCTGGCTTATTTTGTGTAATACGAAGAAATCGTCACTGAACGAATCATTTTGGTGAACGAACTGAAAATGAGCGAATCTCTTGAAAGAATCATAATTTCCACCACTAATAATTACTTGCTGATCAGTTGGCAATATATATATATATATATATATATATATATATATATATATATATATATATATATATATATATATATATATACATACATATATATATATATATATATATATATATATATATATTTATTTATTTTTATTTTTTATTTTTTGAAGCGTTGATTGACAAACGGCGCCTACCAGTGTTTGTGTCAGTGTAATGCGCCTCGGACTTCGAGGCTTCGCGTACGAATGCATTTTATTTTTTCACGTAATGGTGTTTGACCATCATATATGTAGATAAAATTGAAGCATTCCCCTTCCAGTGCATAATCGTGTGCTGACTTGGTGGTACTCCTGTTATGCCAGTCTTAATAATGGTTGTCTGATGGTCTGTGTTTTGCTTTAGGAAAATGGCCATGTGAAGGGGAACGGTGATGCATCTCCAGCAGCTGCTAAGGAAAAAGAAGGAGTTCAGGTTAATGGCACTGTGGCAGCTGAGGAGGGAGAAAAGGCTGTGGCAGCTCCAGCTGAGAAGGAGGCTGTGGAGGGAGGTAAAACAAACACAGAAGTGAGTGCATCCATTGAAGAGGAGGCCACAAAATCTGAGGATGGCGCACATCCGTCCACAAGCAATGAGACGCCCAAGAAGAAGAAGTGCTTCTCTTTTAAGAAGTCCTTCAAATTAAGTGGCTTCTCTTTTAAGAAAACCAAGAATGAGACAGGGGATGGAGATGGCGGCGAGGAGGCCAAAACCGAGGCAGATGAAGCTGTTGAAGGAGGTGATTCAGAAGAGAAGGCCAAACCAGTGGAGGAGGCAGAATCCAAACCAGAGGATGAGACCAAGGCTGCCAGTCTTGCCCCTGAGGAATCCAAAGAGGAGGAGAAACCTGCAGAGTCAGCAGTGGTAACAGAGCCTGCTCCTTCTAAGAATGAAACATGTAGCAGAGGAATCCACTCCCACTGTTCAAGAAGCAGAATCCAGTCCAGAGGTCCTTGCAGAATCTGCCACAGATTAAAATGCACAATGCAGATCAGAAGAGAAGGGGGGGGGGGGGGGGGGGTGTTGATAGCAAAAAAAAAAAAAAGATAATCAAGGCATATTTCCCTGTTTTACAGTAGAGAGGTCCCAGGTTATGAGATCTTGGAGAACTTTGTTTGCAACAAGGAATATTTTAAAGCTTTTTAGTCTTTACTTTTTTTATACCTTGATTATGCTATACCACAGACTACCATGTAGTAGTACAAAAACAGAAGAACTAACAATTAATCCACTACAATTTATAACACTAAAGGGATTTCTTTCCCTTAATAACAAGCCAGTTTAATTTGTAATGCCAAGGTTAAAACTGCAAATTTCCTTTTTTTTTTTAAGTTGTAACCATCTGAATTTAGTAGGAAAACAATTTGCATATGCTTTATGGTGTATTGCTGGTTCTATGAGTTTATTAAAGTGTATGTATAGAAGGGGTGTTTTAACTGTGATCATTGTACAAATTATATCTTGATCTCAAGAAGCACATGCAGCTCTTTTATCACCAAGTCTGTTTTTTTAAGTCATCCTCAGACCATAGGTCATTATTTTATTTTTTAACTCAAACCAAGCTGTGACACGTATTGCTGTTTATACTGTGGTTTTTAATTACAACTGAGGATGTTTTTCAGTGGTCTTTTGTCAAAATTAAGGATTCTAACAGATGTAATGTTTGTGTAGCATCTTGTCTCTTTCTTTTGTACGTATTGGAGAAGATTTTACCTTTTACTTAGACATTGAATGTAACTTTGCTTACAACATTGATATTAAACTTCTCTGCTGAAGGTGTCTATATTTTATGAGCACATTAAAAGCAAAATAAATGTGAATGAAATTTGAATTTTTTTGTCTAAGTTTTTGGATTAAATAAGTGGCCATTGTTGATTGTATGTTAAAGAAAAAAAGTACTTAAACAGAAATTTACTAAAATATAACACAACAAACATTTAAGAGTGGTAAGCTGCCAAGTCTGAGCAAGAGATTTCTAGTCATTATGGAAGTAAAATTGTTGTTTTGAATTTTTAATTTGTGTATAAAAACAATCCAGCTGGTGGAGTCATAAAGGAGATGTTAAATAACGTTGGTAATCAAACATTGAATGTGTTTTACAAATGGCCAAGGGGGAAAATCATGTCCCTGATTTTTAAGAAATTAACTGAACATTGAGTTACCATGGAGTTGCCTTAACTTAACTGACTTGCTCTAGAAAACCGGGCAGTCATGTCTTGCTTCCTGCCAGGATTCAGCACTTAACCACTACACCCTAAATGCAAGTCATTTTATTTATTTACAGTTTAAGGTTTACCTTCTGCTAACTTCCTTTAGTACAGCCACTTCCTTTAACCCTTTGAAGGTAAAACCATTCTGTCTGAATCAAACCTGTGGTCCAACTGTGCTATTCAATATGACAATGACACAATAAAGCAGCCCTACCCAAAATTCTCCTCAGATCAAAAAGAAAGAGCAAAATATGCTGTTGGAGACCACACCGTGACCCTGTTAAGAGAAAAGTAAAATAATCCGGCCTCAAACTAACTTGCACTCTTAAAAATAAATGTACTTCACAATGCCATAGAATAACTTTTTTTTTGTCTAAATGGTTCCATAAAGAACCTTTAACTACTGAAGAACATTTTTGTTTCAAAAAAGGTTATTTGTGGCAAAAGAAGGTTTTTCAGATTATTAAAAGGTAATAAAGAGATTGTTCTTTTAAGAACCTTTGATTGAATGGTTCTTTGTGAAACCAGAAATGGTTCTTCTATGACATCACTGTGAAGAACCTTTTCAACCCTTTTTTTATTTTTTAAGAGTGTAAGATACAGAAGCACTTGTATCTACAGTAGGAATGTGCAGAGAGTTCCTTGGGGACAAGAGATCAAATGTTAAAAAAAAACAAAGGGTGGGGGGGGCACTTCTATATGGAGTAATTCCAAATTAACACTGTGTGTGTGTGTGCACAATTATAAAAAATAAAGTTCCTAGTGTGTTCTTGAACTGCCTACATAATATATATAATATTCCTGTTGGTGGCACTTGAGCTTCATTTCACAAACAATGATAGTTACATCAACTGGTTTTCTAACGATATATCCTATACCCACTCAGGATGTGCCATCTAGTTCAACCTATCATGTCTAATCTAACGATATGAGTTTCTTCTTCAGAATGAACTACCATGCTAAAAAAGGATGTAAGAAACAGGTAATGCATCTTGTCAGCTTCAAGTGTGTTTCCGAATTAACTGTCACTTAAAAAATGATGACACAGGGGTAGGACATCTAAAAAAGGATGTTGAAATCGGTAGCACAACTTATCAGAATGAACTACCACCTAAAAAGATGTAGAAATGGGGGTAGCAGATCTTGTCAGCTCCAAAGACAAGAGTGAACTACCACCTTAAAATAGATTGTAGAAACTGGTAGCACTTCTTGTCAGCTTTAAATATGTCTCAGAATGAACTGACACTTAAAAAGGCATGTAGAAACAGGGGTAGCACAAATTTTCAGCTTCGAAAGGAATATCAGAATGAACTACCAACTAGGATGTAGGAGCAGGGGTAGCACATCTTGTCAGCTCTTAAACACCAGAATGAACTATTACTTAAAAATGATGTAAAATAGGACATCTTGTCAGCTTCAAACCTCTATAAGAATGAGCATGTTAAAAGGATGTGGAAACATGGGAAGCACATGTAATTAATTACCCATTTCTCAATATCCAATGTCATCCCTGGTCAGTAATATCTGGCACACAATGCATTTTTAGTTTTAAATATTCCACAGTGCCCTCCAATAGGGTTGCCTTGGAACTCTACAAACAAAATTCTGCTTTTCTCTTTACTGCTTTTCTTCTTCTGTAGAATATGTATGCCATCTGCAACCATAATTAAAACACTTAATTTATTTAAGATATTTACTTAAATTACCTTTGGTACAAAACTGCTAACTTCATACTAACCAGTGAATCTGAACTTTGCAGCATATCACTTCAAACTTTGTCACTGGAACACACACACACAGACACACACATACAAATGATTCAGGAGCAGACAAGTGACAAATCAAGATTTGTCTTGCAATTTATCATTTTAACAAATAAATAAGTATAGCCAAACAAATCAAAGGTGCACTAATTCGCGGGTTCATTTTTGTTGGTTGATACTGATGATCTAATGGTGTGTGTTACGTCCCAGGTTATAATTGTGTTTTGGGTACGATGTTGTTTCTCCCTCCCCTCCTTTCTCTCTCCATCTTTACTTTCTATTTCAGCAGGGTGACGCGGGAATGGGAGTTGTCGAATTGTCAATCAAGGAAAATGTTAAGTGATGACAACGCGCGGCTTCACTAATGAGGACGTGCCATATGATTAAAGGCTGCACCTGTGCGGGAAGCGGGAGGGGCTCTCGCACGCTAGAGCACTCATTCGGTCGCGACAGCACTTGCGTGCTTGGTTATGTTTGTCCTGTACTATCTTGTTCGGATATTACTTGTGGTAAAGTGTGTTCTTTGATAACTCAGTGATTAAATGGCCCATTTGATCATCTTCTCTCTAAGGTGTTCACCGTTTCTGCTATCTGGTTGTCAAACAAATGTTAGTAAACGGGGAAAGGGAAAAGAACAGGTAAGATATCACGTGATATACATGTGCCACACTGAGGTTGTCAATTGTGTATTAGAACACTAGTTTAGTGACTTGTGCAACTTGATTGTATGTTTTCTTTAGCTGGTAGCTAGTGTAGTTTATTTAGGGCGTCTTCGACGCTGAAGATTTTTTTCTTTTCCTTTTATATAGGGGTTTGTTTGTGAATATTGATGGTTGAGTTAGATTAGGAGTTTTTTTTATAGTAAGATTGGTTATCTTTTTGTTTCTTTCTTTGTTTTGGCACGGTCTTGTTTTTCTCCCTTTTCCCCGTTCTTTTGTAAACCTCTATATTTTTTTTTTTGATTTATGAAGTGTATATAATTTTGTTAAGTTATGTAAATAATATTCTGGGTTAACATTTAGCTTGACCACTGTAATAAATGGACACTCACTTTGCCGAATTGAGGACCGGTTGTGTGTTGATGTTTATTTCCAGTACACGTTCAGTGTTTCAATGTTGCACCCCTTTATTTTCCCCCTAGACTTTAAAAAGGGTTTGTAACATTGATGGGGGCTCGTCCGGGATCAGTTCCGGGACATATATCATATATATATATAACAGTCTGTCCCGAGCAATTGAACATTGTTCAGGTACTGGAAATTAAGTGATGGTACAGGTTACAGAGCGTTTGTCTGTTGGATTAAAGTTTAAGTCGTGGATTGTTGCTTGTTGGATAGGAGTAATAATCATGACTTTGTTTAATTTGCAAAACTTCATTGATAATCCGACTGCAGAGCTCCTTGATATATGTAGGAAGGATGAATAATTAGCTATTGCGAGGCACTTTAATATTTCTGTAGCGAAACAATCACTTAAGAAGGAGATTAAAAATATTGTGTGGAATCGTCTGATTGAATTAAAAATTCTGGTGTCGGGTTCCGAGATCGAGTTAGTGGGTGCGGATGGCGTTTTTAGTCCTGTTGTAGTTGATAAGGATAAGGCAAGAAACGGAAGGTTATCTGAAACTGGAGAGGAGGGTGACGTTAGTACTGTTCTGCCGCGGTTTGATCCATTTTCACCCGTTTGTTGGCCGAAAGAAGTATGGACAATTTTATTACAGTGTAAATTGGTAGGTAAGGCACAAGAGGTTTTTTCGACATTACCTCTGGAAGAGAGTTTAAAATATGACACCGTTAAGCTAGCCATTCTCCGAGCATATGAACTGGTTCCTGAAGCCTATAGGCAGAGGTTTCGAAACCATAAAAAACATACTAGTTCTACTTTTGTAGAATTTGCTAGAGAGAAAAGTGCTTTGCTGGACAAATGGTGTAATACAAGTAAAGTTGATGACTTTGTGTCACTGAGAGAATTAATTCTGCTTGAAGACTTTAAAGGTTGTCTGCCAGAACGTGTTGTAGTTTATTTGAATGAGCAGAAGGTATCATCATTGTCACATGCCGCTGTTTTAGCAGACGAATTTGTCCTTACACATAAGACGGTGTTCTCTTCACGCATGGATAAAAGTACAGTTCGGCCTTCTACATCTGATCAGTCTTCCCGATTAAAAGCTGTCCCTTCATCTAAAGATGTTCGGGAGTGTTTTTATTGTCATAAGCAGGGCCATTTAATTGCTGACTGCAATGCTTTAAAACGTAAACAGACACAGCAGCCTAAAAGTGTTGGCTTATTGAATGCTATGCGTCAAGAAGAACGCTTTATTTTCGAAGGGAAGGAGGATACGCCTGATGTGGGTTATGAGCCTTTTGTGATGAAGGGGTTAATTTCCTTATCTGATGATGGGACTGAACAAAAAGAAGTACAGATATTAAGGGACACCGGAGAAAATCAATCTTTTGTTTTGGCGGATGTTCTATCATTGTCATCTGACTCTTATTGTGGTTCAAGTGTATTTGTCCGGGGCATTGAGATGGGAGTGGTTAAAGTTCCTCTACATCGTGTGTATATGAAGTGTGCGCTTGTAACCGGTTACGTGAAGGTTGGGGTACGTCCTTCACTTCCGGTTAAGGGAGTAACTTTCATTTTGGGGAATGACTTGGCTGGGGGTAAAATCATGCCAATGTTGGAAGTCACTGATATGCCGAAAATGGGTCTTGCCTCTGACGAGTTATCTAGAGTTTATCCAGATGTGTTTTCTGCATGCGTCGTCACACGTGCACAGTCACGAGAAATGGTGGATGAGGTTGATTTGACAGATACTTTTATGGTGCAGAATTTGGGTCATGAGGGAAGGACAAAGACTAATTCAGAGTTGGTTCAGAAACATGAGTCTAATTTAAAATGCTCAGAAAAAGCACTTAGTGGTGTTGACTTAAGGCTGCCTGTAACTCGTGACAAAATTATTGCAGCACAAAACCAAGATCAGACCTTGAGAAAATGTTTCTCTAATGTTGTTAATTCTGATGTTGTTGAAAGTAGAAATACTGTATTTTTTTTAGAGAGTGGAATGTTGATGCGCAAGTGGTGTTCTGTGGTTGACGTGGACTGGAATGCAGTTTACCAAATTGTTGTTCCTAGTGAGTATCGTCAATATGTTCTGTCTTTGGCACATGAACATGCACTATCTGGTCATCTGGGAGTGACTAAGATGTATAATCGCATTCTCAGACATTTTTTTTGGCCAGGATTAAAGTGAGATGTGGTTAGATTTTGTCAAATTTGCCACATTTGTCAGTTAACGGGAAAACCAAATCAGCTGATTCCACCTGCTCCTCTGTCACCTATCCCTGTAGTGGGTGAAGCATTTGAACAGGTGCTTGTAGACTGTGTTGGACCATTACCCAAGACAAAGAGTGGTAATAAATTTTTGTGTACGATCATGTGTAGAGTTACTCGATTTCCCGAGGCAGTGCCCTTGAGGAAAATTACTGCTCCAGCAATAGTAAAAACGTTGCTTAATTTTTTTTCCACATTTGGTCTCCCTAAAGTTATACAAACTGACAAGGGAACAAATTTTCTTTCACGACTTTTTGCTCAAGTTTTAAAATCACTGTCTATCGAACACAGAGTGTCTAGCGCTTATCATCCTGAAAGCCAGGGAGCTATTGAAAGATTCCATCAAACATTAAAATCTATGTTGAGAAAATATTGTATAGAGACTGGAAATAGCTGGGATGAGGGTGTTCCTCTAGTGTTATTTGCCATTCGAGAAACTGTGCAAGAGGACTTGGGATTTAGTCCTGCTCAGTTAGTGTTTGGACACACTGTGAGAGGACCATTGAAAGTTCTCAAAGAGAAAATGCTAGAAGTTGATTCTAATTCAGAGATGCATATTCTGGATTATGTTAGTCGTTTTCGTAAACGATTGCATTTTGCTTGCAGTTTTGCGCAGAAATCTTTAGTAACCACTCAGTCTAAAATGAAGAATCGCTACAATGTCAAGGCTGTTTCTCGTTCTTTTCAACCTGGGGATGAGGTATTAGTGTTATTGCCAATTCAGGGGTCTGCTTTATCAGCATGGTTTTCAGGACCATACGTGGTGTTGAAAAAAATTAGCGAGACTGATTATGTTATTCGAACTCCTGACAGAAAACGCCAGTCGCGCGTCTGTCATATCAATATGCTCAAGGCTTACCACACCAGAGATAATACACGGAACAGATTTACTGAGATGACCATAGGGCCCATGGAATCTCCTGTTGCTCTGACCTGTGAAGTACAATCAAACCTGGAGGATGAGGTTGGTGCAGATGATGACATAAACTTGCGAAATACTTTTCATCAGTGTGCCAAGCTGGAAAATTCAGAAATTTTGAAAAACTTGCAGACACACCTTTCTCATTTACCTGAAGATCAGAGTCAGGACATTGTTGGTGTTATTACTGATTTTTCTTCCTTATTTGGAGATGTTCCGTCACAAACTACTGTGTTGCGACACGATATCAATGTTGGTGGCGCATCCCCTATTAAGCAACATGCCTATCGGGTTAATGCTGTTAAGAGAACCATTATGAAGCAAGAAACCGAATATCTGTTGAAAAATGGGTTAGCTAAATATAGTAGTAGCCCTTGGAGTTCTCCCTGCCTTTTGGTGCATAAGCCAGACGGTTCGTTTCGTTTTTGTACCAACTATCGTCGTATAAATGCAGTTACAGTACCGGACTATTATCCATTACCCAGAATGGAAGATTGTATTGACAATTTGGGATCCGCTAAGTTTGTCAGTAAGTTGGATTTATTAAAAGGGTACTGGCAGGTCCCGTTAACCTCTCGTGCCTCTGACATCTCTGCTTTTGTGACACCGGACTGTTTCATGCAATATCATGTGATGGCGTTCGGGTTACGAAATGCACCTGCCACCTTTCAAAGATTAATCCAAACTGTGTTGGTTTTTGGTGTTGGGGTTTTTGCTGGTGCCTGTTGGTGTCGCTGTTGGACAGTGTTTTCTCTACTTCCTGTTGGCCTTCTGTAGCTAATCATAGCTCCATGTAGCTGTTTTTATTTTATATTTTTTCTCTATTATCTTTCTTACTATCACTGTCTGTTTGTTTGTTTTTTAAATTGTAAAATATAACTTAATTCACACCATATTTCTGATATTACCGATCAATCTTATCAGATTAACTTTGATCGTTCACTCTTCCGTGACTGCAGCACACCTGCAAAGCATTAGCACTCGTTAGCTTGTCATTAGCGTTTTCTTTTCTCCTCTCCTCTCCTCTCTCACGCTGCAGTTTTCCACAAGTTCATCAAACAACCGCAGTAAGAATATTTCATCAAGCACGGTGAGTAATGGCTTCTCCTACAATTGTTATTTGCACCTCTTGCCACATGTACAGTTTATCTATCTCTGTCGCTGATGAGGGATTCACATGTGATAAATGCAGGGAAACAGTTAGGCTGACAGAGAAGATTTCAGAATTAGAGACACGCATCCAAACTTTAATTGAGGACAGTAAGAATGTTAGGGCTCTAGATATGGCTTTGGATGCGTCTAGCTCAGGGATTCCTGTACATTGTCCGGTTCCAGCAGAGCCCCTGCAGCAGGGCAACTGGGTGACGGTGAGGCAGCATAGTCGTGGGTCAAAACACTGCTCTTCTGTTCCGATCCAAACATTAAACAGGTTCTCCCCACTCAGTGATGCACCCACTGAGAAACCTGATGAAAGTGCTCTAGTTATTGGCGATTCTATTGTACGGAACGTGAATATAGAGACACCAGCCACCATAGTCAAATGTTTACCGGGAGCCAGAGCGCCTGACATCTTGGCAAATTTAAAAGTGCTGGCTAATGCTAAACGTAAATACAGTAAGATTGTTATTCATGCCGGCGCTAATGATGTTCGACTTCGCCAGTCGGAGATCACTAAAAATAACTTTAAAGAGGTGTGTGAACTTGCAAGCACGATGTCAGACACTGTAATATGCTCTGGTCCCCTCCCTGCTTACCGTGGTGACGAGATGCATAGCAGATTGTCATCACTCAATGGCTGGATGTCTAAGTGGTGCCCACAGAATAACATAGGTTATATAGACAATTGGACGAGCTTTTGGGGCAGACCTGACCTGTTTAAAAGAGATGGTCTTCATCCCTCCTGGGGTGGCGCCACTCTTCTGTCTAGAAATATGGCAAATAGTCTTAGTGTTTATAATTGACTAACTGGGGCCCAGGTCAGGAAGCAGACAGACTGGCTAAACCGACCGTCTGCTAGCTGCCTCCCGTCACAGAGGTCAGTTAATTCTCAGCACATAGAGACTCTTTCACCTAGATATCACACTATAGAGACTGTGTCTGTTCCACGAACTAGAAAATACAAAAAACGTCCAAACCAAGTTAAGGTTAACAATTTAATTGAGGTTCAACAAATAAAAAACAAATGCAATATGGATAAACAAATGATAAAGATTGGCTTATTGAATATCAGATCCATTTCTATGAAAACACTTTTTGTAAATAATATGGTAACTGATCATAATATAGATGTGCTCTGCTTGACAGAAACCTGGCTAAAACCTGATGATTACATTATTTTAAATGAGTCCACCCCCCAAGATTATTGTTATAAACACGAGCCGCGTCTAAAAGGCAAAGGGGGAGGAGTTGCTTCAATTTATAACAACGTTTTCAGGATTTCTCAGAGGGCAGGCTTCAAGTATAACTCGTTTGAAGTAATGGTGCTTCATATAACATTATCCAGAGAAACCAATGTTAATGATAAATCCCCTGTTATGTTTGTACTGGCTACTGTATACAGGCCACCAGGGCATCATACAGACTTTATTAAAGAGTTTGGTGATTTTACATCCGAGTTAGTTCTGGCTGCAGATAAAGTCTTAATAGTTGGTGATTTTAATATCCATGTCGATAATGAAAAAGATGCATTGGAATCAGCATTTATAGACATTCTGAACTCTATTGGTGTTAGACAACACGTTTCAGGACCTACTCATTGTCGAAATCATACTCTAGATTTAATACTGTCACATGGAATTGATGTTGATAGTGTTGAAATTATTCAGCCAAGTGATGATATCTCAGATCATTATTTAGTTCTGTGTAAACTTCATATAGCCAAAATTGTAAATTCTACTTCTTGTTACAAGTATCGAAGAACCATCACTTCTACCACAAAAGACTGCTTTTTAAGTTATCTTCCTGATGTATCCGAATTCCTTAGCATATCCAAAACCTCAGAACAACTTGATGATGTAACAGAAACTATGGACTCTCTCTTTTCTAGCACTTTAAATACAGTTGCTCCTTTACGCTTAAGAAAGGTTAAGGAAAACAGTTTGACACCATGGTATAATGAGCATACTCGCACCCTAAAGAGAGCAGCCCGAAAAATGGAGCGCAGCTGGAGGATAACAAAACTAGAGGTATTTCGTATTGCTTGGCGGGAAAGTAGCATATCCTACAGAAAAGCATTAAAAACTGCTAGATCTGATTACTTTTCTTCTCTTTTAGAAGAAAACAAACATAACCCCAGGTATTTATTCAATACAGTGGCTAAATTAACGAAAAATAAAGCCTCAACAAGTGTTGACATTTCCCAACACCACAGCAGTAATGACTTTATGAACTACTTAACTTCTAAAATCGATACTATTAGAGATAAAATTGCAACCATTCAGCCGTCAGCTACAGTATCACATCAGACAGTCCACTATAGACCCCCTGAGGAACAGTTCCACTCATTCTCTACTATAGGAGAGGAAGAATTGTATAAACTTGTTAAATCATCTAAACTTACAACATGTATGTTAGACCCTATACCATCTAAGCTCTTAAAAGAGGTGCTTCCAGAAGTCATAGGTCCTTTTCTGACTATTATTAATTCCTCATTGTCATTAGGATATGTCCCCAAAACCTTCAAACTGGCTGTTATTAAGCCTCTCATAAAAAAGCCACAACTTGACCCCAGAGAACTAGTTAATTATAGACCAATCTCGAATCTCCCTTTTCTGTCCAAGATACTAGAAAAGGTGGTATCCTCACAATTATATTCCTTCTTAGAGAAAAATGGTATATGTGAGGATTTCCAGTCAGGGTTTAGACCGTATCATAGTACTGAAACTGCTCTCCTTAGAGTTACAAATGATCTGCTCTTATCATCTGATCGTGGGTGTATCTCTCTATTAGTTTTATTGGATCTTAGTGCTGCGTTTGACACAATTGACCACAACATTCTTTTGCATAGACTTGAACACTTTGTTGGCATCAGTGGAAGTGCATTAGCATGGTTTAAATCGTACTTATATGATCACCATCAGTTCGTAGCAGTGAATGAAGATGTATCATATCGATCACAAGTGCAGTATGGAGTACCTCAAGGCTCAGTTCTAGGGCCGCTACTCTTCACGCTTTATATGTTACCCTTGGGAGATATCATCAGGAAACATGGTGTTAGCTTTCACTGTTATGCTGATGATACGCAGCTCTATATTTCCTCGCAGCCCGGTGAAACACACCAATTTGAAAAACTAATGGAATGCATAGTCGATATAAAAAATTGGATGACGAGTAATTTCTTACTGCTTAATTCAGAAAAAAACAGAGGTGTTAATCATAGGGCCTAAAAACTCTACTTGTAATAACCTAGAACACTCTCTAAGACTTGATGGTTGCTCTGTCAATTCTTCGTCATCAGTTAGGAACCTAGGTGTGCTACTTGATCGCAATCTTTCCTAAGAAAGCCACGTTTCTAGCATTTGTAAAACTGCATTTTTCCATCTCAAAAATATATCTAAATTACGGCCTATGCTCTCAATGTCAAATGCAGAAATGTTAATCCATGCATTTATGACTTCAAGGTTAGACTATTGTAATGCTTTATTGGGTGGTTGTTCTGCACGCTTGGTAAACAAACTACAGCTAGTCCAAAATGCAGCAGCAAGAGTTCTTACTAGAACCAGGAAGTATGACCATATTAGCCCGGTCCTGTCCACACTGCACTGGCTCCCTATCAAACATCGTATAGATTTTAAAATATTGCTTATTACTTATAAAGCCCTGAATGGTTTAGCACCTCAGTATTTGAATGAGCTCCTTTTACATTATACTCCTCTACGTCCGCTACGTTCTCAAAACTCAGGCAATTTGATAATACCTAGAATATCAAAATCAACTGCGGGCGGCAGATCCTTTTCCTATTTGGCGCCTAAACTCTGGAATAACCTACCTAACATTGTTCGGGAGGCAGACACACTCTTGCAGTTTAAATCTAGATTAAAGACCCATCTCTTTAACCTGGCATACACATAACATACTAATATGCTTTTAATATCCAAATCCGTTAAAGGATTTTTAGGCTGCATTAATTAGGTAAACTGGAACCGGAACACTTCACATAACACCGTACTTTCTACATCATTAGAAGAATGGCATCTACGCTAATATTTGTCTGTTTCTCTCTTGTTCCGTGGTCACCGTGGCCACCAGATCCAGTCTGTATCCAGATCAGATGCTCACTGCAGTCGCCCGGATCCAGTACGTATCCAGACCAGATGGTGGATCAGCACCTAGAAAGGACTTCTACTGCCCTGAAAGACAGCGGAGACCAGGACAACTAGAGCCCCAGATACAGTTGCCCTGTAAAGACCTTGTCTCAGAGGAGCACCAGGACAAGACCACAGGAAACAGATGATTCTTCTGCACAATCTGACTTTGCTGCAGTCTGGAATTGAACTACTGGTTTCGTCTGGTCAGAGGAGAACTGGCCCCCCAACTGAGCCTGGTTTCTCCCAAGGTTTTTTTCTCCATTCTGTCACCGATGGAGTTTCGATTCCTTGCCGCTGTCGCCTCTGGCTTGCTTAGTTGGGGTCACTTCATCTACAGCGATATCATTGACTTGATTGCAAATTAAAACAGACACTATTTAAACTGAACAGAGATGACATAACTGAATTCAATGATGAACTGCCTTTAACTATCATTTTGCATTATTGAGACACTGTTTTCCAAATGAATGTTGTTCAGTGCTTTGGCGCAATGTATTTTGTTTAAAGCACTATATAAATAAAGGTGATTGATTGATTGATTGTTGGCTGGAGTTCCTAATTGTAATGCTTACTTGGATGATCTTGTACTGTATTCAACTGGGTGGATGGAACATCTGAAACTCCTTCGTACATTGTTCGAACGTTTGAAGAAAGCTTCGTTAACTCTCAATCTATCTAAATGTGTATTTGGTAAGGCGATTGTAACTTATCTAGGAAAAGAAGTGGGAGAAGGCCAGGTAAAGCATTTAGAAGCTAAGGTGGCTGCTATTGTAGATTTTCCTGTGCCTACTTCTAGGCGAGAGTTGAGACGTTTTCTGGGTATGGCAGGCTACTACCGTAGTTTTTGTAAGAACTTTTCCACGGTAGTTACCCCTTTGATAAGTCTACTTAGCCCGGCTAATTCTTTTATCTGGACTGAGGAGTGCCAAAATGCATTCGAGGAAGTAAAAGCTATGTTATATAGTGCTCCTATCTTGGCTGCTCCAAATTTTGAACGGTGTTTTAAATTAACATAAAGGAGCTGGGGCTGTGCTTTTGCAACAGGATGATTTGGGAGTAGATCATCCTGTTTGTTACTATTCGAAAAAGTTTATTAAACACCAACGGAATTATTCTGTTATTGAAAAAGAGACCTTGGCTTTGTTGCTCGCTCTGCAGTTCTTTGAAGTGTACCTGGGTTCTTCAAATGTACCAATAGTTGTTTACACGGATCATAACCCTCTGGTTTTTCTTTCAAAAATGTATAATAAGAACCAACGCCTTATGCGTTGGTCATTGGTTGTTCAGGGATACAACCTTGAAATTAAGCACAAGAAAGGCTCTGAGAACCTGTTGGCTGATACTCTGTCTAGAGTATAGCTTGGTAAATAAACATTGTATGTTTATTTTTTTTTATGGGGTGAAGTGTTACGTCCCAGGTTATAATTGTGTTTTGGGTACGATGTTGTTTCTCCCTCCCCTCCTTTCTCTCTCCATTTTTACTTTCTATTTCAGCAGGGTGACGCGGGAATGGGAGTTGTCGAATTGTCAATCAAGGAAAATGTTAAGTGATGACAACGCGCGGCTTCACTAATGAGGACGCACCATATGATTAAAGGCTGCACCTGTGCGGGAAGCGGGAGGGGCTCTCGCACGCTAGAGCACTCATTCGGTCGCGACAGCACTTGCGTGCTTGGTTATGTTTGTCCTGTACTATCTTGTTCGGATATTACTTGTGGTAAAGTGTGTTCTTTGATAACTCAGTGATTAAATGGCCCATTCGATCATCTTCTCTCTAAGGTGTTCACCGTTTCTGCTATCTGGTTGTCAAACCAATGTTAGTAAACGGGCAAAGGGAAAAGAACAGGTAAGATATCACGTGATATACATGTGCCACACTGAGGTTGTCAATTGTGTATTGGAACACTAGTTTAGTGACTTGTGCCACTTGATTGTATGTTTTCTTTAGCTGGTAGCTAGTGTAGTTTATTTAGGGCGTCTTCGACGCTGAAGATTTTTTTTTCTTTTCCTTTTATATAGGGGTTTGTTTGTGAATATTGATGGTTGAGTTAGATTAGGAGTTTTTTTTATAGTAAGATTGGTTATCTTTTTGTTTCTTTCTTTGTTTTGGCACGGTCTTGTTTTTCTCCCTTTTCCCCGTTCTTTTGTAAACCTCTATATTTTTTTTTTTGTTTGATTTATGAAGTGTATATAATTTTGTAAGTTATGTAAATAATATTCTGGGTTAACGTTTAGCATGACCACTGTAATAAATGGACACTCACTTTGCCGAATTGAGGACCGGTTGTGTGTTGATGTTTATTTCCAGTACACGTTCAGTGTTTCAATGTTGCACCCCTTTATTTTCCCCCTAGACTTTAAAAAGGGTTTGTAACAGTGTGTATACATTGTTTTTTAGACCTTGATCTGATCTGAACATGGCAGAGATTATGAAATAATCAAAGTAAAACAAATATAAACCATTTTAAACATAAACATATATACACTGTGCAAAGTTCCAAAGACTAAAGTCTCAATCCCAAAGAGATATTCTTTACAAGAGTTAAGACTCATCCACGCTCCTCATATAATGGCTTGGTTAAATATGCCCCATACATGTCTACATTACTATGTAGAAATATTTGAATAACACCACCCCAAATGTTCACACAAAGAAAGAAGGTGTAACTTTACTGTTGCTGCCACCACCTCTGCCATGTTTTGAAGACGCTGTGCGTTTCATTCCAAAAGTGAAAATACTCACAACGTCATCAGTACGTCCTTCCAATGTGACAAGATAACGTTTACTAACACTACATTTATTAATTTAGCACACGCTTTTATCTAAAGCGACTTACAAATGAGGACAGTGGAAGCAATCAAAAACAACAAAATAAGCAATGATATATAAGTGCTATAACAAGTCTCATTTAGGTTAACACAGTACACTTAGCATGGTCTTTTAAATAATAGAATAAATAAAAGAAAACAGAAAAAGAATAGAGCAAGCTAGCTAGTTCTAATACAAGCTAGTGTATTAGAATAGTGAGCGTTAAAGTTAGAGGGTCAAATAAAGATGGAAGAGATGGGATTTAAGACGATTCTTGAAGATGGCTAAGTTGGGGAGGTCATTCCACCAGGAGGGAACATTTAATTTAAAAGTCCGTAAAAGAGACTTTGTGCTTCTTTGGGATGGCACCATCAAGTGACGTTCACTTGCAGAACGCAAGCTTCTAGAGGGCACGTAAGTCTGAAGTAGCAGATTTAGGTAAATGGGTGCAGAGCCAGTGGTAGTTTTGTAGGCAAACATCAATTCCTTGAATTTTATGCTAGCAGTTACTGGTAGCCAGTGTAAATTGATAAACAGAGGTGTGAAGTGTGTTTTTTTTGGGGGGGCTCATTTAAAATTAATCTTGCTGCCGCGTTCTGGATTAATTGTAAAGGTTTGATAGAACTGGCTGGAAGACCTACCAAGAGGGGATTGCAATAGTCCAGCCTGGACAGAACAAGAGCTTGAACAAGGAGTTGTGCAGCATGTTCCGAAAAGAAAGGGCTTGATTTTATTGATGTTGAATAAAGCAAATCTGCAGGATCAGACAGTTTTAGCAATGTGGTCTGAGAAAGTCAGCTGATCATCAATCATAACTCCAGGGCTTCTAGCTGTTTTGAATGAGTTATGGTTGATGTGCCTAACTTGATGGTGAAATTGTGATGAAACGATGGGTTTACTGAAATCACAAGCAGTTCTGTCTTGGCAAGGTTAAGTTGAAGGTGATGCTCCATCATCCAGCAAGAAATGTCTGTTAGACTAGCTGAGATGTGAATAGCTACCGTCGGATCATCAGGATGGAATGAGAGGTAGAGTTGAGTTTCATCAGCATAGCAGTGGTATGAAAAGCCATGTTTCTGAATGACAGAACGTAATGATGCCATGTAGACAGAGAAGAGAAGTGGTCAAAGAACTGAGCCCTGAGGCACCCCAGTAGTTAGATGTTGTGACTTGGACACCTCACCTCTCCAAGATACTTTGAAGGAACTATCTGCTAGGTAAGACTCAAACCATTGATGTGTGGTTCCTGAAATGCCCTTTGCCAGTAGGGTTGATAGGAGGATCTGGTGGTTAACCATGTCAAAAGCAGCGGACAGATCAAGCAGGATAAGTACTGAAGATTTGGATTCCGCTCTTGATATCCAAGAGTGTCCCAGATAGGTTCTCTATTCATAATATTTTGATAATTGCATGACTTACTGGCAACGTAACTACAACATCAAATGCACGTTTTTTCACCAAGTCAGAATATGGAGATGCTTTTAATATATAGTGACATGACATACAGCACGCACACTTCCACAACTGATGCACCACGCGCACAGTATTGACGAGAAAGGAGTTGTGAAACTTTCTATTTCATAAGGAGTTATGATCATGAAATAATGGCACAGACTGGCTACACCATCCCATCTCAGGATAGCGTGTTTGTTTGAGGCACTTTTCACTTCAACTGTGTCTGACAGGAGAATGAGCTTTTCTGAGGTGAGTCTTACAGTTTATAATAAATCAGTTGGTTGATAAAATGTATAAAATAAAGTAAAAACAAAAGTATTATCCACAGTCTACTTTAAATACTTTTTGTTAATATGTATACCTCTGTGATTATGGTATCTTTCCTTAATTATCTGAACTGTCTGCTTGCAAGTAACGTTATTACGCTAGTGTAGAATCATGACTATAGCATAATAGATTTGAGCTCTTATTAATGAAAGTTTGGGCTTTTAATCACATCTTATGTGTAAAGGAGCGGTATTGATAGCTTTGTAAATGTTTTTGATGGTAATTTGTCAATAGATAAATGGAAGTAAGCTAATTAATTTAATCTAAAAGTCTGCACTGTAGAGTCTTTCAGTGACGTCACTTGCGGTCTAAAAATGGCCTGAAACTATTTCAAACCACTGTGTTTCAAGCTAGCTTTGATTTTTCATTTTAAACAAATATTGATAAAAATTGTACTGTGATTTCAGGAGTGTCTTAAAAACACTATAAAACGTGAATTCTGATATCTTAAGATTTTTTTGTATGTTTTCCATAATACTATTTTCTTTTCTGCATTTCCTCTATTCTCTAGTTTGTTTATTTCTAATAAGGAGCTGGAGGCCGTGGAGAAGCAGATCACGGACCTTGTGGAGAAGCAGGCTCAGCTGAGAGAGCGGAGAGCCATGCTGGAAACAGTCAGGGGTTGACAATCATAAGTCCGGGGTAATTATATAGCACACTGCTAATTCTCCCACCACCTCTACCACAGAGTGGTTCTCTGCACAGACCCTGTGCACCCAGGACGCCATCTTCCCAGATGTCCTTCCCCCCATGCCACAGCATAAGACATGAGCCAGGCCCTGGCCGATGACCTCTCTCCCTTCGCCGCCTCCGGTCTTCGGGATCTCTGCCGGAAACTGATTTGCTCCACTTCGTGAGACAGAACACGACTCTGTGATCATTGGAGACTCCATCGCCCGGCACGTTCATGCTATGTTAGCTGAAGGTAAAGTGCACATTTACTGTTTCCCTGATGCTCATGTTCTTGATGTTTCTGCACAGATTCCCGTGATCCTGAAGGGTGAGGGGAGCATCGGAGTGGACTTGCTTCACGCCGGGGTTAACCACACCAAGCTGCGGCAGATGCAGACACTAAAGAGGGACTTCAGGAGCCTGATCGAGACGGTGCACAGCATATCACCTGCACGATGATCATTGTGTCTGGACTGCTTCCCATGTTTAGATGAGGACACGAAAGATTCAGTAGACTTTTTGCATTAAACGAATGGTTATTGTTATGGTGTAAAGAACGGAAACTACTTTTTGTTAATAATTGGAAGCTTTTCTGGGAGCTTTTTCGTGCTGATGGCCTACACACCAGCTGTTTCGGAGCAGATCTCCTGTTGGACAACATCTCCAGGACTCTACACTCCATATGACTAGTAAGCCAATTCTCAAATAACAGCTATGATGACGTTTGTTCTAGCCACTTACTTGTTATGTCCAATCAATAAAGACTTTGTATGTTCCAGTGTTAATTTTGACAGGCATTTTTGAATTAGCATTAGTCTTTAGGTTGAGATGAAAATGCTTAATACTCCTAGTCACATTTTAGTCATTTGAGTCTTTCATAGTTTTAGTCTAGTTTTAGTCTATGAAAAGTCATTGTATTTTTTCAACTTTTAGTCATTACGTTTATCTATTACTTTTAGTCAAACTGTAGTTACCAACATTTATTTTGATGGCTATTTTATATCTAGTCTTCAAACAAAAATAGTAATTAATTATTCTCTCTTTAGAGAGCCTGTCCTCCAACAAAAAACATCCATATAGGTTGTTTGTGCAAGCACCTTTTTTACGACCTATATTTACATTTTAAAGTTAAGCAGCCTCTAGAGGACATAAAAATAATGACAGTATCACGTTGCATCTGTCATCATGAAATGACTTATAATGTCATTACCAATCAAAACGCATGTTTATTTAAATGTAATGTGTTGTCAGGACTCGGGTATGATCTGTCCTTTTTTTTCTCCCTTTTTTACTACTGGTTTATTTTATTTTTCGTCTCTACTCATTTTTCTACCCTTTTATTAATTTTCGTTTCCATTTTTTCTCTCTCTTTGGTTTTAATATATTTTCTCTGGTTTTTCTTCCCACTCTATAGAGCCGGCTGATCCCGCTCAGCAATCTTGTCTGTGGCTCGTCTGACGCACCTGTTCCCTTTATCTCATTACCCACCCTATTTATTCTGCTTGATTTCTCTACTCTTTGTCAGTGTGTTTTTTGATGTATGGCATTTTGGCTTCGGCTCCGTCCGGTTCCTCCTGTCTGGTCTGTGCACTCGATTACTTGTTTGCCCAGTTAGTGTAACGTGTGCTTTGCCGTCAGAGCCTTTTGGACTGTTCTTCTGGTTCTCAACCCGGCCTGTTTTTAACCCTGTTGCTGCCCGCCGTTCTCAGCCCTGTCTGCACCTCACTTGACCCCCCCATCTGCTCGACTACTCTCCTGCCTGCCGTCTCATACTCATTGCCCTCTCCGCTCCTGGCGCTTTCGGAGGCTGAGTGCGGATGCACGCTGTGCTGTTGGAAGTCAAGACTGAGCTATTTTTTCCCTTATTATGTTTTTGGTTTCTCTGGACTTTAGGCCTTTGCCTTCCTTATCATAATAAAGTATAATTTTTTCAGCCTCATCTGCTCTTGGGTCCTTACCTGTCCTGACACCACACACTGACCAAGAATGGACCCAGCGGATGTCTCAACTTGGCATACTGCTTTGGAGCATCAGGGAGCGATGCAGGGTTCTGATGCCTGTCAGTAACCCAGTTGTGCAGGCTCGTACTAAGCGGGAGAGACATCCACCAGCCTACTTAAGTGATTATGATGTTGGGTATGAACAAGCCACATTCCAGATTCCAGTGCAGATGCAAGCAGTATGATGCCAGTGGCTACCATTCCAGCTGCAAAATCAGACGAAGTGCCTGTGCCTAGCAGAACAACTTCAGCACCTTCATCTGCGAGTTCACTTAGATGAAGAGGCTCGTGCAGCACATAAGACCAAAGAACTGATCACCAAAAAGCTCGAAAGGCAGCGCCACATTAAGCAGAAGGAGATGGAGCTGGACGAAGCATGTCTCATTTCATCACTTTCTTCAAGAATCAGAGACTGAAAATGCAGCAACTGTTCCACAAACCAGAAGTGTACTTAACTCAAGGCAGGTACAGACTGATATACTTTGTTCACAGAAGGTAGAGGTTGCTCACCACACACCGCATCAATTATCGGATAATACACAGCACTCTACACCTATCATACATCAGAGTGATCCTGTAACTACTAGTGATCGACCGATATTGATTTTTTATAACGGATACCGATACCGATTATTTGCATGTTTATGTACCCGATAACCGATATGCAGAACCGATATTTATTTACTGTTATACTTCTGTTTCTGACAATTATTACAACACAAATGAGCTGAAAAAAAACATTTTATTTATAACAATCACTCCTTCCTTGCATACAAAAAAAACTTTATATTTATACACAAATAAATAGAGGGGTCTGAGTCCAAAAAATTTAAGTGCACTGTGCAAGTGCAAGTGTCTTTGTTTTAAAATAAAAGCTTTGATGAGGTAAAAAAATAAAAACGGGTAAAAAAATAAAGCACAAAAATGATTCTAACATATTGGTGGGGGCGGGAGGGCTATTTAGGAGTGCATAGCTATTTAGTAGTGTAACTTAATACTCCCAGTTAAGCAGAACTAGGTTTTAGTGTAGAAAACAGAGTCTTTCAGCATTCTGCCCTGTAAGCCTGCTTCCTTCAAAAATTTCATGCAGTGGCCGTGCTTGAGGCTTCCTGATCATCAACCCAGTCAGGTGCTGAGCAATATGAACGAACTTTTATCCCGAGACTATATAAAATTAAACAGCACTTGTCAGTTGGCATTTTATGATCTAGATTCAATCTAACGTTAGATCATGAAATGCCAACTGACAAAGTGCTGTTTGACTATAATTTAATCAACCGCGATCGCGCATGGAGATAATAAATAATTAATTTCCACAAAGCGGTATATGTATATGTGTATTAGCGAAATAATTGTTATGTAGTGAATGATAATATAATCTAGTGTGTTTAAACAAGATAATCTTGTCAAAAGTTTCATTCAGTGGCATTGCTTGAGGCTTCCTGATCATCAACCCAGGTGCTGAGCAATATGAACGAACTTTTTTTCCCGATACTATATAAAGTTAAACAGCACTTGTCAGTTGGCATTTTATGATCTAAATTTAATCTAATGTTTAATCATGAAATGCCAACTGACAAAGTGCTGTTTGATTATAACTTAATCAACCGCGATCGCGCATGGAGATAATAAATAATTAATTTCCACAAAGCGGTAGGCTATATTTATATGTGTATTAGCGAAATAATTGTTATGTAGTAAATGAAAATATAATCTAGGGTGTTTAAACAAGATAATCTTGTCAAAAGTTTCATTCAGTGGCCGTGCTTAAGCCTCCAGATCATCCGTCAGTTGCTAAGCAATATGAACGAACTTTCTCTTCTACACTAATGGTGAGCAAATCCAACAGATAGTGAATTAAATTCAACGCTTTTCAGAATCAGAATCAGAATCAGAATGAGCTTTATTGCCAGGTATGTTTACACATAGCGTACGAGGAATTTGTTTTCGTGACAGAAGCTCCGCAGTACAACAGAATAACAGCGACAGAACATAAAACACATAATAAAAGAATAAAAAAAACATTTTTTTTATTTTCAACATGCACTCATTCATGTCTGTTTTATTTAAATCATGTAAAGATACGTCTTTATTGGAGCAGGACATGACGAACACTACATAACTCAATGAGTTCGTCTCAATTGTTTAGAAACAAGCTGCATAAATTAACTATATCAGGAATTTATGTCTCAGATCTCATTTGTGCATGTCTGTTATGTTAAATAAAGTTGATTAATTAAAGCAAACCAAGTAGAACATATACTTTACCTGTGCACTGAGTTGTTGTTGACTGATCTCCTCAGACGCCCGGGCTGCAATGGCGGAAATCTCAAAACGGCCACAAGATGGCGCCGTAAATCGGCGAATCCGATATTACAAAACCGATACCCGATTATGGAAAAATGCTTAAATATCGGGAAAAATATCGGTAAACCGATACATCGGTCGATCACTAGTAACTACTAAGTCCACAACTTCACATTCTTTTCCTGAGCACATTAAATCTCTCTGTGAATCCAAACCATTACATCCAGAACCTGTAACTGTTGTTCCTTCTCCTATCTATCCTGTAGCATTGCCAAGTATGTTACCCCAACTGGTAAAATTGCTGACTGCAGATGTTTACCCTCCTACAACAGTGCAGCCATCCTTGTCTTTTGGAAAACGTCTCAGGTTACAAATGTAACCTTGGTTCCCTGAGAACAGGGAACGAGACAATACGTCAACAACGCTATGGGGAACGCCTCAGGTGTGACAGGTGTCTGAAATCAAATATCAACTCACAGCAATCATGCTGACCGGCGACAGCCGTGAATCATCAGCTTGAATGATGAGCGTGCGACCTGGATATAAAAAGGGCGCCTTGAAACCATGACAATATCCTTTCGTCTGAAGGGACTGTTTGGCAGGCAGACCCTGAGGCATGGCTGGGAGACGTATTGTCTCGTTCCCTGTTCTCAGGGAACCAAGGTTACATTTGTAACCTGAGACGTTCCCTTTCGAAGGGAACTTCGACAATACGTCAACGACGCTATGGGGAACGAAATACCCACGCCGCCATGCTAAAGGGAGTGCATGCCCAATGGCAGTGACAACTGTCAGAACCAGCATTCAGTGAACGCTAGAACCACTCACCCTCAGGTCACACAGGGCTGTCAGTGACAGGACTCCCTACGGTCATAGCCCAAGCTATATGATACCACAGAAAACCTCCATAAACATAGTTTAGTGAAAGGTCTACCTGGGCCTGCTCAAGGGCCTAGGACCACAACTTCAACTTCTTAGAAGGGGTCCCTTCTAGGGAATGTGGCTAGGGAACCCGAGGGAACCCCAGCCAGTCACTATTCAGGGGAATGTACCACCTGAAAAGCCACCAGGCAGGCCTGACCTGGTGTCACTACATAAGACACTACAGACTGGCCACTTCCTGTCTGTCCGAAGACAGAGCCTCTGGACACTTGCCTTTAGGAAGGCATCCAGCCCGAGGAACTGCGGAGCAGGCAGTGAACCACTCGGCCCGGATCTCAGAGACGGGATATCCTGGAGAGCATGACTCAGCGTAGTGCTTTACAACCCTTGCCAGCGAGGGGAGTTTCTCTACTCGATCCACGGATCTACCCAGTGTTTGTGTTTCAAAAACACTGAGGAGGCCTGTGAGGGCCTTAGGACTGATCTAACTGGGAGGCCTCATGAGAGGCCTACGACCGACGGACCAGACTCAGGAGACCACATACTCACATTGACCCTCAGTGAGGGGAGCATGAGATCTACCTGGTAGGCAACCAGGCTGTAGCAGGATAAAAAGGTTCCAGGAGGGAACCCGTAGCAGAGAATAAAAACTTGAGCCGAGCCAGGGCGCAAACTCACCTCCAGTAGCTGCCTGATAAGGACTGCTAAACTGAAAGTAAGTGGCCACTAGCTTACGAAACCCAGCATCACCGTGAAACTACTCCCAGGGAGACCTGGAGAAGCCTACTACCTGACAACCACAGTATGTGGGAGCTCACCTTCAGAGAGGCCTGGTGAAGCCTGCTATCTGATAACCACAATATGTGGGAGTTCACCTACAGAGAGGCCTAGAGAGGCCTACTACCTGTTACCAGATAACCACCTTAAGTGGAAACTGAAAGTCATTTGGAACTCAACTCCAGGGAGGCCTGGTGAGGCCTACCACCTGACAACCACAGTATGTGGGAGCTCAACTTCAGGGAGGCCTAGTGAGGCCTACTACCTGATAAACACAGTGCAGGAAAGCTTACTTTCAGGGAGGCCTGGAGAGGCCTACTACCTGAAAACCATAGCTGATAGTGAGCCAGACTGGCAGTCCAGTTGACTGTCTTTGGGGCTTTGCCTTCAGGGAGGCCTTATGAGGCCTACTGCCTGACAGTTCAAAGAAGCGGGAATTCAACTCCAGGGAGGCCTGTGGGGCCTGCCACCTAGTAACCACAGTATGTGGGATTAACCCTCAGGGAGGCCTAGTAAAGCCTACTACCTGACCACCACAAAATGTGGGAGCCCACCTTCAGGGAGGCCTGAAGAGGCCTACTACCTGAAACAGTCTAATCAGCTGGATGTAACTGCTGCTGGGGACTCGCCTAACAGGGAGGCCTGGGCGAGCCAGCTAGCTGATAGCGAGTCTATTCTGCTACTTTACCGAACACTGCTGGAACCATACTATTAAAAACTTTTCCTATAGTTTTGTCCAAGTGTATGTTCCACAATGTTGCGACCCACCTCAGAGGAGGCCTGTTAAGGCCTACTAATCAGCAGTGAGCCTTCTGCCCGAACTACCAGGGCCAACCATCGAAGGTGAGCTGGCCTAGGAGCCCTATTGGGGGCTATTCCGTCAAGGAGGCCTGCTGGGGCCTACTACCCAACTGCAGCCTTCGCGGCAGAAATCTGTTGCTACAGCATCCTGGTACCTAATCACATTGCCAGAGGCAGTGTACTCAGCAAATAGCAATACCCTTATAGCAGGGGAGTACAACATACGCCATTCTGCCTAGTGGAGGCCCCATTAGGGGCCTACCTACTAAATGCATAGGCATCAGCCCATGGCAATGCTCTGGCTTCAAAGGGAGCGGAGTTCAAAAACCGGAATGGAATGTAGTTTAGAACTCCCTGCTCAACCGGAGCCATCGTGGTGTGAGGTAGATACATACAGAGCTGAGAATGGACTACTCAAAACTACCCTGAGTTAGCGGGGGAGTAACAACCATATGCCCCTGCAATGTTAGACAGGGAACAGGCCTGCAAGTGGCTCCAAAGGGTGACAGGGATTTGTCCTGCGCCCAGCCTAGGGGAGCGGGGGGGCTAAATTGCAAGCCAACCCACTTCAACCCATCGGTCGAGCGATTATCTCAACGGGCTGAGTGGAGCCAGCTCTAGAGGCCCAAAAACATCTCTGTTCGGCAGGGTCTGACAAACTCTCACTTCGCAGAGCGAAAGATGGCCTAACCCTGCCAGACTGATCCTACCTCAGCTACCACCCTGCATTACTCTATCACCCCTGAATGCAGAGAAAGGGGCGGGCCTTGGCCAACAACTCCCATTTAAGGGAGGAGGCTGAAATCAAGGGGAGGAAGCCTAACACATAATGAATGTGGCAGCTATACTTAGCAACACGCCTCCAACATCCCTAGCATAGCCTAGGCCAGCTACAGAGGCGGCCCGGATGAGGGCCGACCTACAAGCATAGATCTACCTGAGGGCTCGGAGGAGCCACAGCCTACTTGATTGAGAGGCCGTGAAAACACTCAACCTACTGAAACCCAACAGAGCTCAGGGGAGCGAGTACTCAGGATACCAATGTCACAAACCGATAGGCAGGACATCTATCTGAAGATCTATCTGAAGCGCCAGCGTCAGTCTAAACCTAAAGCAAAAAAGTTTTTTTTTTTTTTTTTTTTTTCTTTCTAGGAAGACCAACTACTCTACCCTCTGGGTGGCTAATAGCCCTGAGGCTAAACAGAAATGAGCGGTGGCCCACCACGCATATAAAATGTTATGACAGGAAGGCCATCACATACTCAGCACAGAAGCCAAATCTTCTTTGAGCTTCTTCCTAATTCGTTCTAGCCACCAACTGGGGGAGGCTTCAGGGCCCTAAAGTCCATACTTTAATTGCTCCTCTAAGAATGACCCCCTAGGTCTATACAGGGAACAGGGTCTGTAGAGAAATACAATCAGTGTTAGTTATACACAGAATTTTACAAACCAAAAGTTCACCTGCGGCGTGCGGAGTGAAGACCTTCGTTGCAGCGCTTGTGCTGAATGACCTCCCTTAAGTCCCTCTTTTTGCGGGAGGCTCGCCTCCTCTGTGTCCTACTCCTCCATGGAGGGGGGGCACGAGAGGCGACACTAGACCTCTGGTCCTGCCTACGGTCCTCAGACCAAGACGGACCAGGTCCTCCCGCCTGCCTGGGCTGGGGCCCGGATTTCAGCGGTATACAGGTCTTAAATGCAGCCGAGCACGCCTTCGCCTCCCTAAACTTCCCAACCACCGCCTCAACGGAGGTGCCAAAAAGTTTAGCAGGCGAAACTGGTGAATCAAGGAGAAGGGACTTTTCTTTCTCCCCGATATCAGCCAAGTTGAGCCACAGATGCCTCTCTGTGGTCACCATCGCCGCCATCGATCGGCCGATCGCGGCAGCAGTCTGTTTAGTGGCCCGGAGGGACAAATCTGTGGTCCGGCGCAACTCAGCGACCGCCTCAGGGGACAGCCCTGCCCCCTGGTCGAGATCCTGCAGCAGGTCAGCTTGGTAGGCTTGGAGCACTGCCATGGTATGAAGGGCAGCACCAGCCTGACCTGCTGCCGTGTACGCTCTGCCATTCAAGCGAGCCGTGGTTTTAAGGGGCTTGGATGGCAGAGTCGGAGCTTTTAGTGTCGACACCCGCCCAGAAACGAGATAGTTCGCAAACGTCTCGTCAACGGGCGGCATCGACACATAACCGTACTCACCGATCCCCTCAACATCAGCGAAGTTACCCCGCTGATGTCGATGAATACAGGCAGAGTACGGTTTCTTCCATGCCCTCTCGATCTCTGAATGGAGATCAGGAAGGAATGGAAGGCTCTGCTGAGCTGGTGTTCTATGTTCAGGGAGAAACCGATCATCCAAACGACCGCGAACGATCTCTCCCTGAGCGCGCCGCCATGGCAACTGAAGTTTGTCAGTGGCGCGCTCCATAACTTCCACCAACTCTGCGTACATGGGGCAGGATGGCTGACGAGGTTGAGGATCTAAATCATCCTCCTCAGCCATCTCTTGCCCGGCCTGAAGAGCACTCGCTGCAGTATTAGTAGGAGAAAAGTCTCCGTCATCCCCCTGCAGCTCACTCTCGTCAGCCGATGACGCGTCCGAGAGGTTAATGCCCCCCTCGAGACTGTCAGCGAGCTCCATCTGGGAGCCCCATGAAGCGCGTCGCCGCTCTGCCTCGGCACGAGCGGGACCCGATCCGCGAGGACCAGACGCTGAACTCTCTTCCCTCGAGAAGAGAGCCAGACGAGAGCGGAGCGTTCTCATAGGAAAATGCTCACAATTTGCACAGGACGCTCCCTCAAGAGCATCCCGTGCGTGCTCTTCACCCAAACAGTACACACACATCTCGTGAGTGTCACCCGGCGACAAATATCTTGGGCACGGGTCAGCACATTTCACGAATTTTTTAAGGACTTGCCTTAGATGTGCGTTTCATTTTCGCTGTAAGCAGACGTTTAAATCAGACAAAACAGTCCCTGAAGACGAAAAGGATATTGTCATGGTTTCAAGGCGCCCTTTTTATATCCAGGTCGCATGCTCATCATTCAAGCTGATGATTCACGGCTGTCGCCGGTCAGCATGATTGCTGTGAGTTGATATTTGATTTCAGACACCTGTCACACCTGAGGCGTTCCCCATAGCGTCGTTGACGTATTGTCGAAGTTCCCTTCGAAAGGGAACCAACCTATAGTCAAGGTCAATCAGGTGCCAACCTTACATTTTCAGCTAAACCAAATATGTGTCAAGATTCAGCAGGGACCAGTTATGCCCAACAACCTACCTTTTTAGTCCCAGCAGACACTCAACCTCATCCTCCAGCAGGTCAGTTTCAACAACCTTTTAGGCAACTACAGTTTAGCCCACAGCCATTATTAGAACCTATTGTTCCGTGTGTACAGCCACATCCACAATCACAAACCCCGGTAAATATGATGGACATGTTGATTGCCAGCTCACATTTTATACCCAAACCAGCTCTGCCTAAATTTGATCGTGGTAAGTAGTCTGACTTTGCCCTACTCAAAATGGCACTAGATAGTCAAGTGAGTGCCTACAAATTAGCACAAGCCTACATGCATGACCCCACCCATTTAGGGCTGTAACGATACACCAAACCCACGATTCGGTTTGACAAAATTCAAAATATATTTTGAGGAAAAAAAATATTTTTATTAACCCTCTGGAGTCTAAGGGTATTTTTGCAGCCTGGAGAAGTTTTGAAATGCCCTGACATTTGTGCTTTTTTCAGTTTCTTATAAATTTTATGCGTGGTTAGTGAAAAACTAAAAATGCACTGAAACACTTGAATAAGGCAAAAAAAAAAAAAAAAACAGAAAAACAACACACATAAAGAACAATGGTCCCCGGGATTTTTGAGAACTGGAGCTTGTAGCCTAGAATTTTTCTTTCTAAATTATTTGAAAATCATCTTGTTTACTCACTCACAGAAAACAATATATTGATTTAAATTTCTAAGACACTTTTTGTTGGTAAAAGTCATATGCGAGTAGGCGTCAACTATCATGAATATCATTGTGATTTACACCTGAGAAGACAAAGGCCTGCATAATGAGCCATTCAGTCAGCTGTCACTGAAAGGGAAGGGTTACAAGAAAGAATGTAAAGAAAAGAGAAGTCAGAGTCAGTCATCATCATCTGTGTACTACAACACCAGTAGTAGTCCAGATAAAACACCCCTTACCTCTCCATCCCACTGTACCTTCCGACCAAAGCCGAGAGACAAGTTTAAACCTTATTGTCCATACTGTGACACACAAGATCACTATCTCAGTTTGTGTTCAAAATTCAAGTCACTGACAACTACCCAGTTCGCAGAGTGGCTTAAAGGCAAAAGCTGTTACCGCTCTGGACGTAATCACAAACCAGAGGCTTGTACCCTCAAGAAACCCTGTAAAATATGTAAAAAGCAGCATCTTAAAGTGCTACATGATGTGAACATAGAGAAGCCCAACAAGATCCTTATGGTTAGTGCCTCTCCAAACACCATTTATCTTGACCATCCCAACCGTCCTCAACAGGTCATGTTAAAGGTGGTCAAAGTACTTTTGCATAATGCTAAACATTCACTTGAGGCTTATGCTTTGCTGGACGATGGTTCTGAGTGGACTATCCTCCTTTCTACTGCTGCACATTATCTCCAGCTACAGAAAGAACCAGAAACGCTCTCTCTAAAAATTGTGTGACATGAGGTTGTTCACATGAAAGGGGCATCTGTGTCTTTTGAAATTACCCCAGCTGACAACCCGAAACATAGATACAAGATTAATCATGCATTCACTGCTGATGACCTGGGTCTTTCCAAGCGTAATTACCCAGTGAGAGTACTGATGAAGAAGTACAAGGACCTACAGGGACTGCAGATCCCAGCAATTGACAAAGTGCAGCCTGTTGGTTTTGACTTTCCACATTTGCTTACCCCTACTCAGCCTGTTCGTGTTGGCCCTTCGGGGGGACCTTTGTCAATATGCACTTCCCATGGTTGGACACTTCAAGGTCCTGCCAGTGTGATTCATCTTCCTTTGGATGAGCAGCAGTGTTTTTTAACTGCAGCTGGACCTACCAACTTTGATCTTCAGGGGCATGTGGGGAAACTGTTGCAAATTGACACTTTGCCTTATATCAGTGAGAAAGCAGCTACCCGATCCAAGTTTGATTAGCAGCGCACTGTAAGATTGAATATAAATGGCATAATGAGATATGCCACACCACTCCTCAGATGGAAGGACAGTCCTTGTCTAAAAGCACCCAAATCTGCTTGCCTTTCACAGCTTCGAAGTACAGAGCGAAAAATCGTAGATTGTAGACCTGAGAAAAAAACCTGAGATTGTAGATTCCTCTACTGAGACATGGTACCTCCCTCATCACTTAGTCCACCACAATAACAAAGCAAGGCTTGTTTTCAATTGCTCATATCAGTTCAATGGACAAGCGCTGAATGATCAACTTATACCTGGTCCCATCCTGGATCCTTCCCTTCTTGGTGTTTTACTCCGGTTCCATGAGCACATAGTGGCTATCAGTGGAGACATCAAAGCAATGTTCCACCACATCAGACTTTTGCCAGAAGATCGCTCACTGTTACGCTTCCTCTGGAGGGACATGAAGAGGGACGAAGAGCCAAGTGTCTTTGAATGTCAGGTTCTCCCATTTGGGACTACCTGCAGTCCTTGTTGTGCAACATATGCACTGCGAAGACATGTAAAAGACAATAGTGAAGGCTTCGAAGATGTCCAAAAGTTTGTAGAACAGGCATTCTACGTTGATAACTGTTTGCAGAGTCTTGACTCCCCAGAGAAGGACTGTAACCCTTATCGACAGGATGCGTGTGTATTTGTCTTCTGGTGGGGATTGAAATCCGCCAGTGGGCCAGTAATGTATCTGCTGTAGTACAACACCTTCCAATTGAAGCCAGAGCAGCCAGTACTGAATTGTGGCTTTCTGAGCATAGTTTAGACCCACAAGAGCCAGGTTTGGGTCTCCATTGGAATTGTCTCACTGACAACCTTGGATATCAACATCGTCCTGTTGACTACTCTGAACCCACACTATGAAATGTGTATAAAGTACTGGCCACGTAGTATGACCCACTGGGTTATCTTATACCCTTTACAACCAAAGCGAAAATATTGATTCAAGATCTCTGAAAACTCAGGATTGGTTGGGATGACATCATCCACCCAGAAAGTCTATTAGTACAGTGGCAAGCCTGGGAGGCCGAACTGGCCAACTTGCACACCGTTGAGATACCAAGGGCATACATGCCACCATGCACTGATACAGTGGGCACACAGAAAACCATCCATATTTTCTGTGATGCCTCTAAACGGGCACACGGATTGGTCAATTACCTTCACACTCAAGATAAGCAAAATCAGATCCAGGTAGCATTTGTGATGACAAGGTCCAGAGTGGCTCCCCGCAAACAGATATCAATGCCCCGTTTGGAGCTTTGTGCAGCCCTCACAGGAGCGCAGCTGGCAAAGTTGCTCAGTAAAGAGCTGTCTATTCCTTCAATTGATATTATCCTATGGACCGATTGAACGACAGTCTTGAGCTGGCTGAGATAAGAATCCTGTCGCTACAAAGTCTTCATAGGGAAACACATCGCTGAAATCCAGGACATGACTTTGGAGTCAAATTGGCAATAGGTCAACACCACCGATAACGCAGCTGTTGTAGAAAAATTTATATTTTACTCTTACTTATTTACTTTCTTAGACATTTAGTGGGTTTTCATATATATATATATTTTCCTTTTGATTTAACTTGTGTTTCTCTCTCAGTATGTATGTTTGTCACCTGAAATGCAACGAAGACATCACACAGTAAAATAAAGAGCCTTTGAATTCTTTAGTGTGGGTAATTTACTCAAGAAAGATCAGAGGGGTTAGCCATAAATAAATACCTTTGACATCACAGGTGTGAAGATAATAAAAGCCCAGGGGGTTAGGAAGCCAATTGTGTTTTCTGAAAACAGCTAGTTTTGGTTTACGGGGTTAAGTGGAAATTTACAGAGAAGGAGCCTTGTAAGAAGTGGGGGTGATAACAGTATAATAAGGCTGTCTGTCTGTCTGGAGGTCTCGAGGCGCGAATGGGGCGTTAAGCGCGGCGCGGAAGACACGAATTCGCCTCATTCGCGCGTCTAGTTCGCGCGAATGACGTGCGAATAGGGCGCTTCACGCGAAACGCGTGTTAAGCGCGAATGGTGCTTTTTGTGCATTTAGCGTTTGATGCGAATTCGCATCTGCCGCCCGAGTTGAAAAATTTTAACTTTGACGTCAATTCGCGCCTCGTTAACCAATCAAGAGCCTGCTAGGAGTCACTCATTCAACAGTATGTTCCTGCAGCCTCCGGTTGTGCAGGAATACCCTTCTCCACTCATTCAACAAGGAGGAACGACTGATGTTGTCAGTGAGCAGTCAACCGGAGCTATATGACAAAATAAACAGGAATAAAAAGGACCTATCTATCTATCTATCTATCTATATATATATATCTATATATAAAACATATTAATATATAAATTGAATAAAGGCCAAAGATAAGAAACGTTTCATTTTACCCCAAACAAATTATATTTTATCTTGAACCACTAAAGAGACATCAGAGCCAGCGGCAAATGTCAGATGATCTATCCGAGGTGAGGCTGCTCTCGGCGGATACATGATGACAGAGCTCCCGCTGATCGCATGTAGCTCATCTCCGAGATCGGCGAAACACATTTTTTAAATAGACGCTGTCATTATAAATAAACCGCATATTTGAGTTTAAAACAACTAAATTCTCGCCTGAAATACTTTTAAAACTACATTTCATGACACAATAACAGTAATATTTTTGAAAATTATCCGAATAAAAATATCGGTTGAAAATGCTGCGTGAACTCAGCTGGCAGAAGCCCCCCCATGACGCGAATTCGAGTCTGTTGTGAAGTTAATTTCACGCGCGAATGATCTCAAAATGGTCAAGCGGCATAATAGGTGCGTAGACGCGAATTTGACTCTTAATTCGCGTTTGGTGTGAACACAGCATTAGGAATTGATATGAGAACACATTGTGCCTTACACATTGCACCAGCAGAGGCGCCATTGAACGGGAAAATCAGACGGTAAAGAACAAATTGGCAAAGTGTTGTGAGGAAACTGGACTCTCATGGGTGAAAGCACTCCCAACCGTGTTATTGTACATGAGAATTTTTTGTTTTGTTTTGTTTTAAGAGTTCATGACTTAGTTATTAACCACAAACTATCCATTGAGACCAATGGAGTTGATCATTTTTATTGCGTTTTGGATATTTTTGGACTTTTTTTTTACATCACATGCCCAACAAGACAAAATAAGACGCTGGATCTCTGTTATGGGACTATAAAGGGGGCATATAAGTCTGTACCATTGTCAGCACTGGGATCTGCTGACCATAATTGTGTGCAGCTCCTTCCTATATATAGACCCTTATTCAAGAGAGACAAACCTCAGACGAGAGAAGTCAAAATGTGGTCCAAAGATTCTATTGTCCGTCTGCAAGGGTGCTTCGATTGTACGGATTGGGAGGTGTTCAAAGACTCTTGTGTATATTGATGAACTGACAGATGTTGTAAGTTTATACATAACCTTTTGTGAGGATATGATTGTGCCTACACGTAATTTTAAAGGTCCCCTTCTTCGTGATTCCATGTTTTAAACTTTAGTTAGTGTGTAATGTTGTTGTTAGAGTATAAATAATATCTGTAAAATTCTAAAGCTCAAAGTTCAATGCCAAGCGAGATATTTGATTTAACAGAATTCGCCTACAAAAAAAAAAACGACCCGTTTGGACTACAGCCCTCTAGTTCCTGCAGTATTAACGTCACTAAAACAGTTTTTTTGACTAACCACCGCCCACATGAATTCACAAACAGGGGGCGTGGCCTTGTTGCGCTCCGACGGAGAAGAAGGAAGAGCTGTTTGTTTTTGTCGCCATGTCATTGAAACGCTGTTTTTTCATCTCTGAGTCCAATCACCTTTGTTTGGGTTTCCCAGGAACGCTGTACTTTGAGATTAATGGTTACAATTTATGTTTAACTCGGTTCCCGAAAATTATAATGCACATGTAAAACTATGTGCAGCTCATTTTGCTGAGGACAGCTTGCTGAGGACAACTTTCTCAATCTCAATCGGTTTAATGCTGGATTTACACAAAGATTATTCTTGAAAGATGGAGAAGTTCCCTCTTTGTCTGGAGAAGGCGTTGTTTATGGACCACAACTCGTAAGTGTATTGTATTATTTAAGTTGGTGTGTTTAACAGTTTCTTTAACTTATTACACAAAGGGCAACGCTGTTTAGCTTTGTTAACTAGATGTTAGGGCTGTGCAAAAAAACAAATGCGGTTTCATGCGCATCTCGTCAGTAAAAACGCTCCTGTGATTATAAATACATCTCCAGCACGTGCGTTCTAGCCCAATCACGTTACCAGGAGGGCAGCCTGCTCTCAGCTGCTGTCAAATCACAACACAGGTACCACTGGCCCAATCAGAACTCGTTACGTATTTCTGAAGGAGAGGCTTCATAGAACAAGGAAGTCATCAGCCCGTTTTTGTGACAGTGAAAACAGCAGTATACAGATAGGTGAACTGTGTGAAAAAAACTGTGTTTTTTTACACGCGAAACATGAACACATGTTATATTGCACATTGTAAACACAATCAAAGCTTCAAAAAAGTGCGTAAAACGGGACCTTTAAGGTTTTCCCAAATACTAAACCATGGATGTCAAAATCAGTCAAAATAAGTTTGCAGAATAAAAAACTAGTCTACAATCAGGAGGAAGATTTAGAGAGGGCAATAGCGAGGAAGGAGGTTAGAATGGAGATTGTAAGGGAAACAGGTCAATTTAGCTCAAAGGGAATCATTTAATAATTTAAAGGGAATTTGAACAGAATCACTGTTTCACGGCTGATCACTGAGACACCCTGCGATTCACTGAATGAGCCGTTTAACATCAAATCTGCGCTGGATATTAATATCCAAACTATAGTGAAAACACTATCAATTAGCACAGTAACAAAATCGGCAGTTTAAGGCATTAACTTGTAAGCACAAAACACAAGATACTTCTCTTTTCAATATATTAGACATCTAAGACATATAAACTAATCTAACACATAAACGCACGCACTCACACATTCACACAAGTTGCAGGAAGATTGAAAGTTAGGGAAAGATGAGTTTAAAAGAATGGAAATATGGAATCCCAAGTTTACAGCAATACGTTAAGTTGCATAGACATGAACAACCATCAATCACGTAATTAGCCCTCGCATTGAGTTCCTCAATGAGGTTAAAATTACATTAGATACACCAGTAAAGGTCACAGTCTGGAGGTTACTTGCGTCTCCTGTGAAAAGGGAGTCCCATTTGTTGTCCGATGTCGCTGATTGGCTGGAAGTTCAATAGTCGCTGAAGTGACGTCTTGGGTAACCCTGGTTGGGCGTTGGCTGAAGACGGAGTTTTGTGCGGGTTGAAGTTGAAACTCGACATTACAAAACTTAACTCAGAACACGAAACTCTCAAACAGAAAAGAAAAGTCTTTAGTGTGGGTAATTTACTCAGGAAAGATCAGAGGGGTTAGCCATAAATAAAGACCTTTGACCTCACAGGTGTGAAGATAATAAAAGCCCAGGGGGTTAGGAAGACCATTGTGTTTTCTGAAAACAGCTAGTTTTGGTTTACGGGGTTAAGTGGAAAACTTAAAGAGAAGGAGCCTTGTTAGAAGTGGGGGTGATAACAGTATAATAAGGCTGTCTGTTTTTAGTGTGATTCAGAGTTTGTTGTGTTTCAGGGTAGCTGCTGAAACAGTGAACACACCTCTTTAAGGAAAATAAACTTCTTCCCTTAAATATAATTTGATTCCTTGTCTCTTACACTGAGATGCTATTTGTTAGTAATTTTTGTTTTTGCCACAACACAGCAGATGACCTGACTAGGGGGAAGACTTTGTTAGAGTTAAGCAAATCTCAGCGCTGTAGTCAAGGTCCACAGTTCCTCCATCAACATCCTAACACTTGGCCATCCCTGCCTGAATTTGCAACTCCTGATGACCGTGATGAGAAAAAACTATTATTCTGTGTAAATGCATGTCTCATCAAGTCTCAATCTGACATCTCCAATATTAAGAGTTGGAAAGTATTGTTGAAGGCTACTCACCAGTCCGTTCAGGGGACAGCAGCTATTATGACTGCAGCAGATGCCAAAGCAGCTGAACTACACCTATTAAAACAAGCTCAGAGGGACAGCTTCCCTGAAGAGCTTACTGCCCTGACTAAAGGTAATTCCATATTGGCCCAGAGTCATCTTGCTTCACTTTCCGCCGAGAGTCGGGGGACAACTCCGCCGAGCTGAGGGCCTAGATCCAGACACAATGCATCCCATAATATTAGACCCTTAACATCAGATTATAATGCCTTTTGCCTGTATACCTTAATGCTCACCAATGTGGATTGTATAAACCCAACTCGTTAAAGCTTTCTTGGGTGTTACCCTCTGAGCCCCTTACTCTCTTACCGGAGTCACCAGTTTTCCAAGGTCTATCAGAACAATCCAGAGGTTCCATTTCTACACACCTCGTGGGCACTTTGAATATCGGGTTCTTCCCTTCGGCTTATCCAGACTTTCAAGCACTTGTCAACGATGTGCTGAGGGACATAGTCAACAGGTTAGTTTTCGTTTACTTGGATAACATCCTAATTTTCTCCTCTTCTTTTCAGGATCATGTCCAGAATGTTCGACAAGTGCTTCAACGTCTGTTAGAGAATCAGCTGTTTGTTAAGGCGGAGTGTGAGTTCCACGTTCAGTCAGTTTCGTTCTAGGGCCACATCATCTCGGTGGGGGGGATTCGCATGGACCCTGCGAAGGTGAGGGCTGTCTCTGAATGGATGACACCTGATTGCCGTAAGGCATTACAGCGGTTCCTGGGTTTCACAAATTTTTATCGGCGATTCATCAGGAACTTCAGGCAGGTGGTGGCCCCTCTGACCAAGTTAACCTCCACTAAAGTCAATTTCGCTTGGTCATCTGACTCTCAGAGGGCGTTCAATGACTTAAAACATAGATTTACCACAGCCCCTATCTTGGTAACTCCAGATCCCTCCCGGCAGTTCGTGGTGGAGGTGGATGCGTCAGAGGTCGGTGTCAGAGCCGTGCTCTCCCAGGTATCCTCCTTAGATAATAAACTGCATCCTTGTGCCTTTTTTCACACTGTTTGTGTCCCACAGAACAAAACTGCGTCATCGGTGATCGTGAGTTGTTGGCAGTTCGACTGGCATCCCTGGCTGGAGGGGGCGGCTGTTTAGAACCTGGAGTACATCTGGTCTGCACGCTGAGACAGGCTCGGTGGGCGCTCTTCTTCGGGCGCTTCGACTTCACTCTCTCTTACCGACCTGGGTCCAAGAACGTTGAACCAGATGCGCTGTCATGTCTTTTCGCTTCTCCAGGCGATCCGCCCCCCGACACTACAATACCTCCAGGATGCGTGCTGGGGTGCTTACCTGGGGAATAGAGAAGCTCGTCAGACAAGCGCATGAGGGAGTCGGGCTGACCGCCAGTTCATACGCCGGTTCGTGGGGGCGTGTTTGGTCAGTGCTCAAAATAAATCATCTAATTTTCCTCCCGCTGGTCTGTTAATGCTGCTTCCCGTCCCATCCCAACGGCCAGACTGAGCGTGCCAACCAGGATCTCGGTCGGATGCTTCACTGCCTGACATCCCATAACCCGTCCTCCTGGAGTCATCAACTGACGTGGGCAGAATATGCTCACAACTCGTTACCGGTGTCGTCTACAGGTATGTCCCCATTCATGTGTTGTCTACAGTAGGTGGCCAGCATTTCTGGGGCTTACCGCCGCGGCAGTACCGCGGTGGTAACTGAAATTGAGTCGCGTGTTAAAATCATTCGCGAAACTACCGCCGGGTGGCGCAAAGGGTTCAGCTGGAGGGCAGGGCTGGCCCGCGGCATAGGCAAATGCTAAGGGCGCCACTCATCCATAGGGGCGCCAGAATGGGTGAACGAGTGAAATTTTTTTTTACATATTTTTTTTATAATAGGCTACTATTTAAAAACCATTAATTCGAAATACTACCAAATAAAGCAAAAAAAAAAAAAAAAAAAAAAAAGTCAGGCTCTTCAATCTTCCCCCGCCCATCGACTGCTTGAAGTGTGTCAGAAACAGAGCGTGCGCACGATCAGTTGTTGGTAATTTGTTGTGTAGCGTGCCCGAAGCCGCATCCAATGTAGACAGCACTGCTTTTGTTAACACACAGCTCGTAGAAACGGGCCTGGCAGCTCGCGCCAGTTCTAGACACGGTGATAGTTTCCTGATTGTGATGGAAGGCCGAATTTACATGACACATTATAAATGAGCATAGTCTGGGATAGATACAGTGCCAAAAAGAAGAGAAGAGGACAAAGACAGAGGTAAAGAGATGTAGGGAAAGAACAATTTATTGCATAGGAGTAAGATACTATAATTTAATGGCAGTTATTTTTACCTTAAACTTAATGTTAGCAGTTGTTCTGAGTTCTGAGTCCCCAGACTGTGATTTTGTACAATCATGTCAGTTTTAAGACGCATTTTTTTATTATCACTTTTTTATTAATGTTTTACTCTACAGTTGTGCAGTTTTGGGGGGATACAGTACAGGCCAAAAGTTTGGAAACATTACTATTTAAAGTTTCTTCTGCTCATCAAGCCTGCATTTATTTGATCAAAAATACAAAAAAAAGTAATATTGTGATATATTATTACAATTAAAAATAATTTGTTTTCAATTTATTATACTTTAAATTATCATATATTTCTGTGATGCAAAGCTGAATTTTCAGCATCATTACTCCATTCTTCAGTGTCACATGTTACATCCAGTCTATCACATGATCATTTAGAAATCATTATAATATTATGAGTGTTGGAAACAGTTCCGCTGTAATGTGTGTGTGTGTGTGTGTGTGTGTGTGTATATATATGTATATATATATATATATATATATATATATATATATATATATATATATATATATATATATATATATATATATATATATATGCTAAATCATGAACACAATGACAGGGTGAAATGGGCTGTGATGCATGGGGCGCCAGGTAAAATCTTGCCTAGGGCAGCAAATTGGTCAGGGCCGGCCCTGCTGGAGGGGGTTGGGTTTTGGATAGTTATTCATGGCTTGTGGGGTCGAGATAAAGATGTGAATTGCTCTTTCATATGGATAGTGTCATGATGCTTTCACTTGCTGAACCGGTTTATATAGGACTGTTGTTTTGGTTATATTCACAGTGCTGGCTCTCTCTGATGAGAGAAATGCAACATTCACACATTACACTATTCCTTTTCGTTTAAAAACATTTCAAGCTTTCTGTAGATATATTTTTAATGAACCTATGTGAGACACCACGATATTATGTTAATTAAAAAATTATCATTATCATGAAAAATTAAAGTGATGAGATGGCGCCTCCCTGTCATTAATGCACATTAATAATTTTTGCATAAACACTTGAATATGAGCTTCTTATCACGAGTAAAATTCATGCCAATAGCCAACATATTTAGCTTGATCAGAAGGTTGACTGCAAGAGTCGAGCGGGATGTTAGGAGTTAGTCTGTTTCTTTTACTGATTATTTTCGGGTTAAAGCATGATTTAAGCAGATTCACACAAATCACACTCAACCGCTTTCGCAATAATGCGTTCAAACAAATGTAATCTTACAGTCAGTGTTGGGAAAGTTCACTTTCTACATGTACTAGTTCTAAGTTCAATTCACAAATTTTAAAATGAACTAGTTCAGTTCATAGTTCAAACCACAAAATTTTGAACTAAGTTCACACAGTTCCAAAAATGAACTAGTTCATAGTTCTTTTTTTCCATATGTTGCTGCGAGCTTTCATTTTTCAAAATTATTGCAACAGCCCATATAGAATCACAGACAGCAATTATTTTATCAGTTTTAACAATGAAACTATGCGTCAGATTTCATCTTCATATCCAATTTTGAATCCTTATCCAACCAGGGTTTACATTAGCATTGAGGGGACAGCACTTCCCCCTTGTTGCTTTAATGCTTTGTCTCCTATTCTCACCGACCTTGTCTATCATAAACATCATAAATTTATTTTAAATGATCATACGCCTTCTTTCTACATGCTGCTGTCGCCTTTTTTTTTTTTTTTTTTTGATGACGCGTCACGTATGAGACGGACGGTGTTGCCAGATTGGGTGTTTTTCCGCTACATATTAAGACCCGTTTACGGTGTGTTTTAGCCAGTTTTTCGTCTGGAAGGCTCTATAGAAATCTGGCACCCTATTGAACAGTTGACCTGAGAGAGCGTGCCGTTCACAGACACCAGAATGAACGAGTTGACAGTAACCTTCATCGGGCATTAATTCAGCACGTTCAGTTCACGTTCGCCCAAAATATGAACGAGTTCATGAACTATCGTTCAATGAACGCGTTCAGGAACAACACTGCTTACAGTGCTATATCAGCATGCTATCTGATTTTTAAATCTTGAAGAAGTTATTCGATCTGTTTAGATAAAATAACTGACAAAGATGTTATTTTCATCACAAACAAAATTTTCACAGCAGAAAGCAGCAATTAAAGATGTAGCTAATGCTTACAATGTTTGGCATGAGATATAGGGAAAAAGTTTTCACATAGCTTAAGCCACTTTGAAACTCTCCTGTTATTTTTTTACAATTATTATTTTATATGCTTTGTTATGAACATAACATTTCAAACATACTGATATACTTTATTCATGGAGTGAAGGCGGAGCGTGTTTCTGGTATCAGTTCGCGCGGAGGGGAAGTTGTTGCTGCTCACAGACTCTGCTGCGAGTGAGAGAGATGTTTAACCTGACGAAACGAACATCCGCCAAAAATCAACCTGCAGCAATGCTCGTTCATTGACTCGCCAAGCTTTACTTTTGTAGGTCGCATGGCAGTAAATAATTCGATAATATAACCATGCAGTCAATACAGATATTTAATAAAAACGTTAAAACAAGCAGGGCTGTAAAAAAAACAATAAAAAAACGCATGCCAGGTCTACACCGGTCTGGAGTGGAACGATCGAACCAAATACAGCAGAACACAGTGATGGATACACTGGACACGATCCCCATCAGTGAACTGATGCTTGTTCTGTTTATGATTAAATGTTCTTACACTGCGTTCAGATGATTTGACACTATAGTGTGATGTCATCAAGTTTAGACACACTTTTCGCTGTGGGACACAGATGACAACTGGGATTTTTTTTAGGCCATATGATATTACCCTACTTTAAAAGCAAGTAAAGAAGGTTCCCTTTAAAATTACTTTAGTTATCAATTACTAAAGCTTTTTTTTTTTACATCGTGTGAATGTTGTTGATTATAATGAGAGAACTTGCGTTTAATTGTGAGGACGTTTTATTAATTCTTTAGAGTTTCAAAGATTTAATCGTGCTGGTTTAATTTTATTCGTTTCTTGTTTTAGGCAAATTAGGCCTAAATAATGGGAACGAAATTATACACTGCTTCACATTTAAACATGCAACAATTTCTTAATCAGTTTACAGAAAAATGTCTTTTTCCCAATAGGTTATGTCAAAATAAAGGGCAGGTAACGAATAACAAAAATGCATGTTGTTTTATTAAAGGAAAAAATATATTTATATTTAAAATATAAATTAAAATATAGGCATAATATATTAAAATATTGACATTTTGCATATTAATCCATGTAGCCTACCCCCCTAAAATAGGCTACAACTTTTAATGCTTGGATGCAAAGTAAACCACAATTTATTTCGAATAATATAATGCATAATTAATATAATATAAATAATACTGCACACCTTTTAAATGTGTCCAATCTAAAATATGGTTTAATACCATGTAGCTTAGAACATATAAGCACAGACTCTTTCTCTTTCTTGTTCTAAGAAATGCATATAACTTCATAAATACCAAACTTTCTTCTGTGAGTATTAAATATTAAATATATTAAATATTTAAACTATAGTGTTTTTCTTTCATTTTCCGTGACTGAAGCAGTCAAATGTAACACATCAGCAAGGCAAAACTGACGTCTATTTGCGAAAATGTGCTTTGATGCGCTTGTTTTATAACTTGTGGTTAAAGCGCCACTCAGCGGTCAAAGGCTGCACATGCACTTTACACCGTTGCGGCGTTTTGGATGTCTAGTTAGTGTAGGTCATCAGCCCCCTCTGTTTTCTTCCCAAGGCAACGATGCAGCTGTCCCTTAAGTTCAGGCTTTTGTTCAGCTCTGTTGTCGCACCTGGAGCAGGGACAGGGAGGTGCTTATCCGAGCTAGGGGACGCTTTAAGATTGCCGTGGACCATCACCATAGGTTGATGCCTCATAATGTCTACAGACAACTCGTATGGCTTTCCACCAAGGATGTGCCACTGAGGGTCCCATCGCAAAAATTGGCTCACAAGTTCATTGGACCATACTGCATTTCCAAGGTTATGAACCCGGTGATGGTCCGTCTTCTATTGACCAATTCTCTTCGTCGTGTGCACCCTGTCTTTCATGTGTCCAAAGTTAAACCTGTCTTGCGTTCTCCTCATTCCCCTACTGTGTCTCCCTCTCCTCGGGCGCTTGACGCTGGATCTATAGCTGCCCATTGCCTCAGGTGTGTGTTCATGGTGTTTTCACTACTGTTTGTGTGCACTTGGATGGGTTAAATGCAGAGCACCAATTCCGAGTATGGGTAACCAGACTTGGAAAATGTCATGACTTTCATATTAAGTCTGCCCCCCCCCCCCCCCTCCACCTCCCTGGATCCCTTCCAGTTGGCATATCGGTCCAACCGCTCGACCGATGATGCCATTGCAACTGCCCTCCACTCAGCACTCACACATATAGACAAAAAGGACTCATACATCAGAATGCTGTTCATAGACTTCAGTTCAGCATTCAACACTATCATCCCTCAACTGCTCATTTACAAACTGGTCCCGCTGACTCAACACTTCGCTGTGCAACTGGCTTTTGGACTTTCTGACTGGAAGATGTCAGGCAGTAACACATCCAGGGATCAGCAGCAACACATCCAGCACTATCACACTGAACACTGGGGCCCCCCAAGGATGTGTGCTGAGCTCCCTCCTCTTCACTCTGCTGACCGTCACACAACTCCAACCACTTTATTAAGTTTGCGGATGACACGACTGTGGTGGGTCTTATTAGCAACATAGATGAGACCAACTACATGAGCAAGGTGATCCGCCTGGCCAGGTGGTGCAGTGACAACAATCTCTCTCTGAACGTGGAGAAGACAAAGAAGATAGTTGTTGACTTCAAGAGAGTGCACACTCAGCATGTTCCTCTGACCATCAACGGTCCAACTGTGTAGAGAGTGAGCAGCACCAAGTTCCTGGGTGTGCTGGACTGAATTCACAGCAGCACTGGCCAAGTTATCACGTAATTTTTCTACTTCCTCCGCAAACTAAGAAGAGCCAGAGCCCAACCCCCATCATGTACACCTTCCACAAAAGCACCATCGAGAGCATTCTAAGGAGCTTAATCACTGTGTGATATGGTGCCTGCAATGCTTCCTGCCACAGAACTATGAACCCCCCCTGCCCCCCCAAATTCCACATGCCCAGATCCTTACACCCCCCCCCCCCCCACACACACACACACTAACATACGATCATATGCAACAGTCACTTTGTCCTATGTTACAAAGTAACTTTACATAAAATGATGCTTCTACAATATTTAGTAGTAGCTTATAATTGGTGACTGTCAGTTTGTGCGCGTATGAAAGGATATTTCAGAAGAAATTTTTTTTTAATACAAGTCGCAGTCAGCCAGAAGATGAACATTATTTACAGCAATTATTATATGATGCAGTCACACTTGTAGCAATATTTGTTAATTCTGTTTGTTGATTCAGGGTTAGCATCATCTGGGGTCCTCTGAGGGGTCATCATCATCTCTTCTCAGGTATTCTAGATCCAGACTGGTGCTTGTGTAAATCCCGTGGCAAAACAGAGAAACAAATAGAGACATAATTTGCATAGCTGCTGTTCCAATAAAGTAAAATTAATTAGTTTAACCCAAGTTAAAGAATAGGAATGTGCATTTGATCAGATACAACTGCAGTCACAATTTAAGAGATGCATTATTCAAATGCTTGGCAAAAGAGATGCATTTTTAATCTAAATTTAAACAGAGAGAGTGTGTCTGAACCCCGAACATTATCAGGAAGGCTATTGCAGAGTTTGGGAGCCAAATGTGAAAAAACTCTACCTCCTTTAGTGGACTTTGCTATCCTAGGAACTACCAAAAGACCAGCGTTTTGAGACCTTAGGGAGCGTGATGGATTGTAGCATGGTATAAGACTAGTTAAGTACGCAGGAGCTAAACCATTTAGGGCCTTATAGGTAAGTAATGATAATTTGTAACTGATACGGAACTTAATAGGTAGCCAGTGCAGAGACTGTAAAATTGGGGTAATATGATATTTTCTTGACCTGGTAAGGACTCTAGCTGCTGCATTTTGGACTACCTGTAGCTTGTTTATTAAAGATGCAGGACAACCACCTAGAAGTGCATTACAATAGTCAAGTCTAGAGGTCATGAATGCATGAACTAGCTTTTCTGCATCAGAAACAGGTAACGTTTCGTAGCTTGGCAATGTTTCTAAGATGGAAGAATGTAGCTTTTGTAACATGGGAAAAATGATTTTCAAAAGACAAGTTGCTGTCTAATATAACACCCACATTATTGACTGTAGAGGAAGTAGCAGTGCATCCGTCTAGTTGCAAATTGTAATCTACAAGATTCTGTGTACTGTTTTTTTTGGTCCAATAATTAATATCTCTGTTTTATCCAAATTTAACAAAATAAAATTATTGGTCATCCAATCTTTTAAATTTTTAACACACTCTGTCAGCTTAGATAATTTAGAAGTTTAATATAGTTCAATCAGGACCACTTCCGTCAAGTATATTTAATGACAATTATAATTGCATACAGTTAGTGTTGGCGGTATGGTTATGTTCTGGGCAACACTCCACACACCTGTCCATGCAGCCATGCTTGGACAGAGTGGGGAGAGCAGCAAGACAAACCCCCAAAACAAGCAAATGCCAAAACACCCCAACACAACTAATGCAATTTGAATGGCCATAAATGAGAAATGTTGCTTGATACTATATTTATGGGGGAAGCATCACCCAAACTCGGAGAGAAGCATACAACAAGCATGTTGCTTAGCTGCTTATGCAAAATATTTGAGAGAACAATATGGGGAGCATACACCCCTAGCAGCAGCAGCAGCCTAATATGATGGAAGTTTGTATATCATTCAATTTAAGTCTAACATGCTGAAAAATCACATTAAGGTGGGGGGTGGGAGCGTCACCCAAAGTTAAGCAATTGTGCAACAAATGTGTTCTTAAAATGCTTAAAAAGCTGCAGTAGGTAACTTTTGACGCTCTAGCGGTTAATAAACAGAACTGCTTGCGTCTTGCGGTAAAACATTGTAGCCGGAACTACTTCTCTCTGTTTATGTCTATGAAGAATCACAAAGGTACTGGGTTCCTCCGCTGAAGCAATCTAAAATAGTCTGAATATAAACACTCATTATAGGTGTACTCTAGTGATTCAGGACAGGCTGAAAACAGGGTTTGGAAAATGGATTCATGGTGTACTCACGTATTCTATACATTTATACAATCTATACCACCCAGAAATAAGATTTCTCCACTCATCCGATTTGGCCATGTTCAGCATGAAAATCCATCTCTTTAACACTGAACAACTCTAAATCCATGAAACACCATTGTAGCCCCCCTTTGAGCAAACGTCTGATGCATACAACCCCTTGCTGCGGCATGAGGAACACGTAATATGCATTAATGCTGTAGATTGCATAATGGAGGGTGGTAGTCCAGCAGGGGAAGCATGTGTCACACCCAGGGGCGGGCTATGCTTTGACTAAGCCACACCCCTTCTCAACTTCCACCTCGAGGAGGTCCCCAAAGCCAACCCAATGGCCAAACAACACGAGAACAAGTAAGTGATAAAACAAATCTTTATTTAAATATTTAAGAATAGCTTGGGGAATAGGGAAAGGGCAATTAAAACTAAACTCTGACTCGGCCCTCCAGATGGGCTATGGCCGGGAAGAGGTCAGGGAGCAAGGGGGCCACGGGGATCCGGGGCGTGGGACTCGGGGCCCGGCCAGAGTCTTAGGTATCCGTAGCGCCCTCCTTCTTCCTCCTCTTCGCTGAATACAACTCACGGTAAGTACTGGTTCACACAGTTCGTTCTCGGGGTGCTCACTCGCTTTCTCTTTCTCCACAGGCAGCGGCGTAAGTACAGGTTTCCTCGGTCTCTCCTCGTGTTACCCACTCTCTCTCCTTTTCTCTCCACAGGTATCAACTTGGGCACAATAGCACAGTTAGTTTGCTTTGAATGGCTCTCACCTCTGGGCTGGACACAGCGTACTGTAAGTACAGGTTTCGCTCTATTTCTCCTCGCGTTATCCACTCTCTCTCCTCCTCTCTACAGGTATCAACTTGGACACAAAACACAGTTACTCTGCTTTGGATGGCTTTCACCTCTGGGCTGAACACAGCGTACTGTAAGTACAGGTTTCCTCTGTTTCTCCTTGTGTTACTCACTCTCTCTTTCCTTTCCTCTCCACAGGTATCAACTTGGACACAAAGCACAGTTACTCTGCTTTGGATGGCTTTCACCTCTGGGCTGGGCACAACGGACTGTAAGTACAGGATTCGCTCTATTCCTCCTCGTGTTACCCACTCTCTCTCCTTTTCTCTCCACAGGTATCAGATTGGACACAAAGCACAGTTAGTTTTCTTTGAATAGCTCTCACCTCTGGGCTGAACACAGCGTACCGTGCTATCTCCGGAGAACTGAAGCACGCTCACAACATATACTGTACTGAACTAGGCTAGAACCAGCAGTCTCCTTGTCCTCCCGCGACGAAGTGCGTGAAGGCGGGGGTTTATCTGACAGGACACACGGCAATACACAGCAACCCACAGCAATATACAGCACCACGTCAAAATTATAGGTTTTCACAGCACGAAGACTCACCCACCACACTCAGTGTACGAAAAGGACACCCGTCTTCCTTCACTTCGCTTGGTTCGGATCTGGCGATGGAATATGCGGCCTAGCTAGTGATGTCGTCGTTGTGACTACTTCAAAAAGTATTCCTTCGGCTCTCCCACCACGCTATATTAGGGGTAGGGCCGCCCTCCTCCTCCTGGGGAGATCTACACAACGCCAGGTCAATATACAGGGCACTTTCGGCTTGCTCTTAGTACTCACATCAATGCCGCTTCCAATCCCCTTTTTCACGTCGTCTCAATTCGCCGTATAATCCGTTCACTTCTCAACCTTTAAGGTTCGCGATGTCTTCACAATCATACAATTCCAGCCTGAGGGAGAGAGAGAGTTAGACAGCCACCAGCAGCGCACCAAGACGGGCACGACACAGTGCTTCACACACACCAGAAAGAGCCCCCGGACTGTGAAATAACTTGGCCTTAAGTACTGCCTTGTCCAGCGTATCCTCCAATCACCAACCGCTGTCCCTAACTAGGCACAGGTGCATCGAATTCCCTGATTCTCCCTCTTACGGCGCTACCGGAAGTTCCGGTGTTCTGTTTTTCCGGTCCGGGCGGAAACACTTCCGGGCGGAACCAAACTTCCCGAATTTTGGTTCCGCCCCTAAAGATCGTCACCTTGTGACATCCTCCCCCGCCAATCCGTTCTAGTCCCTAGAACGTCCTCGGGCTGTCCACTCACCATAGCGGGCAGGGGGTCGGCCTCGGTTCTCTCGCTGGGATCGTCTCACTGGTGAATCGGGCTCAGCTTGTTCAGGGGCTGCTTCTGGTTCTCTCGGGGCGATCGGGGGTGGTGCCACCACGGGTCTCCCTGGTACCACAGCCCAACCTTCAATCCAGGGGGCCGCTGGTACAGGTTCCGTGGGGACTTCTTCCACGGCTTCAGGGTAGTTAGGGCATGGGCGAATCATGTTCCGGTGCACCACACGGTCGGGGCCTGACTTCCCTTCTGGCCGGATGGTATAGACCGGCTGTCCCGGCCTCTGCTGCCGGCAGACTACATAAGGGGTGGCCTCCCAACGGTCACTCAGTTTCCCCTTCCCCTGCCGCCGATTATCTCTCACCAACACCCTCTCTCCTGGCAGTAGAGGGGCTTCTCTAGCAGTCCGATCATACAACCGCTTACTTTTCTCTCCTGCCGTCTGTATCCTTTTCGACACCTGCTCGTAGGCGAAATGCAAGCGCTGGTGATGGCGCCCCACCCACTCCGTTACACTTGCTTCCTCTTGGTCGGCTGTCACTCCTAGGACCAGGTCAGTAGGCATTCGTATGTGTATGCCAAACATCAGGTACGTGGGGGCGTAACCCGTAGTACTATGTATACTGTTGTTATAGGCCTGTAGGAGGCTTGGCAATGCACTCACCCAATCGTCCTGCCGTTGTTGGTCCAAGGTCCCCAGCAGCCCCAATAGGGTCTGATTGAATCTCTCACAGCCGCCGTTCCCCTGAGGATGATACGAAGTGGTGTGAGTTTTCGTGCAACCGTACAACTGGCATAGTTCTTTAATTACCCTGGACTCAAAGTTGGCTCCTTGATCGGAGTGCAGAAACTCCGGGCATCCGAACGTCTGGAAGACGGCCCGCCATAAAACTGTAGCGGTGGTGGTTGCAGTCTGGTCGAGGGTGGGGATAGCCCAAGCGTACTTTGTGAACAAATCCGTTATTACCAAGATGTTCTGGTAGCGATCTCGTGGTCGGCCCAGTGTCAAGAAGTCCATAGCCATGATATGAAGGGGGGCCTTCGCATGGATGGGTACCATTGGCGCTCGGACCTCCCGTCTGGACTTAAACAATATGCATCTCGGGCAAGCTTGAATTAGGGCGTGCACCGATGCCTCTAGCCCGGGCCAAAAGAAGAATCTCCTAAGCAGGGACACGGTCCTCTCCTGTCCCTGGTGCCCCAACTGGTTGTGGTACGCCGAAACTAACGCCGTTACCTCATCTGCGGGTACCACGATCTGGCGTACTTCTTCGCCCAACTTCGGGTCACTGACCCTTCTGCACAGAACGCCATCTCTCAGCTCCAGCCTGTCCCATTGCCCCAGCAGCCTCCTCCCAGTATCCGTCTGGGCTAACCTCTCCGCTGGCGTCAGCCGTCGGCCCTGTTCCAGCCATTCTCTTACCAGCCGCACATCTTGATCCCTGGCCTGTCTCTCCCTCCACCGACGGGGATCCCATCCCCAGTTCTCAGGCACGGCCTCTTGTCTGCTGCCTGGTGCCTCTACTGCTCCTACCATATAGCCCTCCTCCGGGCTGGCCCCTCCGGGGCTTTCCGCTTCGGGCAGCCTTGAGAGGACGTCCGCGTTCGTGTGTTCACGCCCTGGTCGGTACTGTAGTTGATAGTCAAAGTTGGCCAGTTGGGCCACCCACCGCTGCTCCACGGCTCCCAGCTTCGCCGTCTGTAAGTGTACTAATGGGTTATTGTCTGTAATGATCGTCACCTTGGCACCCCAGAGGTAGTCTTTAAATTTCTCACTTAGGGCCCACTTCAATGCCAGCAGCTCCAATTTGAAAGAACTATAGTTCGCATCGTTCCTCTCGGCTGGGTGGAGGCTCCGGCTGGCGTACGCGATGACCCTCTCGACTCCGTCCTGCCGTTGAGCCAACACCGCTCCCAGCCCGAGATTGCTGGCATCTGTATACAAAAGGAATGGTTTTGTGAAATCTGCGTATGCCAAGATAGGGGCCTGTAGCAGCTCCTGCTTCAATGTCTGGAACGCCGACTCACAATTTGCATCCCAGTCTACGTTGGGCGACCCCCGGCCCCAGTTACGACCTGTGCCAACCAGCAACTGATTAAGGGGTTTAGCAATTTTTGAAAAGTCCTTTATGAACCGCCTATAGTATCCCACAAATCCTAAAAAGGATCGCACTTGCCTCACTGTCCTCGGGGCCTTCCAGTCTTTCACGGCCGATACCTTTCCAGGATCTACGGACACTCCAGGCGCACTGACCACGTGGCCCAGAAAGTTGACTTCTCTCCGTAGTAAGTGACACTTATTGGGCTGTAGTTTCAATCCGTACTTCTCCATGGCCCGAAAGACTTCCTCGAGGTGCCTCAGGTGTGAATCAAAATCTGGGGAGTAGACAATCACATCATCCAGGTAAACTAGTACTGACTCCATTAACTGACCTCCCAAGCACCGCTGCATCAGCCGCTGGAAGGTGGCCGGAGCGTTACAGAGCCCGAAAGGCATCCGGTCCCATTCAAATAGTCCAAACGGGGTTGTAAAGGCAGTCTTCTCCCGGTCTGCTTCGGCCACCTGCACCTGCCAGTAGCCACTGGCCAAATCTAGGGTAGAGTACCATGCTGACTGCGTGAGGCTGGCAAGCGAATCTTCAATCCGCGGCAAAGGGAAAGCGTCTTTCTTAGTCACGAGGTTCAGCTTACGGTAGTCCACGCAGAATCTCCAAGCCCCCGTCTTCTTTTGCACCAGCACTATGGGGGCCGCCCACGGGCTGCTGCTTTCCCTGACAACCCCTTGCTTCAGCATGCCTTGCAGGAGTGTACGTACCTCGGTATACAAAGTGGGCGGAATTGGGCGATACCTCTCCCGGCTGGGCCCTGCATCCCCGGTAGGTATATGATGTTGTACCACCTGGGTGCATCCGTAGTCTTCATCGTGGGTGGCGAACACATGCTGCCATCTCCGAAGGAGGGCCTGTAACTTCTGTGTCTGTGCTTGTTCTAAATCCTCCCCTTGTAATGACTCACCCGCCAGGTGGCTCGGCACACTCCTCTCCATACCACCCCATGGGGTGTCTACTTGTGTCAGGGCCACCTCGATGACAGTGGGGCACACCTGACGAAAACTAATATCCCTCTCTTCCCTTACTTGGTGGGGTGTAACCGTTGTCAGACGGGCTAATCGTTGGTGCCGATGTAGTTGCACCGCGTATGGGTGTACATTCCGTATCCTCACGGGGACTCTCCCCCGCCGGACCGTCGCTAGTCCTCGTGCCACTTCCACTTGTGGACAATCCACATGGGGCTCCACCAGCACCCACTCTTCTGGGCCCACTCTTCGGGGCGGTACTCGCGCCCACACAACAGCCTCACTTTTTGCGGGGACAGACAAAGCAAAACGACACATCACTCTTCCTACCTCTTCCTGTTCTCTGCGGACTTGGCTCATTTGCACCCTTCGACAGTCAGCTACCACACACTCCCACTTGGGCCTCTCTGCAGGTGGTATCTTCGATACGGGCCTAGCCCGAAATAGCTCTTCCCAGCAATCAGCGAGGACATTCATGCCCAACAGGGCTCGATGTGCACCCAGACAATGGTCTTGCACGATAATCACACCTTTCTGGGGGACCATCACTCCGTGAACCTCTAGGTCCGTCAATCGGTAGCCAATATATGGGATGTCGAGGCCGTTTGCGCCCTTCAGAGTAAGCCAGGGGGCCTCCGCCCCTGGTGCCCCTTGTTTCCCAAACACTTCTTCGGATAAACTCTCAGCAAATAACGTCACTTGGGAGCCTGTGTCTACCAGGCATTGAATCTCCTTGCCGCACACTCTCACCTTCGCCACGGGGCTACGCCCAATCATCTGGCTCCTAGAGCCATATCCTCTTCCAGGGTCTTCTCGAGGGGTCCCGGCCACACGACCCACAGTGGCCGGCCGACCTAAAACCCCCCTTCTGACGCCCTGCGGGGCCCACACTGGCGGCTATAGTGACCTGGTTTGCCACAGCGGTTGCAGATGGGTCGCCCTTGCTCGTCCCATTCAAAACGGGGCCGATTAAAGTGATTCGGGCGCCTGAACGGCTCTCGGCCTCCCTCTGAGTACACTCGGTCTCGGGGCGCCGGCCGTGGTTCCTCCCGCGCCCATCCTTGGCGCAATTCTCCTACGAGGGCTTGAGACAGTTCAGACATCTGATCGCGGACATCTTTCAAAAGTTCAGCCTTCAGTGCTTGCTTCCAGTCAGGGCCTCCGGGTTGTGCTGGTGCTACTTCACTGACGGCCGCACACACTGGGGGACCACTCACCTCAGTCTCATCACCTTCCAGGGCCAGTGCCTCTTTCTTCAGATCTTCGAACGTAAGACCCGGGTCCCTTCGAAACTGGATACGTAGGCTCTGTCTCACCGGACCCTCCTTCAGCCCCAGAAGAAACTGGTCCCGCAATAGAGTCTCTCCATCTCCCAACCCGTGGTCCTGACGGGTCTGTAGTCGGGCGAATTGCTCTCGCAACCTCAGGGCGTAAGCTCTAATCGGTTGACGGGGGCCCTGCTTACAATTGAAGAACTGGGAGCGAAGGACAGCTACGGGGGTGTGGTCACCATACTGTTCAGTGAGGAACTGGAACACGGTTTGGGCGTTGGCTCTAACGGCTTCGGGGGCGGCATGCACCTCTCGCCGCGCTTCTCCATCCAGGGAGTTTAACACAAATTGAAGCCGCTGGGCTGCACTAAGGCCCTGTAGGTCGGCCAGGTACTCTAGTTGGGCCTTCCATTCAGACAATCGTACCTCGGATTCTGTCCCCCCATACTTTTGGATCCAGGGGCTCCTCATAAAAACGGGCATAGCACGGGGTTGGGCTGAAGGCCCCGCGTCGTCGGTCATTGGACGACCTTGGTTACTCAACTCGAGGTGGAAACCCTGTCGACTACGCCAAATCTGTCACACCCAGGGGCGGGCTATGCTTTGACTAAGCCACACCCCTTCTCAACTTCCACCTCGAGGAGGTCCCCAAAGCCAACCCACTGGCCAAACAACACGAGAACAAGTAAGTGATAAAACAAATCTTTATTTAAATATTTAAAAATAGCTTGGGGAATAGGGAAAGGGCAATTAAAACTAAACTCTGACTCGGCCCTCCAGATGGGCTATGGCCGGGAAGAGGTCAGGGAGCAAGGGGGCCACGGGGATCCGGGGCGTGGGACTCGGGGCCCGGCCAGAGTCTTAGGTATTCGTAGCGCCCTCCTTCTTCCTCCTCTTCGCTGAATACAACTCACGGTAAGTACTGGTTCACACAGTTCGTTCTCGGGGTGCTCACTCGCTTTCTCTTTCTCCACAGGCAGCGGCGTAAGTACAGGTTTCCTCGGTCTCTCCTCGTGTTACCCACTCTCTCTCCTTTTCTCTCCACAGGTATCAACTTGGGCACAATAGCACAGTTAGTTTGCTTTGAATGGCTCTCACCTCTGGGCTGGACACAGCGTACTGTAAGTACAGGTTTCGCTCTATTTCTCCTCGCGATATCCACTCTCTCTCCTCCTCTCTACAGGTATCAACTTGGACACAAAACACAGTTACTCTGCTTTGGATGGCTTTCACCTCTGGGCTGAACACAGCGTACTGTAAGTACAGGTTTCCTCTGTTTCTCCTTGTGTTACTCACTCTCTCTTTCCTTCACTCTCCACAGGTATCAACTTGGGCACAATAGCACAGTTAGTTTGCTTTGAATGGCTCTCACCTCTGGGCTGAACACAGCGTACTGTAAGTACAGGTTTCCTCTGTTTCTCCTTGTGTTACTCACTCTCTCTTTCCTTTCCTCTCCACAGGTATCAACTTGGACACAAAGCACAGTTACTCTGCTTTGGATGGCTTTCACCTCTGGGCTGGGCACAACGTACTGTAAGTACAGGATTCGCTCTATTCCTCCTCGTGTTACCCACTCTCTCTCCTTTTCTCTCCACAGGTATCAGATTGGACACAAAGCACAGTTAGTTTGCTTTGAATAGCTCTCACCTCTGGGCTGAACACAGCGTACCGTGCTATCTCCGGAGATCTGAAGCACGCTCACAACATATACTGTACTGAACTAGGCTAGAACCAGCAGTCTCCTTGTCCTCCCGCGACGAAGTGCGTGAAGGCGGGGGTTTATCTGACAGGACACACGGCAATACACAGCAACCCACAGCAATATACAGCACCACGTCAAAATTATAGGTTTTCACAGCACGAAGACTCACCCACCACACTCAGTGTACGAAAAGGACACCCGTCTTCCTTCACTTCGCTTGGTTCGGATCTGGCGATGGAATATGCGGCCTAGCTAGTGATGTCGTCGTTGTGACTACTTCAATAAGTATTTCTTCGGCTCTCCCACCACGCTATATTAGGGGTAGGGCCGCCCTCCTCCTCCTGGGGAGATCTACACAACGCCAGGTCAATATACAGGGCACTTTCGGCTTGCTCTTAGTACTCACATCAATGCCGCTTCCAATCCCCTTTTTCACGTCGTCTCAATTCGCCGTATAATTCGTTCACTTCTCAACCTTTAAGGTTCGCGATGTCTTCACAATCATACAATTCCAGCCTGAGGGAGAGAGAGAGTTAGACAGCCACCAGCAGCGCACCAAGACGGGCACGACACAGTGCTTCACACACACCAGAAAGAGCCCCCGGACTGTGAAATAACTTGGCCTTAAGTACTGCCTTGTCCAGCGTATCCTCCAATCACCAACCGCTGTCCCTAACTAGGCACAGGTGCATCGAATTCCCTGATTCTCCCTCTTACGGCGCTACCGGAAGTTCCAGTGTTCTGTTTTTTCCGGTCCGGGCGGAAGAAAACACTTCCGGGCGGAACCAAACTTCCCGAATTTTGGTTCCGCCCCTAAAGATCGTCACCTTGTGACACATGCACCCTTCGGAAACTTAGAATGGCATCCAGTATGAATGAAAATGCTCCATAGAAGCACCTCCGTCAGAATAAAAATGCCTAAACGGAAATGGTAATCTGTTGAGAGGTAGGATAACCTTCTGTAACCGAACTAAATTTAAATCCTGCCATGTAAACATGTTAAACTGATTACTTGTACCCATGTAATCACATCAATAGTCGGTCATCAGAATGGGAACGTGATGTCGGCAACGCTGTGCATTCAGTGATTAGTAGACACTGACATTACAGTAGAGACTGGGAAATAGTGGACAAAGATGATAAAAATTGCAGTTACACAATAACACAGATTAGAATGGAATCTGGAATCTCATGACCAGAGCAGAAAGCTGATGTAATAGGTGAAGCACAATTAACTGCTTTCAGCTTAGAAACAACACTATGACTGCATCTGAAAACTTAGGCAGATGACTTGCTGGCTTGCTGTCTAATCATTCAATGACTTTGCAGGCAGCGTTTTTTCCCAAAGGCACCTCATGCAATGGATTTTGGACAGGCTTCTGAGACGGAGTAATGATTTAATGATCTACATCAAAATATATTGAGAGCTTTGGTTATAACTAAGTGGATATTTCATTACTGTGTAGCAACAATCACTTTCTGGGGAATAATTAACTCAAATGAAGTGAATATACATGAGTCTATGAATATAACGTGCTTATTGCTTAAAAAATATTAAATTACCCAAAGAGGGAATATTTAATCATTTAAAGGTAACCTTTACTAGAATTAATTTAAGTTACTCTAGACAATCTGTTCGTCCAGCGAACTGGAAGCTAGACTTCCTTATCAAAATTCAATAAAAATACCCTTCTTACAAACTCCAAGAAATATTAATCTTCTGATCAGGAAAAACAATATTTTCTGTGTCTGTACTACTAAGATTACTGAAATTAATTAATATAAAACAAAGCTCGTAGCGTAGATCACACGATTCAGGGACTTCGATCTCAATGAGCAATAAAACAATTCAATTCAAGCAAATTATAAGATTTAATAAAAACAGACTAAAGAGTACATAACTACAATTCACACGGAGTAAATATGAGTATATAGCAAAACGAAAATACAATTTAAACAAGGTAAACGAACAAGAATAATAATGAAATAAATGAGAGAGAGAGAGAGATAAAGAGAGAGAGAGAGGGGGGGGGGGGAGAGAAAGTGAAAGTGAGAACCAATCTCAGCGTGACAATTTCAAACAGTTAACTTTGCAAGAGACCCCAAGTCATTGAATAATTTCACAAACATGGAATAGCCTAGACAACCTTAAACAGCAATTTTAGTTGCGATATAAGAAAGTACTTGCTTTGATCTGGCTCTTGTGTGTAGCTGCGCTCAAATTGTCCGGTCCGTGCGGCCTCAGCGTGGTTCTTTCCAGAGCAGATGATGCGCGAGCTCGATGGTTAACGCGAAGGTAAACTTTGCCAAAAGATGACTAGACTTAAGTTTGTTTGGCTCGTGAAGGCAATTGAACGAAGTCAAATATCAGAAGACAATAAAGAAAAACTAGAATGAAACGAAAAGTAAAGAAGAATAAACGGGAGAACTTCTTGAAGTCCGGTTGCAAAGCTGGGAATCCTCTTTTCTCTCTGGCGGAATGCCCAGAATACAGGTTTCCCTGAGCTTTTACGTAAATCTAGGTTTACACCTATTTTTTAGTATGAGCCAATGAAGTGTAAACAAACTAAGGCGGGAAAAATCTTCTTTGTTTGCTGATCTCCGCCCACTGGTCTAATTTATGGCGATGTCAAAGTTAAACATTTTTCTTAAGCAAGATCGTTCCTCTGAAACAATGCATCTTTTTGTAATTTGCTATCAAGATTCATTACAGCCGTGTTTTTACGACTATACAGACACCAAGAACTATGATTTTACCAATCCCGTATCCAAAGGTACAGAGTTATTCTTAACTAAATGCATATAAAGTTTGCATTAAACACACAGTAACATTCATATATTCCACTATGCCGCATACATACATTTGAGCACAAAAAGGGAGACATTAAAATACATTTAGAGGTAGTTTAAGTAAAAAAAAGTCCATGGGCTAGCCAAAAAATGCTTGTGCCTGTTTTTGAGTGTGTGTGCGTCTCATGACTGTGTGTGCGTCTATTTCACTGGAATGTGCGATCAAGAAGGGGGGGTGTTTGTCTTCCCTTTTGAAGTTCGATATCGCATCTCTGGATAGTCTCCAAGGTGTTATAACTCTCATCCACTCCAGGACGTTGCCGTCATGGCGGCGCCCAGGGTGGTGAGTTATGTTGTAAGAGGGTTGTAAAACGAAAGTCCTGTTTTTTTCTTTAACTCACGTTCTGGTCTTTGAGTGTAGAATGTGTCAAAAGGGTCAGGATTCATTAATATGGAACAGATGGTTGAATACCATCCGCTCATTGGTGTTACATTCCCCCTTTGTGGTCGGATGATGCCCTGTGGTCATTATCGGACAACACCCACCACCATGGTCGGATGGCAGGTGAATCCTGACAGTCGGATAGCAGGTGTTTGTTAGGGCTGAGGACTCAACTCGATGAGGTCCTTATCCGTCTCTGGTGTGGTACCTTCCCTTCGGGGTTTCCATCGGAGACCTCCAATCCTAGTTGTCTTGAGTTTAGCTGCAGAGATTCGCATCTCGTTGAGTTTCCTGTATAGGACTAAGGCCACGCCAAGGGTCAGGGTGTGGCCGACGACCATGGAGATACACAGTGCTGTGTCAGCTGCAGTCCAGGCTTGGACAACAGGTGAGGTGTTCAGGATGGGCAATCGAGACAAGGCTTGGAGGGCTGCGTCGACGGGAGCAATGTCAATGAGCTGAGGCCCGCCTTTTTCAATCCACAGTTACAACTCCGGACCTAGGGTGAAGTTGTAGTTCTTGAAGAAGGATGGGATTTCTAGTTCTGATTGGTACTCTTCACTCGGAAGATGGTATAAGGCCAGATCGTCGAGGTGGAGGATGGCCCCTCGTGGGACTTGAATCCACATGCTCTGGTCAAGCAGATTGACACGGGTGGCTGTGTCATGCTGGTCGTAGGTCAGTGTAGCGGTACGTACTGGAGTGTTAACGAGCCATCTATCACCTACAATCTCAGCTTACGTCTCGGTGATGTGGCTGCGAGGCTGGGCATCGGCAGGGCAACGCGTGTCGCTGATCATGGGTTGCAACCCGCAGATTCCATCAGTATTGTCTCTGAGAAACGGTTTGCTGGGGCAGAGGTAGTGAATGTCTTTAGTTAGGGTGCACATGTGAAGGTTTGGGGCTAAGTACAGCTGGGTGTTGCTGTCATGGTACGCCACCACCTCAGGGGTACGTATCTTGATATGAGTGTTATCCTTCCAGAACCCCACATTAACAATGTCTTTGAGTCTGTAGATTCGGCTTGACTCTATGATGGGTAAGTTCAGGAGGAAACTCATCTCCTTCTGCTCAGGATCCACGTAAAGGGGAATAGCACTACCTAGAGAGTAGGCAAGGTGGATTTGCATAGGATCAGTGGGTGTGGTGATGGCGGAAGCCAGCACATTTTGCACCAAGCTTAGGGGTATCAGGTATGGTGGAATTCTTCCCATGGTTAGACTGTCGATGGAAGAACTCACTTCCCGTAGCATGTCAGTCATTAATGTTGTGACCAGCTGCGTTTGGGCAAAGTCATTCTGGAACACAGTGAACAGCTGTTTCATGGAGTTCATGGTCTGGTTCAAAAGCATGCTGTGGGTGTTGAGAATGACCACCGTTCCTTTCAAAGTCTTTCCAATGGTTTGCAAGGATGCACTCTGTGTAGTGAGTTGCTCTTTTAGCTGTGGAAGTTCAGTCTGAATTTCAGCCACATGCCGTCTCACAGTGGCTATATTTACTGCATTGACACTGGACATACCAATGTTGAACAGAGTTCCAACAGCAGCGGCGGCTCCGAGCAGCGCTCCCAGGAAACGTTTGGGGCGGCGGTTGTGTCCACCTAGTTCCGCCTGGGTAACAGTCATCTTCTCATGTTTGTTGAGCATGTGCTTGACATCAGCCTCAGCGTGCTGGAGGGAATCCTCTGTCCAACGGGCACCAGCCCAGCTGTACTGGGCTACTGCGCGGGGGTAGTGTGCTCTGTAGACGTTGCGGGGGTCGAGTCGAACGTATACTTTCTGGGTGTACGTCCGACAATTCGTGATCAGGAGTCCTGGTTGCTCTCTCAATACAATGCCCGAGGCAGGACCCGGTGTGATAATGTCTGATGACGGCTGGCCTCTGGTTGACTGGAGGCACAGGATGAGAATCCACAGCAGCATCCTGTTACAGGCCAGAGAGAGAGAGAGAGAGAAGGGGAGGAGAAGGGAAAAGAGAGAGAGGGAACAGGTCAGTGAGGTTTGTCCCGGGTTGGATGGGACAGTCTTTTCGCTTCGATGGCGGCGGTTGGTGTTTAGCTTGCATTGGCCCCTCCCTGTCTTTCTCTGCTAGTGGCCACATGTCTCTTAATCTGGTTACGGTGGACCCATTTGAGAACTGGTTCTCTCGATCCCCGACTTAGCTGGATTTGGTACGCAACTGGGGAGAGTTTGTTCGTAATCTCATGAGGTCCCGTCCAGTGTGGCAGGAATTTCTTTGACAGCCGCTGGGGGCCTGTCTGAGTTGGCGGGGTGAAGCGGTAATACAAGACCCTGTCGCCCACATTCAGTTCCTGGTGTGACGCTTTCCGGTCATAGTATGCTTTCTGGCCTTCAGTGCTTTTTTGCAGGTGTTGCTGGGCAAAAGCAAACGTTGTTTTCAAGTGTCTATGGAGCTCGTCAAGGTACTGGAATGTGGTGTAAGCAGTGACAAGGTTGGAGTCTCCTGGTTGATACAGCAAGTGTAGTGGCAGGGTCATCTGCCGCCCAGTCATGAGTTCAAAAGGGGACACCCGTGTTGATTCCTGTGGGGTGGCTCTGATGGCCATCAACACAAGGGGTAGTTTCACATCCCAGTCTTTCTGATTAGCAGACACATACTTTTTCAGCATGGCGACCACCGCTCGGTTCGATCTCTCTTAACTTCGATCTCTCTACCTGGCCGGATGCAATTGGATGGTGGCTGATGTGTAGTTTAGCTTGTACCCCTAGGCATTTCCAGATCTGTTGCATGATCTCGGCCGTGAAGTGGGTACCTCTGTCTGAGTTGACTCTCAGTGGCAATCCGAACCGGGAGAAGATATGGTTCATCAGGAGGTATGCAGTGGTTTGGGCAGTGTCATTGGGTGCTGGCAGACACTCTACCCACTTGGTAAACTGGCACACCACCGTGAGGAAGTACTTGTTGCCTCTTGTTGATCTGGGCAGGGGCCCTACCCAGTCGATTTGGAGGTCTGACCACGGGAACGTGATCCCTCTGCGTTGCAGTGGGGCTCTGTAGTTTGGGTTTGCTGGTGTGAACTGGCAGCACACAAGACATTCTCTGACGTACTCTGCCACATCTTGTTGCATGCCAGGCCAAAATGCCACCTGTCTCAGTGTGTCATACGTGGCTCTGGCACCGTGGTGTCCAGCACATGGTGTGTCGTGGGCGTACATTAGCATTACCCCCTTTTGGCATCGTGGCACCACGAGCCGTGGCGATGTGCTGTCATCAGGTGCAAACCACAGAATGTCATCTTGTACACGTAGCATGTGTCTGGTGTTATACAGGTGTCGGAGGCACGAGTCATCATTGAGCTCGGCTTCAGTGATAGGGTGGTTGGAGGGGTCAGAGAGGTGGTTAAGAATTGTCTTTATGGCAGTGTCAGAGGCTTGCATATCCGCAATGTCGTTGTTGGAGATCTGCGGAGTTAGCGATAGCGACTGTGAGGCGGGCACTGCCACAGGTGAAGGTCGTTTGCTGCAGGTTAACACTGCAACATCGGGGCTGGGTGTGGGTTCTGGGGGTGACCACACCTCCCCATGTAGTGGGCCTGTTATGGCGAGGGTGTCGGTTTTATCATTTAAGTCTTTGTCCAGCCCTGGTAGCTTAGAGTGTCCTTTTACCTTCTTCCAGTACACAGTCATATTGTGCATTTCGGTGATGTTATCACATTCTTGGAACAGGTGTTGGTGTCTGACTAGCTCGTTGTTTGCCGTTTTGAAACCATTCTGTTTCCAGCCCGGAAGGTGGCACACAAAACTGAGTCTGGCATAGTTAGAGTCTGTACAGATGAGGATTTCTCTGATGTCATGGGCTGATGCGATCTGCAGAGTTATGAGAATGGCTGCTATTTCTGCATATTGTGATGACTGGGGACCTAACTTGAAGTGTTGTGGGGAACACGGCTGGTTGTTGACCCACAGCACTCCTGCACCTGCCTTAAGGATGCAATCGTGATTGTAGGAGCATCCATCGACGTAGGCTGTGAGCATGCCCTGACACGCATTCTCTTCAAAGTACCTGTGACAGGTCGGTTGTTGCTGTTGGGGTTCTTGCACACCCATTTCTTCTGCAGATGTGTTATCAGAACAGTTTTGGCATGCGGCCAGGCCATTGCCCAGTGCAGACTTGTGATTCTGTGCATACCGTGCCTCAACATTGCGTCCTTGGAGGGCCATTAACCATGGCTATGCGTGAATTGGTGACCACGCCATCTCGGATTCGCTGGCTGTTGAGGAACATTACTGGCTGGTGGCAAGTCTCTATGATAACTTTCTGTGCCCCAATGTAATTGGAGAATCGCTGAATTGCCCATACAGTGCAGAGCAGAGCTTTTTCACAGTCTGAGAACTTACACTTTGGTGGAAGCAGTGTCTTGCTGGCATAGGCAACTACTTTCTTGTCTTGGTCATGCCGTTGGTACAGGCCAGCACTGAGACATTGGTTGGAGAACCCAGCTTCCAGGTAGAATTCCTTTTGTGGATCGGGGTAAGCAAGACACGGAGCTGTGCATAAATGTATTTTTAGTTCTTTCATGGCGTGTTCTTGAGCCTCTGACCAGACGAAAGGGCAGTCCTTGTTTAGCAGAGCTGTCAGAGGTCTGGCAATGTCTGAGTAGTTTTCGATGAGCTGTCGAGAGTAATTGCATACCCCTAGAAAGCTCCGCAGCTCAGAGACGTTGGTGGGAGGCTTGATGTTCTGAATGGCATGAATGCGGTTTGACTGAGGTTCAATGCCTTGGGATCCGATGAGCAGGCCCACGTAGTTAACCTTAGTTCGGCACCACTGTCCTTTGTGGAGGGCGATCTTGGCTCCACCACCGGACACCTGTTGAAGGTGAATGCCAACTTGTGTTGGTCTTCCGGGTGCACCGGAATGGTCCAGAATCCAGAGGCCACATCAAGTGTAGAGAAGATTGTGGCTCCTCTGATTCGGGGTAGTTCTTGTTCTAGCTGGGTCATGGGCCATCGTGACAGTGGCACCTGTTGATTCAGTTTCCTGTAGTCAATGGTGGGTCGCCATTTGCCGTTAGGTTTAAGGACGGGCCAGATGGGGGCTGAGTAGGTGCTGTTGCATGGACGGATGACCCCCTTTTCAAGCATAGATTCGATGATCTCCTGCACTGGTTCGTGTGAGGCGATGGGAATCTTGTACTGTCTGACAAAAGTGGGAGGAGCATCAGGGTTCGTAGGGATGCGCACCGTGTGGAGGTTGGTGAGACCACAGTCTAGAGAGTCTTTGGCAAAGGATTCTTTGAACTTATACAGAACTTGTCTGAGTCCTTGACGATCCGTATCGCTTTGAAGTGCATTAGCGTCTTGTAGAATTTGCTGCACTTGAGATTCAAAACCTGGGTAAGGCTCCTCCAACGGTGTGTCATCAGTTGGGTTGGTATTGAGAGGTGTAGTAGGTTCATGAGCCTCACCGACGTTCTTGTGGGAGACTGTGTATATTGTGAGGTGTTCGTCCTCGGTCAGCTCCGTTCTGCACACTTGGTCTTTAGGCACCGACATAACAGATGTGATGGCAATGAGTTTGAAGGGTGCAGTGAACAATGTACTGTCTGTACTCCCTTCGGGTATCAGTGCGGGTGGAATGGGACCAATGACAGGTAGTACAAGTTCAAAATCATGAAAGTCATGGCTTACTAGCCATCCCAGCCGGTAGGCCTTGGGAATGTTGATGTCAGTTGCCGTGCAGTGTTGAACAGGATGTAGACTACACGACATGACACTTCAGTGAGGGGTGTGGCTTCCAGTGTGAGTCCGAGTTCCACACATTCAGGTGAGGGTTGGAAGAAACCCAGCGTGTGGTTTAAGGTTTGACCCCATCGCATGTTGAGCCGAATAGCGACCCCTTTGGTGTAAGCTGGTACCACCGTTCCCTGTTCGTTGACCAAAGTGTCGACTTCTGGGATGGTCTGCCCTGATATGAGGTTGTCATGGTGGATGGAAACGTGTGGCTGCAAAGTCAATGGGGCCCATACAACTTCATTAAAAGTGTCCACATGAGCCTTGAGGCGAATCAAGAGGTCTGCACCAATGTAAACATCGTGGGGCAGGTCCGGAAGGACCAGGAAATAATGAGTCAGGCACTGGTAATTCCATTTCACATGCAAAGCGCAGATTCCTCTAGCAGACACCATTGAGGATGGGTGTGAGTTCAAAGGGAAACGAGTGCGCTTGCTGGTATAAGGGAGGTCACGTGTCTTCTCAGTGATTGCATTGTATAGTGTAGGCCTTATGTGCTAAATCACGTAACTGTTGCGTTGACATGCTACGCGGGCACGCTAACACTCCCAAATGGTGGCTGACAGTAGGATGGAGGTTTCGCAGAAACAAAGTTCGGAAGTTGACGTCTTCCTCCATGCCTGGTTCATTCCTTGCTCCGAAGTAGGCACGTCGCAGTCGGTTGTAGAAATTTGGTGGGGTTTCAAGTCAACCTTGCTTGAGGTCCATTGCGGTTACTAGCCCTTGGTCTGATTCTGGATCAGAGAATTCACGCACCAAAGCTTTTCGCAGTTGCTGGTAGTCTGTTTTGACAGTCTCTGGTTGACGGTCTAAGAAACTGCGTACCTCACGATGGTAGTAAATTCTGAGCAGGTACAATTTGTCCCAAGTGGTTACGTTGGTGACAGTTTTCAAGTGAAAGTCTATATCTTGTAAATAAGCGTGAATGTCGTGGCCTCCTGCAGTATCTGGGTTGAACTTAGGGATGTTTCTAGCCAGCTTGTCCAGTTCTTTTGGAGTTATGTGTCCGTGGCTGGTGACCCGGACTTTCTGGAAGGGTTTTCCTTCCCCCACTGCTGACAGGGGTTCGTGGAGGCTGGCTGGTGACATTTTGAAAAGCAGGCTTTCACCCCCTTTTTCAGCTCGAAGTTCTTGGCTGACAGGCTGGGGTTCACTGGCCAGGGGAAACTCTGTGGAGTGTGTTTCCTCTTTCTGTTCACATTGTAGGCTATAAGAATGTTTCAGTTCTCTGTGAACCATGTCAAGTTCATCTATTAGAAAGTCTTTACGCTGTGTAAGGTCGTTGATTTCAGCTCGGGCAATTTTCAGGTGATTTTCATAGGCCTTAACTTTAGCATCTCTTTCTTTCAGTTCGATTTCAGCCCTTTCAAGGAGAGCGTCACCTTGTCGGAGCTTTGCCTCGAGTCTCTCTCGGGTTTCTCTCTCCAAATGTTTTCTTTGGTCTGTGTCCAGACGAAGATTCTCCAGGGCATTTTGAAGTCTTTCCACTTCTTTCTGTAGTTCTGGATCTGTAGCGTTCTCTTTCTCGTGCTGGTCTTGGGTCTCGAGAAGTAGCTTATCTAGACGACTCTGGGTGTGGGCCTGATGCTGTAGGGCTTCCTCCACTCGAAGTCTCAGAGCCGCGGCTTCCTGCTCCAAGTCGTGGTTGCTCCTTTCGCTGATCCGTGCCTGGACGATGAGGAGGTGAGCTAGGGTCCCTGTGATCCTGGCGAGTTCTTTGTGGGTGTAACTCTGCGTCGGATCGTTCTCCATCAGCTGGTCCATCTCAGTATCCAGTTGTCTCTGGCTCAAGTGCTGCAGGTCACTGGTGTCCTTTGGCAGGAATGAGGTCGTCATCGTCTCCAGCCATGTCGCTAGCTGATCCCAAGGGACTGCGGGACTGGATGCACGCGACATCTTGGCTCACTGCGGACAAGAGAAGCACAACACACACACAAAGAGGCCAATGCAAGTTTGTTCTCTGGCTAACGAGCTATCGTACGGGCTATGCCGTCTATAAGAATTTTGGCTAACTGATGCAGACAGTTAGACAGGGAGGTGGGTCCAATTAGGGTCGGCCCAAAATAGAGACTTGACAGGGGATAGCCTCGTGGGTCACCTAGTTACACCGGCTGCTCGGTTGTCACTCTACTACTTAGCTCTCCTTGGGGTCTCTCGGTGAACTGCAAGAAACAGAATCACAACAGCATGCAAAAAGGTGAAGATAGGAAAGAGCACCGTGAAAACAAAACACCAAATAAATTGGTCTGCAATGAAATGGAATGAATAAGAACGCTAGAAGTGTTAGGTAGAGAATAAAGGGGCTAAGCCTGCTACTTTTCACAAGAGTTTCTGCTAGGGGCCTACAGCACGTGCGGCTAGGTGGGTAAGAGACCTAGGAAAAGGGTGTGGCTTAGAGAGGAAATGGACCAAACACTTAACATAAATATCAGGGGGAATATCTAATATTCTGTGCCTTATAATAAGTGGATAGGTTTTATCACTTTTGGTTCACCTGGTGGAATCCAGCGGCACGGTCAGCCTCCCTGGCGCTCCCAAACACTCAACCGCAGTGTCCCTGGCCCTCCGTTACTCTGACTCTGCGCCCTCTCAAACAGCTTGTGACTTTTAACACAACCGGCAACACCAAGATGTCAACCGCCAGACAGCACTACAAAATTGGGCTGTTCCCCAGAACCCTCTCTTTAGAAAAGAAAGTGGGCCCCGATTTAGCCCCCGGTTTAGGTACTGGTCCCAGAGATTGCGTCGTGTGTCGGCTGGACTGATTGATCACCGTTGGAGTGCCAAATTGCTGATGTCTCCACTGCGTACCGCAAACGGACAGAGATAAGAGGGACCGAGTTTCACTCACAGCCAGTGTTGGTCACGCCGGTCAGCCCCCTTGCTCACTGGAAACCTGAGATGACTGTCCAATCCCCAAGGGAGTTCTACAATCAAATACACAAAGGATGAACAAAGGAAACTTAAAGTGAATTAAGGTTTGGTTTGTTTAATCATCAACTGAGTCAATATATATGTAGAAATAAGAGGTAACAGCTTTACCTAATAATGATAAAACAAAAACAAAAGCTTTATGATAATGATGGTAATTATCAAAATAACCTAAGCCAAAAGAGAGAAGAAAGATAAACATCAAAAAGGGCTATATAAAACAAAAAACAAACAAAAAAAAAATAATTTTTTTTTTAAAAAAAGTAATAATAATAATAATAATAATAATAATAATAATAATAATAATAATAATAATAATAAAATTAATAAAAAAATTAAAGAAAAAACAACAACAATAATAATAAAAAACAATTAATAATATAAATAACAAAAGACAGGAATGAGCACGGGAGAAGAAGAAGCTGGTTTTCACCACAAAGGGGCGTATTCACTCTCTGTGGCTTAACCTGGTGAGCAGAAAACTTAATTCAAATAAAAAATTCAAAACTGGTTTAAAACAAAATTGAAAATAAGCAGGTGAGAAGAATTAATAGGAAAATCTGAATAAATGCCCTATAATACCCAACGATAACAGTAATGTGTCATTAATAATTATGAAATTAATCAGAAAGGGTAAAAGTAGACGTATGCAATTCAAAACAGAACCGAAAAGAAAGAGATCAGAGAGATGCAAGCTGTGAACTGACTTAACAGGTTACTGCCACTAGATGGCTTACTTCCTTCTAAATGGGTTAATCAGTGGTTGGCCGGAGACACTTAATTTGCACTATTAAACAATTAAATTCTAATTCAAATCATGTTTGAACCAAATTCAAAGTAAATGTGAACAAAGGCAGGCAAAAATTGTCTAATGCTGAAATAATATTCGCAGGAGCAAAGCTGTTAATGCAAATAATTATTGAGAATTTAGACAGCTAATTCAATAAATCACAGAGAGAAATAGAGGTTAGTAATTCGAGAGCCTTATCTGAAACGGCCACGAGATGGCACTCATGCAAGCTGGAATCAGAAGACAGGGCAACTTGAAACTTCTAAAATTCCCTCTGGTGTTTAGATAGCGGAATGACAGTCAGTTTCACTATTATCTAATCTCTGTGCGCTCATCAGCGCTGATTCTCTGCATCAAAATCGCAACTCACAAACAGACAAAGGTTTTATGACCCTTGAGGTGCTAAATTAAACAGCGCGTGAGGCCGGAGCTTTTCTCTAACCAACACCCGACTGTTAATAACAGGTTTTGTCCATCTGTTGACCTCCCATAAACATTTAACAAAATAGCACTTATGATTTAAATGTTTTAGGTTTAAAATCGGGTAGCTAAGCCAATTTAGACCAGGAGTTTTTATAGTTTAAATTTTGAATATCACTGTGGCTCACCACGAATTCAATAACGATATTTAATAAGCAAGGCCTTTTTAACTGAATCAGAGGAACATCGCTCAGGTTCAGATTTACATATTACAATTAATAAAAGATTTCTTCATCTTTTAAATACTCATATGAAAATGTTGGTCTTCTCTTGACTTTTAACATTTACTGTAGTTTACTTTTATTAAATAACAGTGACTATAGGTATTTTTAGAAACTGTTATTGTGCTGGACAGCTCGCTTTGCCAAATGAGTTCGCTCGAAGCGCGACTTAACTCACAATTCAAAAATGTGCATACATAATATTAACATCCAAAAATGCTCATGAAAATGAAAATGAATATTGCTCACAAAAACAAAGTTTGAACGCTGCCCAAATTAAACTCCACCATAATAATGTAGCAACAATCACTTTCTGGGGAATAATTAACTCAAATGAAGTGAATATTCATGAGTCTATGAATATAACGCGCTTATTGCTAACAAATATTAAATTACCCAAAGAGGGAATATTTAATCATTTAAAGGTAACCTTTACTAGAATTAATTTAAGTTACTCTAGACAATCTGTTCGTCCAGCGAACTGGAAGCTAGACTTCCTTATCAAAATTCAATAAAAATACCCTTCTTACAAACTCCAAGAAATATTAATCTTCTGATCAGGAAAAACAATATTTTCTGTGTCTGTACTACTAAGATTACTGAAATTAATTAATATAAAACAAAGCTCGTAGCGTAGATCACACGATTCAGGGACTTCGATCTCAATGAGCAATAAAACAATTCAATTCAAGCAAATTATAGGATTTAATAAAAACAGACTAAAGAGTACATAACTACAATTCACATGGATTAAATATGAGTATATAGCAAAACGAAAATACAATTTAAACAAGGTAAACGAACAAGAATAATAATGAGATAAATGAGAGAGAGAGAGATAAAGAGAGAGAGAGAGGGCGGGGAGAGAAAGTGAAAGTGAGAACCAATCTCAGCGTGACAATTTCAAACAGTTAACTTTGCAAGAGACCCCAAGTCATTGAATAATTTCACAAACATGGAATAGCCTAGACAACCTTAAACAGCAATTTTAGTTGCGATATAAGAAAGTACTTGCTTTGATCTGGCTCTTGTGTGTAGCTGCGCTCAAATTGTCCGGTCCGTGTGGCCTCAACGTGGTTCTTTCCAGAGCAGATGATGCGCGAGCTCGATGGTTAACGCGAAGGTAAACTTTGCCAAAAGATGACTAGACTTAAGTTCGTTTGGCTCGTGAAGGCAATTGAACGAAGTAAAGACAATAAAGAAAAACTAGAATGAAACGAAAAGTAAAGAAGAATAAACGGAGAACTTCTTGAAGTCCGGTTGCAAAGCTGGGAATCCTCTTTTCTCTCTGGCGGAATGCCCAGAATACAGGTTTCCCTGAGCTTTTACGTAAATCTAGGTTTACACCTATTTTTTAGTATGAGCCAATGAAGTGTAAACAAACTAAGGCGGGAAAAATCTTCTTTGTTTGCTGATCTCCGCCCACTGGTCTAATTTATGGCGATGTCAAAGTTAAACATTTTTCTTAAGCAAGATCGTTCCTCTGAAACAATGCATCTTTTTGTAATTTGCTATCAAGATTCATTACAGTCCTGTTTTTACGATTATACAGACACCAAGAACTATGATTTTACCAATCCCGTATCCAAAGGTACAGAGTTATTCTTAACTAAATGCATATAAAGTTTGCATTAAACACACAGTAACATTCATATATTCCACTATGCCGCATACATACATTTGAGCACAAAAAGGGAGACATTAAAATACATTTAGAGGTAGTTTAAGTAAAAAAAAGTCCATGGGCTAGCCAAAAAATGCTTGTGCCTGTTTTTGAGTGTGTGTGCGTCTCATGACTGTGTGTGCGTCTATTTCACTGGAATGTGTGATCAAGAAGGGGGGGTGTTTGTCTTCCCTTTTGAAGTTCGATATCGCATCTCTGGATAGTCTCCAAGGTGTTATAACTCTCATCCACTCCAGGACGTTGCCGTCATGGCGGCGCCCAGGGTGGTGAGTTATGTTGTAAGAGGGTTTTAAAACGAAAGTCCTGGTTTTTTCTTTAACTCACTTTCTGGTCTTTGAGTGTAGAATGTGTCAAAAGGGTCAGGATTCATTAATATGGAACAGATGGTTGAATACCATCCGCTCATTGGTGTTACAACTGCAATATTAATTTCTCGCTAGAAATTACATAAGTGGAAAAAGTTGTTCAGAAACATACATTTACACACAAACTGAACACTGAATCTTTATTTTTTTGGCTTAACTGTCACAGAATGGAACACACGGGATTGTGGAATATCAAAGGCAGCGAAGGATACATCTATGCTGCCTTCAAAACCGGCCAGATGAAGTCATCTCAGGAGACAGGAAATCAAGCTGACACTGATTTCGGATGTGCCTTGAAGCCTTCCTACTTTGGAATGCGACCTCCAAAGGCAGCATTTTTCAGTTTTCAGATGCAGCCTATGATAGTGAATAGCTCAATAAAAACACATGACCAAATTTGCCTGTCACTGTATGAATTATTACAGATTCCGAAACCCATTTGTAAATGTTGTAAGATAGCTCATTGCAAGCACTCTGCATTCATAAGCTGCCCCCTCGTGATTCAGGTTTTAACAAAACTTCTGAGAATCATGTATTTTACCATTTAAATTTACCTCCTTTTTATCATAATACAATTCATTTCAGAGCTTCATTAAAGAAGGTCTTAGGCTCCAGTTATTTCCCCTTGCTGAATTGACATGCCTTGGTGTTTTCCAGTTTTCCTCTTCATGCCAATAACATTATTCTGGATGTTTTCAGCCAGCAACATTACAGAACCTTTAATGTTCTCATGTGTCACACGACACGACACGACAGTATCAATAATTCTGTGTAACATCTGAATGGCTGAAGCGGTTTATCACTTTACATTGTTGCGCAAACTCAGTGCTGTGTGGGAGACTCTGCTCTTGCGTGCAGCTGGCGGATGCAGTGCGTAGCGCCGCCTCACATTTTTTTGCAGTTTGGTGTAATTTAGAAATGGTGCCTAAAGTGGGGGAAAACTCCCTCGCTTCGGCGATCAGCTCTCACTCAACCGGACCAGAAATGTCCCGGTGCTCCCGATGGCATTTGAGCGGAGTTGTCTCGCTGTAAAGGACACACGCACTCAGTAGATGATGGGTGGGGAAATGTGAGATGACAGAACTGATAATGCACCAATTACAACAAAGAATAATTAGTTTCACAACTGCATGGTACACCATTAAAGGGAACGATTCATGATAGTAAATTACAGATTTTGCAAAGCAACAAAACAAGTGGGCCCGACCACACCAGTGGTACGATAGAAGACGGCCTTAGTGTGTATGTGATCATGTACAGGCCACATGACTGAGCACACGAATGAACACTAGAGGTTCAATATTTGTCTGTTAATTCCAAGCAAGTGTGAGCAGCTATTAAAAATATTAATGCAACCCCATTTTTTTTTTCCTCCTCTCTGGTAATTTGCATGTCATCGTAGCAACTTATGTCCCAAAATCGAAGCACGAGCACATGTAAACACCACATCGGATTAGATAACGTCTCATGCGGTCCACCGTATCTTTGATCTGGATGAAGAAATAAAATCCATGTAAACGTGAATATTTTGTCACGTTCTTATAACCCTATGTATAGAAGCCATAGAGCGACAAATGCCTGCTTTTGAAGCTGTGTGCATCTGAAACATAGTAAATGTGACATCAACCTTAGAAATAAACACCAGTGACATTGATATTTTGCCGCTAAATACAGCAAACCCCCGTTGAAACGCTTATACGAGAATGCTGGTCTCGTTTAACACTGTTCTAATTGCTTAATCGGCGTGTCCTTAGACCAATTGCATGCTCTAGCTGCGTATTGCTCCAGGTGTATGAACACAGATGTATAAATGCTGCTGCAAATATGCTAAATATTCGTTCCTGCAACCGATGCAAAACCATGTTAACCACCAGGCAACTGGATTGGTACACGTCAGTAACAGCTGAGTGTCAGCTGATGCAAGCATGACTAACATGACCTGACTGAACTAACGCGATGCTCGATTTCCTCTTTCCACACTCATGAACTCGACTGCATCGGAGAATGCTTTGGGGAATGAGAATGCCACGCCGCCTGACTTTCAAATCTCTGCCAAGTGTGGAAGAGCACAGCTAAAGCAAGAGAAGGAGACAGGAGTCTGACAGTAATCGGGGACAACCTGTCCAATGGCCAAACTTCAGAAGGAGTGAGTCTTGACCCCCAAGAGAGGGGAGATCAGAGGACTCGAGGCTTAGGATAGCATCCTGATCATCGCTTAGCATAAGCTTCTTCTGGCCGGAGGCATCAGGGCACCATGGAGGAAACATGTAACCAGAGGGTGTATGCCCACTGTCTTGCCACCGAGAGGGGCGCGATATTCTGCCATGGCCACCACGTTGACCTTTGTTGTGGAGTCGGTCAACCCTGTGGAGAGAAGGGCCTGCAGGAACTCCAGCACTGTACCAACCGGGCAATTAACTGGGTCAAGTTGGCGGTCTCTGCACCAAGAAGGGAAAAGCTACCATTTTAATGCATACAGTTTCCTCATTGAGGGAGCTCTGTATTGGAGAACGGTCTCAACAACTTTGGTTGAAAGACCGGAAGCTAAGAGATGTGCCTCCTCAGAAATCACACCTACAGCCTCCAAGCTCCATGCGGGAGCACACCGTCTGCCTGCAAGAGGAGATCTCTCCTGACGGGAACCTTCCATGGAGTGCAGTCAAAAAGAGAAATCAGGTCCAAGAACCGTACCCAGCCTGGCCAGAACGGAGATACTAACAGCAGCCATACTCCGTCACAGCGCACTCTCTCCAGAACTCCTGGTAGCAGAGCAATCGGTGGAAAAACATACAGATGAAGCCTCGGCCACGTCTGTACCATGGCTTTGTTGCTGTGTTGTAGTTGTTCACCAACACATGGTGACTTCTTAGGTCTGGGAAAAAGTAATGTAGGGTTCGAAGCATGGCCAGCAGATGATATGCCATGTCAGATGGCAGCCACTCCACAGACCGCGGACAGGGTGACCACTTATGACCGCACCCCAGCCGGTGAGGGATGCGTCCAGCGCTAACGTTACATGGCGACAAGGAGCTCCTGGCACCGGGACCTGAGACAAGAACCAAGGCTTCCTCCACATGTCCAAGTCATGTATGCACCACCTTCCGGGAGAACCCCTTGGTCTTGGGCCACCACTGTAGGGGTCTCATGTACAGCATGCCAATAGTATTCACATTGGACACAGCTGCCATCAGACCCAGCAATCTCAGAGACTGCTTGACAATGAGTGACAGGCCTTCTCTCACTCTCACGGCTGCAGTGAGGATTGACTCAATCCGAGCAGGTGACATACGTGCTTGCATCGTGGTCGGATCCCACGCCACAGCAATATAAGCGGTTCTCTATACTGAAGAAAGCACACTTTTCTTGGTGTTAATTCTTAATCCCAACTCTTTCATGTGAGCGAGAATGACACCTTGATGCCGAACCGCCATACGCTCTGATCAAGCTAATATCAAGTCAAGTCAAGTCACCTTTATTTATATAGCGCTTTAAACAAAATATATTGCGTCAAAGCAACTGAACAACATTCATTAGGAAAAGAGTGTGTCAATAATGCAAAATGATAGTTAAAGGCAATTCATCATTGAATTCAGTGATGTCATCTCTGTTCAGTTAAATAGTGTCTGTGCATTTATTTGCAATCAAGTCAACGATATCGCTGTAGATGAAGTGACCCCGACTAAGCAAGCCAGAGGCAACAGCAGCAAGGAACCGAAACTCCATCGGTGACAGAATGGAGAAAAAACCTTGGGAGAAACCAGGCTCAGTTGGGGGGCCAGTTCTCCTCTGACCAGACGAAACCATTAGTTCAATTCCAGGCTGGAGCAAAGTCAGATTGTGCAGAAGAATCATCTGTTTCCCGTGGTCTTGTCCTGGTGGTCCTCTAAGACAATGTCTTTACAGGGGATCTGTATCTGGGCCTCTAGTTGTCCTGGTCTCGGCTGTCTTTCAGGGCAGTAGAGGTCCTTTCTAGGTGCTGATCCATCATATGGTCTGGATACGTACTGGATCCGGGTGACTGCTGTAGGACCTCGGTGAACAGTCACGCCAAAAACTGCAGAAACGGCTGCTTCGGCCAAAGTAATTATAAGAGCCTTCTTCCTCCCATCTGCGATCTGAACACAGTTAATGATTAGCTGAGGTAAACAATGCTCAAGATTGTCTGGACCCCTTTTTTGTCAGGGAAACAAATGGCTAAAGGACATTGGGACATTAAGCGAATTGATAACGTGATCATACAACAGAGGAAAGGTCTGTTGCAAAATGCCCCCGCTCATGAGGAAACTAATGGTACATTGACATCCTGAGTCCCTAAAAAGGAGCTGATTTAATTAACTCTTTTTACTAGATACAAGGACCCTGTGTATCACAGCATCACATAATCCCAATGTATGGAAATGCCCCAGGAATTGTTAATAATTAGTGGACCTCAATACAAAGAACCGATACAGGATCATCCCATGACTTTGCTTATTGCTTGCTTGAGAATCTTTCTACGAACTGAACTTTTCAACAAACTATCTCAAAAGGACAACCATTAAGAAATCTGAAGGTTTAACTATAGTCACAAATAATGTTTTATGCCTTTTATATATGTTTGATGTGCTCAAGGTAATCAGTGCAACGTTCACCAATGTTTAATGTATGGTTTTTATAACTTTAACAGATAGTGCTATTGAATGTGTGAAAGATATGGAAAGTTTAGTATTGAATGAAAGCTCACGTTATTTATCTAAACTTGGAGCAAATGAAATTTCCAGATTCTGTATTGTGTGCATATTATGACACTTTATAAGGTATTAACCCAAAGATCCATCCCACATGACAATGCCACATGATGTTTAATCGAGAAACAGTACGGGGCGTGTCTAAGCTCTGCAACAGCATCCCATTGGGAGATCGCACCGTGGGATGGACCAAATCTGCTTTGATAAAACCCCAATGCTCCAGTCTAGTCTCTAGTCTAGTCTCCAAGCGCGTCATCTCTTGTCGAGGGTGGTGTCGTGTATCGTGTTGCTTAAATGCGGTGCGGTGCGCTGCTCTTCCATCTAGGCCATGGCTTGAACTACCTACACGCTTGCTAGCGTTCTTGCCATCCAGAACTCCAAACCACTCCGTTGAAACTTTGTGACAGCGAAACCATGCTTGCTTGCCCCTCTTCAACCCTGGCTTCTAGCCATCAGCGTGCTTGCAAGTCATAAAGAGTTTCAACTTTCCGTGACAGAATCTTCAAAGCTCACGCCGCACAAACGAGAGGACTCGGAAGAAACTTTGTCCACCGTCAAGGCAAGAGCTGTTGAATCTCTCAAAATCGCCGGGCAGTCAACCAACCAATCAAGGCACAGGGCATCCCCAGACGTCATCTACGCAACCGCGAATCCCAGCCGGGATTCCACTTTCAGCTCAACGCGAGCCAAGGAGACGAAACAACACCGCGGCCAGCAGCACAACCACAAGTAAAGGCAAACAAACCTCTATCTATTGCTGAAATGGTGCAAGGTCGTTATTAAGTTGTAAAGATAAACTAGGGCTCTGCTTTTATTGATTCTTGATACGCCTGTGAATTTGGTAGAGATTTTCTCATTAACTCACCTCATAAATCCGTTGCAACTGTGTGTGTATGTGTATGTATGTTTGTGTGTGTGTGTTCATTTAGTTTAGATCCATATAATCTATAGAATAGCTCAATAAATTCTTGTTTCATTTATAAAGAAGTATTGTCTTGTGTGGTGTATTTTAAGATTAAACTTTGCCCAGATCCTGTGCTACCTAGCCTGTAGCGTATAAATTTTCTTTCTGTTTGTATTATCTTGTTCATGAAGTAAACTCAAACAGATTTTAAGGATATACTGAATTTTAAGTTTGCTGGACGAACCGTTGATGAAGTATAAACTAAATCAATTTGGACTCAGTTCAAGGAAAGCAATTTGAATCTTTAGATCTGATTTTTCTCAGAATAAATGAGCTAATATTTCCTTACACTGCAGTGACCCTCTGATCTGGATACAGACTTGATCTGGTGGCTACGGTGACCTCGGAATAAGGAGAAACAGACAAATATTAGCGTATAAGTCATTCTTCAAATGATGTAGCAAGTACATACCGTGTTATGGGAAGTGTTTCCCACTCATTCTCTACTATAGGAGAGGAAGAATTGTATAAACTTGTTAAATCATGTAAACCAACAACATCTATGTTAGACCCTATACCATCTAAGCTCCTAAAATAGGTTCTTCCAGAAGTCATAGATCCTCTTCTGACTATTATAAATTCCTCATTGTCATTAGGATATGTCCCTTCAATATAACCTTCAAACTGGCTGATATTAAGCCTCTCATCAAAAAAACACAACTTGACCCCAAAGAACTAGTTAATTATAGACCAATCTCGAATCTCCCTTTTCTGTCCAAGATACTAGAAAAGGTGGTATCCTCACAATTATATTCCTTCTTAGAGAAAAATGGTATATGTGAGGATTTCCAGTAAGGATTTAGACTGTATCATAGTACTGAGACTGCTCAATTTGATAATACCTAGAATATCAAAATCAACTGCGGGCGGCAGATCCTTTTCCTATTTGGCGCCTAAACTCTGGAATAACCTACCTAACATTGTTCGGGAGGCAGACACACTCTTGCAGTTTAAATCTAGATTAAAGACCCATCTCTTTAACCTGGCTTACACATAACACACTAATATGCTTTTAATATCCAAATCTGTTAAAGGATTTTTAGGCTGCATTAATTAGGTAAACCTGAAGGTAGGTTATTCCAGAGTTTAGGCGCCAAATAGGAAAAGGATCTGCTGCCTGCAGTTGATTTTGATATTCTAGGTATTATCAAATTGCCTGAGTTTTGAGAACGTAGCGTTCGTAGAGGGCTATAATGTAAAACCAGCTCATTCAAATACTGAGGTGCAAAACCATTCAGGGCTTTATAAGTAATAAGCAATATTTTAAAATCTATACGATGTTTGATAGGGAGCCAGTGCAGTGTTGACAGGACCGGGATAATATGGTCATACTCCCTGGTTATAGTAAGAACTCTTGCTGCTGCATTTTGGACTAGCTGTAGTTTGTTTGCTAAGCGTGCAGAACAACCACAGAATAAAGGATTACAATAATCTAACCTTGAGGTCATAAATGCATGGACTAACATTTCTGCATTTGACATTGGCCATAATTTAGATATATTTTTGAGATGGAAAAATGCAGAAAAATGCTAGAAACGTGGCTTTCTAAGGAAAGATTGCGATCAAATAGCACACCTAGGTTCCTAACTGATGACAAAGAATTGTCAGAGCAACCATCAAGTCTTAGACAGTGTTCTAGGTTATTACAAGCAGAGTTTTTATCCTATAATTAACACCTGTTTTTTCAGAATTTTGCAGTAAAAAATTACTCATCATCCAGTTTTTATATAGACTATGCATTCCATTAGTTTTTCAAATTGGTGTGTTTCACCGGGCCGCGACGAAATATAGAGCTGAGTATCATCAGCATAACAGTGAAAGCTGTGCCCTCTGAGAAATCCTGAAAACATTGTTATAAATTGAAACAACTCCTCCCCCTTTGCCTTTTAGACTCGGCTCATGTTTATAACAGTAATCTTGGAGGATGGACTCATTTAAAATAATGTAATCATCAGGTTTTAGCCAGGTTTCTGTCAAACATAGTACATCTATATTATGATCAGTGATAACATTTTTTACAAAAAGTGTTTTCGTAGAAATGGATCTGATATTCAACAAGCCAAGCTTTAGCATTTGTTTATCCATATTTTTGAACCTCAATTGAAATGTTAATCTTAACTTGGTCGATATGGTCATGAGTCATGAAAGTGTGCGGTGAGAGTACAAGGCCAGAGCAAGAACCATATTGGTAGGCTTCCGATGAGGAAGGATGGAGATAAGTGCATTTTTTTGATAGATCATGACACACCAGTCCTCGGACTTGGTCTGTTTAAGCGTGCTGAACTTCAGTCCCTTGACTGAGTGGTTCAAAAAAACACATATAAAAAAGGACACACCATCTCATCCTTCCTCGGAACAGTGAAGTACCAGCTGTAGGAGCCGGACTCTGCAACGCAATGAGGGACCACCTCGATGACCTCCATCCTCAGAGAGTGTCTTCTTCTGTTCCATTACCAGAGCCTGCTTGGGGCCCACCAGAACTGGATTCTGTGGCCTCTCACTACAGTGTGCAGGACCCACTGAGACACATTTGGCAGTAGTTTTCACACTGCCAAATAGTATACTAAGGAAACCAGCCTCTCAAGACAAATCTCTGGTGTCATAAGAGTAGTTACATCGGGGCACTGAAGTGGCGCAACGGCAGGAGATAGCCGAACTAGCTGCTTTGGAAACCTCCCAGGAGGTCGCGAGCCTCTTAGCACAGCTACATTTCCGGGTGGTACACCGCTCTTCCCCAGAGGGAGCTGACCCTTAAAAAGTTCTAGGTTTTAGACGTCAGGACGTTATGACTGAAATGATGGTCCGCAGAATCGCTTTCCATTAGAAGCCTTCGACCTGGGAGCGCCACTCTGACTCTAGCATCTATGGAGTACAAAAAGTGACAGACGTGACAGTAATTCCTAACCTCTGGTCTCCACATAATTTTTTGTCAGAGAATGGCACAGAAACTCTTTTCCTAATGGACCAAAATAAACTTCAAATGACTTATAAATGATTATAAGTCATATAAGTCCATATTAATTTATATGTAACCCACTTTAATTAGCATGTTATAATCACTTGTTGTTTATGTCTTTTAATAACTATTGGATAGCTTAAGGATACATATTCATGTTTCGTATGTACGTGTTTGAATCTGTTAGCTTGAAACAGTCATGACCATCAGTTATTTGTCAAATGTATCATATTCTTGTTATAGGAATCGTGTCCAAAATTATGCCCTGCAAGAGCGGGAAAATTTGGACCACGTGCTTGATAAGATAATATATGATTTATGATACCCTGAGCAAAGACAATATCTAATTGGTCAAGACAACATTTGAGGTGTGGCCAAAAGGCCAGTTTAAATACTCAGGACGCCATTAAAATTTTGCTTTTAGCTTGCTTGTAGCGTTTGCTTCTTAGCTTTTGCAATTAGTCATACCGGCTTTTAGCCTGCTTTTAGCTTTTGCTCCTAGCTTTTACTCTTAGCCATGCTTTTAGTCCTCACTGTACGCTTGCTGCTACTATCCACGATGAGAAGAAACACCAGGGATGTGCACAGACATTTTGAGGGGCAGGGGCTCAAGTGAAATAAAGGGCACTTCTCATAATTACATTTTTTTTTTCTTTTTTTTAAACAAAAAAGTATATATATTAACGCAACACTGACTTCCTTTTAAAAAAAATAATTAAAAAAGTTAATTAATTTTATCTTCCTCAAACTAATTTTCAAAAGATGTCTACAAAATAATCAGTTCACACAGAAACCATGTACACATACACGATAACCTATGGTAACTGATAAGGACTTAGTTTCACATTTGAGGGAGGACTGTATCATCACCATCATCAAATAAAACCTTCAAAATCCACATTTAGATGGAGTTTGTTTTAAACCTACTACACTCAAAAATATTCTGTGGCTTAGTAAATATTTAACTTAATTAACTTAATAAAATCTCTGAAAATCTTACTTGATTGTTTGAATTAAACTTACCAAAATAATTGAGTAAAAATTTAATAAAATTAAATAAAAGCCAATGTCATGTATGTATTTGTGGTTGTATGGAATACTTTTTTATAAAGGTTTAGAGGAAATTAAAAAAAAAGTTCATAAATAAAAAGTTAATTTATAAATATTGTTATTTTTAATGTTTAATGTTAACTTATTTCTACTCAGTTTTATTTATAAATGTACAGATGCAGTTACTCAGATTTACTACATTTTTTAGCGTGTAGCCTATCCTCCATCTGTTTGCATCTGTAGATTTCTTCTAGATTCACCAATTTAGATTTCTAAATTTCAGGGGCAAAGACTCTTGATGTAAGTCATTAACTAACTGGGGACGTTCTTATTTTATTAACTTATTTTATTACATGGCTTGGTTGATCTCCAGTGTAGAATGCGGTCTGTTATTTCTTGATAACAGACCGCTGTGCGGAGTATAACAGACCGTTGCCATGAAAAACAGAGCGTTGCTATGGACTCACAGGATTTTAACCGTAGAGACGGAGCGTACTATTTTCTTTAGTGGAAGCAATACAATCGGATTTAAATCAACAAACTACCTTTTAATATTTTGTGTCAAATTATTTATTTATTTGGTAGGTAGCCATGTAATAAGCAGGAGGATAATGTATAGCGATTATCCCTTACACAGCTCTAGTCTAGTAGCTCATGAGGCATGCATGCTAGCAAAACACAGGTTAACTAAGTTATATTTGCCTTTGGCTAATCAGCAGTAAATTCGAGCATTATTCAAGGCACTGGTATTTTAATCTTTTGTTCATCACCAGCTCCACTCACCTCAGCACAAGCCAAGAAAAACACTGCTGGGAGGGGCTGTGTGGCTCAATCCAGGTGTGTGTCTGTGTACAGTGTTGCCAGATTGGACTAAAGATTTCCAGCCCAACTACAGCTTAAAACCCGCCCATTAAAAAAAATACCAGCCCAAAATACATACTGTTATTAAAACTGTTATAGAATAAAACACACCATTTTTTTTCTTATTAAACAACCAGACTAACAAATCGCACATTGGAGAGCACGAGGCTCGCCCCAAGTATATCCAGTGCATTTTATATATATATATATATATATATATTTATATATATATATATATATATATATATATATATATATATATATATATATATATATACATATATATATATATATATATATATATATATATATATATATATATATATATATATATATATTTATAAATGATAATTTTAATAAAACACAAGGTCTACATCGGAAACCTCAGAAGGGGACATCATTTTTTATTGTTCTTGTGCTACTATTGTCAGAACTACAGTTCTTTTCTAATAGGCCAATTCTCAAATCATTTCATTATACTTTTCTTTTTGTATTAGTAGGTTACTTACAAATTTGCGCTTAATTACCAACTAATTATTTTTTTATATTATCATTATTAAAATTATTATTATTATTTAACTTATAGACCACTGGGCGAATCAACATGAATTCTCGTTTTCCTTCTATTAATTTTAAATAAAATAATGACTGAATGATACACTGAATCGTAATCAGCTATTACGTTTCAGAAACGATCAAACATCAGAATTGTACATCAAAATAAAACTGTAGGCTAATAGCATAAACACGCTTACCTTTTAATATGAAAGTTAACGTAGATAATCCCCGCAGAACTGATGAAAACGTCTTTATTATAGAACAATTCTAGAACTATTTAAAGATAGGACCAACTTTGTACAGTCACAACCAGTTTGATTAATAGATCGTTGAGTCAAATCTCTCCAGCAACTGCCTGGGAGGTTTGAATGTTGCCGAGGTAAACCCATTCAGACCGGGCCAGTGCGCACATCCATGATGCTGGAGAGTAAAGGTAGATGCGATTCCTAGTGTCATCTTTTAAAAGCGAGACGAGGGAAAATGCCCGCTCAACATGGCCATTGGAAACAGGCAGAACAAGAAGTCTTATGGCACCTTGTGCCAATTCCTGGAAACACTTGTGCCAAAAAGCATGCTCTTTCAAATCATTTAACTGTGCTCTGATTTCTGATTGACAGTATTTACAAAATGCCTTTGTATCATCGCCTACCACAGGTGTAATACATGTTTTTAAAGACTGGTCGCTCTCCCATTCCTTTCTGTAGGACTTTTTATATTTACCTCACTTTGGCATGATGATGATGATGAATGATGATCACAGTTTTGACTATATAACGAATTAGCCTACAACAACCCGCCAATCAAGCTTGAAGTCTGATTGGAAAGGATTCCCCTGAACCTTATTGGCTAAGCTGAACCATACCTAATTTAAACATCATCCTACATTAGCTATATAATTTATTTTATAGTTCGTTTTCATTAAAAAAAAATAAAGAATACTGTTTATAGTCAAAAATAAAAACCCGCCTGTTGTATCAAAAACCAGCCCAAATTTTAAAGACCCGCCCAATGCATTTTTTTCCGGTTGGACGTGACCAAAAGGAGCCCGCCCAATCTGGCAACACTGTCTGTGTATCTGACGTGTGCCGATGTGAGTCGCTGTGCGCCACTGCGCACAAGGGGGGGGGGGGGGGTCAATGAGCGCTTCAGAACTCCTGACCTGATATTTAGATATAATATTCTTCAATAAATAAATTTGTTTGACAGGGAAGCTGTGCGCAAACAGGAATATATATTATTTTTTCAAAAAAAAAAAAAACAAAAAAAAAAAACAAAAGCACCCCAGAAAAAAAGGGCACTTTCCCTCCAGGAATAAAATGGCAGGTGCCCAAGCCCCCTTTGATGTCTATGTGTGCACGTGCCTGAGAAACACCACCTAGTCTCGTCAAACTTCTCTTCTCTTACTTTAGTTTCTTTTCTTTTCTGTTGAGAGTTGTGTGTTCTGAGTTAGGTTTTGTAATGCTGTCTCAGAATCTGAACTCGAGTGCCCGTTCAACTTCAACCAGCTCACAACTCCGCATCGTCAGACGACGCCCAACCACAGGCTTTCCAATACGTCACTTCAACGACTACTGAACTTCCAGCCAATCAGCCACCTCGGGAAACCCCCTTTCAACTACAACAATGGGAACTCCTTTGCACAGGCAACGCAAGTAACTTTACCTCCAGACTCACATCTGGTGTATCTAATATAATTTTAACCTCATTGAGGAACTCAATGCGAGGGTTAATAAAGTGACTGATGGTTGTTCATGTTTAAGCAATTTCACGTATTGCTGTGAACACATTTTCATTCTCTTAAACATTCTTTCATAACTTTCTATCTTCCTCCAACTTGTGTGAATGTGTGAGTGCGTGTGCTTATGAGTTAAATTAGATTATATATCTTAGATTTATCTAAGCCTTATTCATATTGAAAATAGAAGTATCTTGTGTTTTCTGCTTACAAGTTAATGTCTTAAACTGAAGATCGTGTTACTGTGTTAATTAATAGTGTTTTAACTATACTTTGGATATTAAAACCCAGTGCAGATTTGATGTTATACGGCTCGTTCAATGAATCGCTGGCCGTCTCAGTAATCAGCCATGAAACAGTGATTCTGATCCCTTTAAAATCTTAAATGATTTGCTTTGAGCTAAATTATAGTTATAATCATGAGACATGTCCAAAAGGCAAACGGGGAGGTGTTTCTTCAATTTACAAGTTCAGTTCGTGTTTTCAGGATTTCTCAAAGGGCAGGCTTCAAGTATAGAAGTGATGGTGCTTCATATAACATTATCCAGAGAAACAAATGTTAATGATAAATCCCCTGTGATGTTTGTACTGGCTACTGTATACAGGCCGCCAGGGCACCATACAGACTTTATTAAAGAGTTTGCTGATTTTACATCCGAGTTAGTGATGGCTGCAGACAAAGTTTTAATAGTTGGTGATTTTAATACCCAAGTCGATAATGAAAACGATGCATTGGGATCAGCATTTATAGACATTCTGAACTCTATTGGGGTTGGACAGCACATCTCAGGACCTACTCATTGTCAAAATCATACTCTAGATTTAATACTGTCACATGGAATTGATGTTAGTGGTGTTGAAATTATGCAGCCAAGTGTTGATATCTCAGATCAATATTTAATTTTGTGCAAACTTCATATAGCTAAAACTATAAATCCTACTTCTTGTTACAAGTATTGTAGAACCATCACTTCTACCACAAAAGACTGCTTTGTAAGTAATATTCCTGATGTATCCAAATTCCTTATCATATCCAGAACCTCAGAACAACTTGATGATGCAACAGAAACTATGGACTTTCTCTTTTCTAGCATTTTAAATACAGTTGCTCCTTTACGCTTAAGGAAGGTTAAAGAAAACTGACACCATGGTATAATGAGCACACTCGCACCCTTAAAGAGAGCAGCCTGGAAAATGGAATGCAGCTGGAGGAAAACAAGAATAGAGGTATCAGAATCAGAAATGAAAGCTTTAGCCTAAGTTCTGCCAGGAAGACTCAATTACTTCGTCACTTATTACCTTCATCATTATCCAATCAGGTCTTTTGGTATAAAAGATCGTAATTACACATGTTTGAATTCGCAGATGCCGGCGTGATAACAAATTAATAAGCGTATAAACAATTGTGCTATAAATGATAATAGAATGCGATTGAGTAAGATGGAGGGGTAACAAATAAATATAAGGATATTGCATGTTTTTATTGCATAAGTGGGGAACATTTAACTGTTCATGAGGTAGATTGCCTGGGGCAAGAAATTGTTCTTGTGCCTGACTGTCCTGGTATTTGCGGCTCTAAAGCGCCGGCTAGATGGCAAAAGTTCAAAGATGGGGCAACTTGGATGTGAGGCATCCAGAGTGATTTTCTGAGCCCTTTTCCTCACTCTGGAAGTATACAGTTCTTGAAGGGTGGGCAGGGGAGTACCAATAATCCTTTCAGCAGTCCAAACCGTTCTCCGTAGTCTTCTGATGTCTGTTATTGAAGTGCACAGGACAGACTCAATTATCGCTGAATAGAACTGTTTCAGCAGCTCCTGTGGCAGATTCGATTTCCTCAGCTGGCAAACGAAGTACTATCTTTGTTGGGCCAATGTGACTGTCCCATTTCAGGTCCTTAGATATGGTGGTTACCAGGCATCTGAATGACTACACTGCAGTCACAGTGCTGTTCATGATGGTGAGTTGGGGGAGTGCAAGGAGGTTTCTTCTGAAGTCCACAATCATCTCCCCTGTTTTGAGCAGCTCCAGGTATTTCATATTGCTTGGCGGGGAAGTAACCTGTCCTACTGAAAAGCATTAACAATAGCTAGATCTGATTACTTTTCGTCTCTTTTAGAAGAAAACAAACACAACCCCAAGTATTTATTCAATACAGTGGCTCAAATTAATGAAAAATAAAGCATCAGCAAGTGTTGACATTGTCCAACATCACAGCAGTAATGACTTTATGAACTACTTTACTTCTAAAATCTATACTATTAGAGATAAAATTGTAACCATTTAGCCGCCAACTACAGTATAGCATCAGACAGTGCACTATAGATCGCCTGAGGAACAGTTCCACTCATTCTCTACTATAGGAGAGGAAGAATTGTATAAATTTGTTAAATCATCTAAACCAACAACATGTGTGTTATACCCTATACCATCTAAGGTCCTAAAAGAGGTGCTTCCAGAAGTCAAAGATCCTCTTCTGACTATTATTAATTCCTCATTGTCATTAGGATATGTACCAAAAACCTTCAAACTGGCTATTATTAAGCCTCTCATCAAAAAATCACTACTTGACCCCAAAGAACTGGTTAATTATCTCGAATCTACCTTTTATAATGACTGGCGCCGATACAGGATGGCTGCCTCCGTGATGAGCTCTGCATATGTTTTTGTGTTTTTGTTAGTTTGTCCTGTCTTTAGTTATATTCCTGCCATCAGTTTCACCAGGGAAGAACTGCTGAACATTCGGCAGAACGCACCACAAGATGTTTTTCCGGATTTCAATTATTCAGATGTTTTAGTGAACGTTGTTATCGGAGGAGCGGCGGCGCTGATCAAACGCTTCAGGACGCGCAGACGGGGGAAGCGAGCGGGATCGCTTGTCAGACTCAGGAAGCGCGGATTTCGAACGCCGTTGCCTAGCATCCATCTGGCAAATCTCCGCTCTCTACCCAACAAAACGGACGAACTCCTTTTGCTTTCTCGGACAAATAAGGATTTCACACACTCTGCTGCTCTGTGTTTCACGGAAACCTGGCTGAATGACACCATACCGGACAGCGCGCTCCATCTGCCAGACTTTCAGCTGTTTAGAGCGGATTGCGAATCAGAATCAACTGGGAAATCGCGCGGCGGCGGGACATGCTTTTACATCAATGAACGGTGGTGTACAGATGTAACTGTGTTAAAGAAGACGTGCTGCTCAAATCTCGAAACACTCTTCATTAACTGCAAGCCGTTCTATTCGCCGCGGGAGTTTCACTCGTTCATTCTGGTCAGTGTTTACATCCCTCCGCAAGCGCATGTGAGCTCAGCTTTACAGAAACTCGCTGATCAGATTACAGAGACAGAACAACAACACCCGGACTCTGTTTTAATCATTCTTGGGGACTTTAATAAAGCCAATCTGTCCCGTGAACTGCCAAAATACAGACAGCATGTTACTTGTCCCACAAGAGACAGTAATATATTGGATACCTGTTACACCACAATAAAGGATGCATTTCACTCTGTTCCACGAGCAGCTTTGGGACGTTCTGATCACCTTCTGGTTCATCTTATACCGTCCTACAGGCAGAAACTAAAATCAGCTAAACCTGTATCAAGGACTGTAAAAAGATGGACTAATGAAGCAGAGCAGGATTTACAATCTTGTTTTGACCTCACTGATTGGAGTGTTTTTGAAGCTGCTACCACCGATCTGGATGAACTCACAGAGACCTCATATATCAGTTTCTGTGAGGATATGTGTATTCCTACAAAGACTCAACTAATTTACAATAATGACAAACCGTGGTTCACTGCAAAACTCAGACAGCTCCGTCAGGCCAAAGAAGATGCTTAAGTGAAGGGGGACAATGTCTTGTATAAACAGGCTAAATACACGTTGGAAAAGGAGATCAAAGTGGCAAAGAGGAATTATTCTGAAAAAATAAGGACTCAGTTCACTTCCAACGACTCCGCATCAGTGTGGAAAAGTCTAAAGAAGATCACCAATTACAAGACACCACCCCCCAGCACTGTAGAGAATCAACGACTGGCAGACGATCTGAACGAGTTTTACTGCAGGTTTGAAAGAACACCCATCACCTGCCCTGAACGCCTCCCCACACAACCATTCACACCCTTCACAACTCCTGCAACCAGCCCCAAATGCCTCTCCAAACAACCGTTCACACCATTAACAGCTCCTGCAACCCATCCTGAACACCTCTCCAATCAAGCACTCTCACCATTCACACCTCCTGCATCCCCCCTCTCAGGTGGGGCACCTGCAATTCAGATCAGCGAGGATGCGGTGCGCCAGGTCTTCCGGAAGCAGAAAAGGAAAAAAGCACCAGGCCCAGATTGTGTTACACCAGCCTGTCTAAAATCCTGTGCTGACCAGCTGGCCCCCATCTTCACACAGATCTTCAACAGATCGCTGGAGCTGTGCGAAGTCCCTTCATGCTTCAAACGTTCCACCATCATCCCCATCCCTAAGAAACCCAAAATTACAAGACTAAATGACTACAGGCCTGTGGCTCTAACGTCTGTAGTCATGAAGTCATTTGAGAAACTGGTGCTGGGCCACCTGAAGGACATCACTGGGCCCTTGCTGGATCCTCTTCAGTTTGCCTACAGAGCAAACAGGTCTGTGGACGATGCAGTAAACATTGGACTGCATTATGTTCTGCAACACCTAGACAGACCGGGGACTTATGTGAGGATCCTGTTTGTGGACTTCAGCTCGTCCTTCAACACGAACATCCCAAACCTCCTCCTGCCCAAACTAAATCAGCTCTCTGTACCCACCTCCATCTGTCAGTGGATCAACAGCTTCCTGACAAATAGGCAGCAGCTAGTGAGGCTGGGAAAATACACATCCAGCACCCGTACAATAAGCACCGGAGCTCCCCAGGGCTGCATTCTCTCCCCACTGCTCTTCTCCCTGTACACCAACGATTGAACATCTAAGGACCCCTCTGTCAAGCTCCTGAAGTTTGCAGACGACACCACACTCATCGGCCTCATTCAGGACGGTGACGAGTCTGCTTACAGACAGGAGGTAAAAGAGCTGGCTGTCTGGTGCACTCTCAACAACCTGGAGCTTAACACCCTCAAAACAGTGGAGATGATCGTGGACTTCAGGAGGAAACTCCCTGCACTCCCCCCCACTCACCATCATGAACAGCACTGTGACTGCAGTGGAGTCTTTCAGGTTCCTGGGAACCACCATCTCTCAGGACCTGAAGTGGGACATTCACATTGGCTCCATTGTGAAAAAGGCCCAGCAAAGGTTGTACTTCCTCTTCCGCCAGCTGAGGAAGTTTAACCTGCCACAGGAGCTGCTGAAACAGTTCTACTCCACCATCATTGAATCCATCCTCTGCACTTCAGTAACTGTCTGGTTCAGCTCAGCTTCTAAATCTGACCTCAGAAGACTACAGAGGGTAGTCCGGACTGCTGAGCGAATCATCGGTACAACCCTCCCTTCTATTCAAGAACTGTACTTATCCAGAGTGAGAAAAAGGGCTGTCAAAATCACTTTGGACCCCTCACATCCAGCACACTCCCTCTTTGAACTGTTGCCATCTGGTCGACGCTACAGAGCACTGAGCACTAGAACAACCAGACACAGGACCAGTTTCTTCCCTCAGGCAATCCATCTTATGAACAGCTGATAATAACGGCGAACACACTACACTTTATATTTATATACACATACACTTTATTTATCTAACACACATACTTAGTATACACTTAAATTTTGCACATAATATATATGTACATACATAACTGCATTTTGTAATATACCTGCCTACAATTGTCATTTGTATATTGTCATTCACTATCTACTTATTTGTATTTTTTATTCTTTTATTATGTGTTTTATGTTCTGTCGCTGTCATTCTGTTGTACTGTGGAGCTTCTGTCACGAAAACAAATTCCTCGTATGTGTAAACATACCTGGCAATAAAGCTCATTCTGATTCTGATTCTGATTCTGATTCTTTTCTGCCCAAGATACTAGAAATGTAAGTATCCTCACAATTATATTCCTTCTTAGAGAAAAATGACAGAAGAGGTATGTATCACGGTTCATTCATTCACTGCCTCACCTTCTCTGTTTGTGCGGTTGTGTTGGAGGTGGGGTTATTGATTACCGATCACTCTAATCACTGCCACCTGGAGCCCATGCAGGTGGGTAGAGCTCGGCCTTCCTAGGAGGAGAGAGAGAGTCGACGAACTGAGGGACTGTGTCTTTACTGCGGCACGGTGGGACATTTCCTCAATCACTGTCCACTAAAAGATCGAGTCCAGCAGTAGGGATGAGGCTACTTTCGGGTGGAGCAGCATTGGGGAAATCCTTGTCCGCGACTCTCATTCTGGGAAGATTGGAATGGGCAACCGGCTCTTACGATTGCCAGGCCCTGGTGGATTCCGGAGCGGAGGGTAATTTCATGGATTTTTCTTTGGCCAGTCACTTCCGCATCCCCATCACTTCACTTCACAAACCCATTGCAGTTCACGCTCGCAATGGTCAGACATTATCCATTATCACGCACACCACGGATCCCATCACGTTGACGGTAGCGGGTAACCACACTGAGACACTGGAATTCTTAATCACTGACACTCCCCTCAGCCCCATCATTCTTGGGCACCCTTGGTTGATCAAACACAACCCCAGGGTTGCCTGGGGTCAAGGCTCTGTTTCCACCCAGAGTAATCAGTACCATGCCTCTTGTCTTGTGTCTGCTCATTCGTCTGTGTCTAGTTCTGTGTTTCAGGAGGAGACTTTTCCAATATGCCCAAGGAATACCTCAACCTAAAGGAAGTGTTCAGTAAGTCCCGGGCTTCTTCTCTTCCTCCCCATCGTCCCTATGAGTGTGCTATAGACCTAATGCCAGGTACGTCTCCGCCTGAGGGCAAGTTATAGTCACTTTCTACTTCTAAAATGGAGGCCATGGGGAAATATATGTCTGATTCACTGGCTTCCGAGTTCATCCACCCTTCCTCTTATCCAGCGGGGGCGGGGTTCTTTTTTGTGGGTAAGAAGGATGGATCTCTGCGACCTTGCATTGATTACCTAGGGCTGAACATCATCACGGTGAAGAATAACTATCCTTTTCCATTGATGTCTTCAGCTTTCGAGAGGCTGCAGGGAGCATCAATATTTACAAAACTGGACTTACGTAATGCTTATCATTTGGTCCGCATAAGGAAGGGGGATGAAGGACAGCATTTAATACCCCAAGGGGCCATTTTGTGGGACATGCCTTCCGGGCTGTCCAACTCCCCTGCTGTCTTCCAAGCACTAGTCAATGACGTGGTAGATCATTTCATTTATGTCTACCTGGGTGACATACTGATATTTTCTTCTTCTCTCCAGGAACATGTTCAGCACGTCAGACTAGTGCTCCAGAGTTTGTGAGCGAATGGGCTTTTTGTCAAGGCAGAGAAATGCACTTTTCACGCACAGTCAGTTCCATTTTTGGGGTACATTTTGTAATCCGAGGGAGTGCGCATGGACCCCGACAAGGTTAAGGCTGTGGTGTATTGGCCAAGTCCAGATTCTTGCAAGGCCCTGCAGAGGTTTCCGGGGTTCGCCGACTTTTAACAGACGTTTCCTCGTGATTTCAGCCAACTAACCATGCCTCTGACAGCGTTGAACTTGCCCAGAATGATGTTCAGGTGGTCTGGTGTAGCCGAAGCTACATTTTCCAAACTAAAGAGCCGCTTTGTTTCGGCTCCCATTCTTGTTGAAACTGGTCCATCACGTCAGTTTGTGGTGGAGGTGGACGCATCAGATGTGTGGGTAGGTGTGGTTCTCTCTTTGGCTCTTCCTCAGATGTCAAGATGCATCCATGTGCGTTTTATTCCCATCGCTTATCGCCAGCCAAACGCAATAACGACATTGGCAACAAGGAACTGTTGGAAGTCAAGCTTGCATTGGAGAGATGGCGCCACTGGTTATAAGGGTCGGGGGTTCCTTTTATGGTATGGACTGATCATAAGAATCTGCAATACATTAGATCTAGTAAAAGACTCAACTCTAGGCAGGCTCGGTGGGCTTTTTTTTTTTTTTTTTTGGGACGTTATGATTTTTCTCTTTCGTACCGTCCGGGTTCTAAAAGCATAAAACCCGATTGCTTTGTCTTGCATTGTAGACTGTTCCAAATGTCTGTCTACTCCCGAGTGTATTTGTCATGAAATGCACACACACAGAGCAGTGAACACACACACACTGTGAGCACACACCCGGAGCAGTGGGCAGCCATTTATGCTGCGGCGCCCGGGGAGCAGTTGGGGGTTCGATGCCTTGCTCAAGGGCACCTAAGTCATGGTATTGAAGGTGGAGAGAGAGCTGTTCATACACTACCCCCACTACCCCCTTCTGTTCATACACTACCCCCACCCACAATTCCGTCCGGCCCGAGACTAGAACTCACAACCCTTCGATTGGGAGTCCAACCCTCTAACCATTAGGCCACGACTTCCCCTCGGTCGTTTTGACCGTGGTGGACAGGTTGTCGAAAATGGTTCATTTTATTCCCTTGCCCAAATTACCTTCTGCCAACGAGACAGCCGTGGCTGTCATAGATTACATCTTTCGTTTACATGGCCTTCCAATGATCGTGGTCTCCGACAGGGGGCCCCAATTTGTATCCAAATTTTGGTGGGAATTTTGTAAATTACTGGGGGCTACAGTTAGTCTGTCCTCGGGATCCTTCTGTCCTTCCATCCCCAGAGCAATGGCCAAACCGAGCGGACCAATCAGGATCTTGAGACAGTTTTGCGATGTTTGGTCTTTAAGAAACCTCCCTCCTGGAGTCAGCAAATTTCTTGGGTTGAGTATGCACATAACTCGTTGCCAGTGTCGGCTACGGGCTTATCTACGTTTAAGTGTAGTCTTAGTTACCAGCAACCAATTATTCCCAGCCTGGAATCCGAGGTTGTCACTGTCATGATGGGTGGACTCTTCATCCTGCCTGCCTGCTTCAAAGCCCTGCTTCACTCGTCTGTGCTTTTTCCAGCGAAACTCTTTTACCATTGTCGAGTACTTGAGTATAATAAACCTCTGTTATTCACTCGCTATTGGATTCTCTGCCTTTTTTCCCGTCACTAGACATAACATTATCATATTGTTCACAAGTCAATCAATCAATCAATCAATCACCTTTATTTATATAGTGCTTTAAACAAAATACATTGCGTCAAAGCACTGAACAACATTCATTGGAAAACAGTGTCTCAATAATGCAAAATGATAGTTAAGGCAGTTCATCATTGAATTCAGTGATGTCATCTCTGTTCAGTTAAATAGTGTCTGTGCATTTATTTGCAATCAAGTCAATGATATCGCTGTAGATGAAGTGACCCCAACTAAGCAAGCCAGAGGCGACAGCGGCAAGGAACCGAAACTCCATCGGTGACAGAATGGAGAAAAAAACCTTTGGAGAAACCAGGCTCAGTTGGTGGGGTCAGTTCTCCTCTGACCAGACGAAACCAGTAGTTCAATTCCAGACTGCAGCAAAGTCAGATTGTGCAGAAGAATGATTTGTTTCCTGTGGTCTTGTCCTGGTGGTCCTCTGAGACAAGGTCTTTACAGGGGATCTGTATCTGGGGCTCTAGTTGTCCTGGTCTCCACTTTCTTTCTGGGCAGTAGAGGTCCTTTCTAGGTGCTGATCCACCATCTGGTCTGGATACGTACTGGATCCGGGCGACTGCAGTGACCCTCTGATCTGGATACAGACTGTATCTGGTGGCCACGGTGACCTCGGAACAAGAGAGAAACAGACAAATATTAGCGTAGATGCCATTCTTCTAATGATGTAGAAGTTACATGTTATGTGAAGTGTTTCCAGTTCCGGCTTACCTAATTAATGCAGCCTAAAAATCCTTTAACGGATTTGGATATTAAAAAGCATATTAGTATGTTATGTGTATGCCAGGTTAAAGAGATGGGTCTTTAATCTATATTTTAAACTGCAAGAGTGTGTCTGCCTCCCGAACAATGTTAGCTAGGTTATTCCAGAGTTTAGGCGCCAAATAGGAAAAGGATCTGCCGCCCGCAGTTGATTTTGATTTTCTAGGAATTTTCAAATTGCCTGAGTTTTGAGAACGTAGCGGACGTAGAGGAGTATAATGTAAAAGGAGCTCATTCAAATACTGTGGAGCTAAACTATTCAGGGCTTTATAAGTAATAAGCAATATTTTAAAATCTATACGATGTTTGATAGGGAGCCAGTGCAGTGTGGACAGGACCGGGCTAATATGGTCATGCTTCCTGGTTCTAGTAAGAACTCTTGCTGCTGCATTTTGGACTAGCTGTAGTTTGTTTACTAAGCGTGCTGAACAACCATCCAATAAAGCATTACAATAATCTAACCTTGAAGTCATAAATGCATGGATTAACATTTCTGCATTTGACATTGAGAGCATAGGCCGTAATTTAGATATATTTTTGAGATGGAAAAATGCAGTTTTACAAATGCTAGAAACGTGGCTTTCTAAGGAAAGATTGCGATCAAGTAGCACACCTAGGTTCCTAACTGATGACGAAGAATTGACAGAGCAACCATCAAGTCTTAGACAGTGTTCTAGGTTTTTACAAGCAGAGTTTTTAGGCCCTATAATTAACACCTCTGTTTTTTTCTGAATTTAGCAGTAAGAAATTACTCGTCATCCAATTATTTATATCGACTATGCATTCCATTAGTTTTTCAAATTGGTGTGTTTCACCGGGCTGCGAGGAAATATAGAGCTGAATATCATCAACACAACAGTGAAAGCTAACACCATGTTTCCTGATGATATCTCCCAAGGGTAACATATAAAGCGTGAAGAGTAGCGGCCCTAGTACTGAGCCTTGAGGTACTCCATACTGCACTTGTGATCGATATGATACATCTTCATTCACTGCTACGAACTGATGGCGGCCATATAAGTACGATTTAAACCATGCTAATGCACTTCCACTGATGCCAACAAAGTGTTCAAGTCTATGCAAAAGAATGCTGTGGTCAATTGTGTCAAACGCAGCACTAAGATCCAATAAAACTAATAGAGAGATACAGCCACGATCAGATGATAAGAGCAGATCATTTGTAACTCTAAGGAGAGCACTCTCAGTACTATGATACGGTCTAAATCCTGACTGGAAATCCTCACATATACCATTTTTCTCTAAAAAGGAATATAATTGTGAGGATACCACCTTTTCTAGTATCTTGGACAGAAAAGGGAGATTCGAGATTGGTCTATAATTAACACGTTCTTTGGGGTCAAGTTGTGTTTTTTTATGAGAGGCTTAATAACAGCCAGTTTGAAGGTTTTGGGGACATATCCTAATGACAATGAGGAATTAATAATAGTCAGAAGAGGACCTATGACTTCTGGAAGCACCTCTTTTAGGAGCTTAGATGGTATAGGGTCTAACATACATGTTGTTGGTTTAGATGATTTAACAAGTTTATACAATTCTTCCTCTCCTATAGTAGAGAATGAGTCTATAGTGCACTGTCTGATGTGATACTGTAGCTGACGGCTGAATGGTTGCAATTTTATCTCTAATAGTATTGATTTTAGAAGTAAAGTAGTTCATAAAATCATTACTGTTGTGATGTTGGGAAATGTCAACACTTGTTGAGGCTTTATTTTTCGTTAATTTAGCCACTATATTGAATAAATACCTGGGGTTATGTTTGTTTTCTTCTAAAAGAGAAGAAAAGTAATCAGATCTAGCAGTTTTTAATGCTTTTCTGTAGGATATGCTACTTTCCCGCCAAGCAATACGAAATACCTCTAGTTTTGTTTTCCTCCAGCTGCGCTCGATTTTTCGGGATGCTCTCTTTAGGGTGCGAGTATGCTCATTATACCATGGTGTCAAACTGTTTTCCTTAACCTTCCTTGAGCGTAAAGGAGCAACTGTATTTAAAGTGCTAGGAAAGTGAGAGTCCATAGTTTCTGTTACATCATCAAGTTGTTCTGAGGTTTTGGATATGCTAAGGAATTTGGATACATCAGGAAGATAACTTAAAAAGCAGTCTTTTGTGGTAGAAGTGATGGTTCTTCGATACTTGTAACAAGAAGTAGAATTTACAATTTTGGCTATATGAAGTTTGCACAGAACTAAATAATGATCTGAGATATCATCACTTGGCTGAATAATTTCAACACTATCAACATCAATTCCATGTGACAGTATTAAATCTAGAGTATGATTTCGACAATGAGTAGGTCCTGAAACATGTTGTCTAACACCAATGGAGTTCAGAATGTCTATAAATGCTGATCCCAATGCATCTTTTTCATTATCGACATGGGTATTAAAATCACCAACTATTAAAACTTTATCTGCAGCCAGAACTAACTCGGATGTAAAATCACCAAACTCTTTATGGTGCGCTGGTGGCCTGTATACAGTAGCCAGTACAAACATAACAGGGGATTTATCATTAACATTGGTTTCTCTGGATAATGTTATATGAAGCACCATTACTTCAAACGAGTTATACTTGAAGCCTGCCCTCTGAGAAATCCTGAAAACGTTGTTATAAATTGAAGCAACTCCTCCCCCTTTGCCTTTTAGATGCGGCTCATGTTTATAAAAGTAATCTTGGGGGGTGGACTCATTTAAAATAATGTAATCATCAGGTTTTAGCCAAGTTTCTGTCCAACAGAGCACATCTATATTATGATCAGTTATCATATTATTTACAAAAAGTGTTTTTTCGTAGAAATGGATCTGATATTCAATAAGCCAAGCTTTATCATTTGTTTATCCATATTGGATTTGTTTTTTTACTTGTTGAACCTCAATTAAATTGTTAGCCTTAACTTGGTTTGGACGTTTTTTGTATTTTCTAGTTCGGGGAACAGACACAGTCTCTACAATGTGATATCTAGGTGAAAGAGTCTCTATGTGCTGAGAATTAGCTGACCTCTGTGACGGGAGGCAGCTAGCAGACGGTCGGTTTAGCCAGTCTGTCTGCTTCCTGACCTGGGCCCCAGTTAGTCAGGTATAAACACTAAGACTATTTGCCATATTTCTAGAGAGAACAGTGGCGCCACCCCAGGAGGGATGAAGACCATCTCTTTTAAACAGGTCAGGTCTGCCCCAAAAGCCCGTCCAATTGTCTGTGGGCACCACTTAGATATCCAGCCATTGAGTGATGACAATCTACTATGCATCTCATCACCACGGTAAGCAGGAAGGGGACCAGAGCATATTACAGTGTCTGACATCGTGCTTGCAAGTTCACACACCTCTTTAAAGTTATTTTTAGTGATCTCCGACTGGCGAAGTCGAACATCATTAGCGCCGGCATGAATAACAATCTTACTGTATTTACGTTTAGCAGGCGCTCTGGCTCCCGGTAAACATTTGACTATGGTGGCTGGTGTCTCTATATTCACGTTCCGTACAATAGAATCACCAATAACTAGAGCACTTTCAACAGGTTTCTCAGTGGGTGCATCACTGTGTGGGGAGAACCTGTTTAATGTTTTGATCAGAACAGAAGAGTGTTGTTTTGACCCACGACTACGCTGCCTCACCGTCACCCAGTTGCCCTGCTGCAGGGGCTCTGTTGCCGGAACCGGACAATGTACAGGAATCCCTGAGCTAGACGCATCCAAAGCCGTATCTAGAGCCCTAACATTCTTACTGTCCTCAATTAAAGTTTGGATGCGTGTCTCTAATTCTGAAATCTTCTCTGTCAGCCTAACTATTTCCCTGCATTTATCACATGTGAATCCCTCATCAGCGACAGAGATAGATAAACTGTACATGTGGCAAGAGGTGCAAATAACGATAGCAGGCAAAGCCATTACTCACAGTGCTTGATTAAATATTCTTACTGCGGTTGTTTGATGAACTTGTCCAAAAAAAATGCAGCGTGAGAGAGGAGAGGAGAGGAGAAAAGAAAACGCTAATGACAAGTGCAGTGTGGAGAACCTCAAGGCTCAGTACTAGGGCCGTTACTCTTCATGCTTTACATGTTAACATTGGGAGATATCATCAGGAAACATGGTATTAGCTTTCACTGTTATTCTGATGATACTCAACTCTATATTTCATCGCGGCAACAAAATGCATAGACGATATAAAAACTGGATGACAAGTAATTTCTTACTGATAAATTCTGAAAAAATAGAGGTGTTAATTATAGGACTTAAAAACTCTGCATGTAATAACCTAGAACGCTGTCTAAGACTTGATGGCTGCTCAGTCAATTCTTCGTCATCAGTTAGGAATCTAGGTGTGCTATTTAATAGTAATCTTTCCTTAGAAAACCACATTTCTAGCATTTGTAAAACTGCATTTTTCCATCTCAAAAATATATCTAAATTACGGCCTATTCAACGTAATGGTTTATTGGGTGGTTGTTCAGCACGGTTGGTAAACAAACTCCAGGTAGTCCAAAATGCAGCAGCTAGAGTTCTTTCTAGAACCAGGAAGTATGACCATATTAGCCTCCCTCTGTCCACACTGCACTGGCTCCCTATAAAACATTGTATAGATTTTAAAATCTTGCTTATTACTTATAAAGCCCTGAACAGTGTAGGACCTCAGTTCTTGAATGAGCTCTTGTTACATTATAATCCCTCATGTCCACTGCGTTCTCAAAACACATCTTTTGTATAATACCCAGAATATCAAAATCATCGAGGGGCGGCAGATCCTTTTCTTATTTGGCACCTAAACTCTGGAATAACCTATCTAACATTGTTCAAGAGGCAGACACACTATTGCAGTTTAAATCTAGATTAAAGACCCATCTATTTAACCTGGCTTACACATGGCACACTAATATGCTTCTAATATTCAAATCCATTAAAGGATTTTTAGGCTGCATCAATTAGGTAATCTGGAACCAGGAACACTTCCCATAACACCCATTGTATTTGCTACATCATTAGAAGAATGGCATTTACGCTAATATTAGTCTGTTTCTCTCTTACTCAGAGGTCACCATAGCCTTCTGATCCAGTCTGTATCCAAGTCAGAGAGTTACTGCAGCCACCTGGATCCAGTACGTTTCCAAACCAGATGGTGGATCAGCACCTAGAAAGGACCTCTGCAGCCCTGAAAGATAGTGGAGACCAGGACAACTAGAGCCCCAGATACAGATCCCCTGTAAAGACCTTGTCTCAGACGACGACCGGGACAAGACCATAGGAAACAGATGATTCTTCTGCCAATCTGACTTTTGCTGCAACCTGGAATTGAACTGCTGGTTTAGTCTGGTCAGAGGAAAGCTGGCCCCCCAACCAATGGAGTTTTGGTTCCTTGCCGCTGTCGCCTCTGGCTTGCTTAGTTGGGGTCACTTATTTTACAGCGATATCATTGACTTGATTGCAAATGATTGCACAGGTAGTATTTAAACTGGATTCACCACTGATTGCACAGATAGTATTTAAACATGACATCACTGAATTTAATGATGAACTGCCTTTAACTGTCATTTTGCATTATTGATAAACTGTTTGCCTAATTAATGTTGTTCAGTTGCTTTGACGCAATCCTTTTTGTTTAAAGGACTATATAAATAAAGGTGACTTGACTTGACGTTTCTTTTTATTATTATTTTTTGCCACTCTGTCACACAAACAACATCAATCTCCTCAGAGAAAAATCAATGCTGCAGCATGCCCGGCAAGAGCGCCCTCTCACCAGGAGCGGGTGCCGGATCTGGTGGTTAAGGAAGAAGATAGGTATTTGCCTATCTACAATCCTTCCAGTGGATCTAAAAACAAAACCAGTGAGCACAACCACCGCTCTGCCTCGGCGAAAGTGGGCCACAAGAAATGCCAGTGAAGGCTCCCTCCTCAAAGAGAGCCTTCTGAGAGTAAAGCAAAACACTTGCGTCGCAACCGTCAACTCCCTCGAGAGCTGATCCTGCGCACTTCACTCTCAGGCAGACAACACACAAACTGCGTATGTCCCTACTCCCCTTTTTTTTGCTGGCAGGGAAAACACAGCCTGAACGCTGCCTGCTCTCACCCAAAACTTCTCTTGATTGAAGCTTTGACAACTGGAGTTTATCAGTGGACAAACAATACTAAATAAGACTAGAAAACAGATAGAAAACAGCCCTTGCTGAAGACAGAAAGCTTAATCCCGACTTCGCCGCTTGTGCTTTTAAGCTTTCTGGTCTCTGACATCACCTGCCCATGATGTCTCTCCAATCCATTAGACTGATTACACACGTGATTCAGAGCCATCACGCTGGAGGCGTTCCCCAAAGCATTCTCAGACGCAGCTCGAGTTCCTAAAGAGGAACTATAATGCATGCAAGAGTTTTTTCCACATCTTTTTGTCATTAGAGGCTGAACTTAAATTATATTATTATTAAAATATTGCCATACTGCTTCTGAATGATAAGTATGATCTATTTCATAAATATTGTAATAAAAAAAAATAAAAAAAATAAAAGTATTGAATATAAAACCATATATAGAAATGGGTGCACACTTATAGTCAACAATGGAGCCTGAATGTCATGAATCCTGCCCGTGGTATGCTTGCCACCAGAGGTCACCTTTGCATTATATTGAAAAAAAATTCTGAAAAATCCTGTCATAAGTGCACAAACTGATAGTCACCACTTATAAGCTATTACTAAATATTGTAAAAATGTAATTTTCTGTAAAGTTGCTTTGTAACGATTTACAAAGGAGTAGCATGAGCTTTTTTGGCTCATTGAAGACAACCCTCGCTGCTGCATTCTGGATCAATAGGTTGGTTTCACGTGATGTCACATTGCTGCTTCGGGAACACACGAAATTCAAATGGAGGGCAGGAAGTGAATTAGCGAGGATCCGCAGTCTTCAAAAATGCCCATGTTTTGTGCAGTTTACTGCTGGTCCAATCGTTTTAACCATGAAAAAGGAAAGGGTTTTTTAAGAGTTCCAAAGATTGTCGTTCATAAAGGTGAGAAATGTTAAAAGCTCACAGAACAACGACGTAAAAAGTGGATTTTAAACATATGTCTGCGGTCGGGAGGAGCGGAGTCAAGTTAAACCTGATACACATGAAATGTGGTTGATCTTTACTCTCCTTTGCCTTACAGCTCTACGGCTAAGAAGTCACAACATGAAGAGTGAAGAGTGTCCCAAACAGAACCCTGACGTCATCCTCTGAATAGTGAGCTGTAACAGAAATGAGTCGAACCAGACAAATTAAAGAGTCTATCAAAGCAGGGCCGGCCCGCAGCATAGGCGGTATAGGCAAATGCTAAGGGCGCCACTCATCCATAGGGGCGCCAGAATGGGTGAACGAGTGAATTTTTTTTTACATATTTTTTTTATAATAGGCTACTATTTAAAAACCATTAATTCGAAATACTACCAAATAAAAAAAAACATTAATTCGAAATACTACCAAATAAAGCAAAAAAAAAAAAAAAAAAAAGTCCGGCTCTTCAATCTTCCCCCGCCCATCGACTGCTTGAAGTGCGTCAGAAACAGTTGTTGGTAATTTGTTGTGTAGAGTGCCCGACGCCGCATCCAATGTAGATGTTGCACTCCTGGACAGACAAAACTTTGTCTTCTTTTTTTTCTTTTTGACAACTTTATTCTTCCTGGTTCAAAGTTGGAGTTAGTATTTACACGCGAGAACTTCTCTGTATACACACAATCAACAGTTCACGTTCGCTCTTCTCCTCCGTAAGCTGATGACATCACTCTCCTTTTTTTCCTCTGACCTCTCGGCATCAAAAGTCATTCAACATAATATAACAAAATAAAACTCAGATGTAATTTCGATATATTCCTCTTATAACACTAAAATTCACATCTGGTTCAAAAAAAGTAAATTACAACATTCTTCTAGCATGCAACACCCTCCCCCACTAAAATAAAAAATGTTGTCAAACATTTCCTCCTTAATCATATTTAACAATGGCAACAATCTAACTCCAGACGAAAAGTGAATCCACAAATACGTTTTTTTTTTTCTTATACATTATATAATAATTGGGTTTTACTATCTCTCCATACTTTTTTTTTCCTTAGCATCAGTATCTCATAGCATCAACACAAGACTAAGAGTCCATAGTCCATTAGTGTTAAAGGGTGCATAATCCATAGAAGTATTGGTGGGCCCCCCCAAATCTTCACATAGGGACAAGGAAAATACCATTTACACCCATTCTTGTATACCTACACATTTTTCAACTATGAATTTAATCATTCTATATGGTAAGTGTATATATAACCATTACTAAACTACTTTCCCGTTCCAATATACTCCAATAGTAGTCCCTTTCTGTAACTATTACTTATAATAGTTGTACAGATAACTTATTTTGTAAACTCTGTCATGAAATATAACTTATTAAATGTTGAACCAAATTAGCTATGAATTATAAACTACAACTTATGAACTATATTACGTATGAATTTGTTTCTCTGAGGGAATATTATTTATTTATTTTTCTTTCTTTCTTTTTAACCACTAGCAATGATAGAAAGGATACATGAACGATGAACCTGTAGAGAGGTCATAGCTGTTTCCTGGAGACCACTTCACTCCAACAGGGCAGATCTTCAGCTGCTGAAATGTTGGCTTGCCTAACTGATCATAAGTGTAGACACGTCGGGGCTTTCTAAATCTCTTGGGCCTGTCCTTCCATGTCTCAGCCTCACTCTGCCCATCCTCAGATTCAGTGGCTGGGGCTTCCATCTCTCTTTCTGCGTTCCGTACCTCCTGAATGTTCTGTTCTCCAAGGGGTTCCTCTGGTAACATCGTCCCCTCAGTCACATGTTTAGATATTTCCATTCTTGGGCGGAACTCCTCTGCTTCAACATTGAGAGGCTGATTGACACGTTTATTTGTTGTCCACAAATGATATTCTTCTTCACTGGAACTATCTGGATCTGTCAAGTCAGGACCACAGCTGCGTTTATAATTCCTCCTTACTGTCTGTTCTACTTGACTTCTCTTGCTTTTCTTCTCCAGGTTGGGTTCATGAATGTCTGGCTCTTCGACCAGGTAAGGACATGGCAGAAGTAAGTTAGGATGCAACACACGTCTTCTCCCTGTTCCTTGCAATGGTTCTACCACATACACAGGACTCTCAGCCCCTTTTCGTTCTTTGACCACATGAATTGTGTCCTCCCAGTAACTACGCAGTATACCCGGACCACCTCTGGGGGTGAGGTTCCTCACCAAAACATGGTCACCTGGCTCAAGAGCAGAACTCCATACCCGTCGATTGTAATTTTTCTGTCCTCTCCTCGCACTTTTCTTTAGATTTTGCATTGCGATAGCATAAGCTTCTTGCATGACATCCCTCCACTTTTCTGCATAGCCAGTGGGTGACTGGTTCCGTGTAGTGCCTTGCTTCGGAAACATCAAATCCACAGGTAATGTTGGCTCACGACCAAAGAGAAGGAAAAATGGAGAAAATCCCGTGGCTTCGTGCACAGTGGAGTTATATGCATGTACCACCTTATTCAAGTTTTCCTTCCATCTTGACTTCTGAGACTCCCCCAGAGTGCGCAACATACCCAGCAGCGTTCTGTTGAAGCGCTCTGCAGGATTAGCCTGTGGGTGATATGGGGAGGTGCGTGAATGATGGATACCACAGTAGCCTTGGAGCTTGCGAAACAGGATATTTTCAAACTCCTTCCCCTGGTCGTGGTGGATCTTGGATGGGAAACCAAAGCGCATAATAAAATCATCAAAGAGCTTTCTGGCCGCAGTTTTCCCAGATTTATTTTTTGTAGCATACGCCTGTGCATATTTTGTGAAATGATCCACGACTACCAATATGTACTCCTCTCCTCCCTTACACTTGTCCAAGTGTAAGTAATCAATAGAGACCATTTCAAAGGGTGCCGAGGTCTCAATACTTTGGATAGGAGTCTGAGTTATCCTGTTAGGTTTTTTTCTCTTCACACAGTGGCAGATCTGAGTAACATGGTGTTCCATTTCTTGCCTCATCTTAGGCCAGAAGAAGCGTTCCCTAGCAAGGGCCACCATTCTTTCTGCACCTAAGTGTCCCATTTCCTCATGTAAGTGCCTGTAAACAATAGGCTTTAAGGATTCAGGAATGACCAACTGGTTCCTTGTCACTGTCTCCCTTCTGAGAATGCCATCTCCATCGATCTGTAGACGGGGCCACTCCCTGGGAAGCTGTCTAACGGCTCCATCTTCTGCTACTCTGTCTTTATGTTTTAAGTATACATGTGTTCTTTTCAGAGCCAGGACTCTACTAATGGCTGGGTCTGCATTTTGAGCGAGTCTGATGTCTTCTGCTACAAGAGGCTGAATTGATTCTGAGATGCTATACTCCCCTGGCAATGCATCCGCATTACAGGTGATGGCAGAAATCCAATTAACTTCTCCTGTTTGATTTCCCTCCAGAGCTTTTCCAATACACTCAATAGCCTCCTGTTGGCATTCCTCTGTGCATTCTCGCATGATTTCGTCAATGGGTTTCGACCTTCGTGACAAGAAATCCACATCCCGGTTTGCTGTTCCCGGTCTGTATTTTAGTGTGAATCTATAATCCGCCAACTCTTACACCCAGCGGTGTCCGGTTGCGTTAAGCTTCGCCGACCTGTTGACATATGTCAGAGGATTGTTATCACTATATACCGTGAAGTGAGGTGCATGGAACAGATAATCATGAAAGCGTTCCGTTACGGCCCATTTTAGCGCCAGAAATTCTAATTTTCCTGAGTGTAGCTTATAGTTGCGGTCTGCTGCTGTCAATGTCCGCGACCCATAAGCTATCACTCTAGGACACCTTTCTGACGCCTTTCTGGTACAGAACTGCACCAATGCCCTCTTCCGATGCATCTACATGAAGGATGAACGGTTCCTCCAGGTCTGGGTATGCCATCACCGGTGGGTTTGTCAGCTGATCCACAATTTTGTTCACTATCTCCTGATGGATCACTGTCCACTGAATTTGGTGGGAAGGTGGCAGCTGAACAGACTTTTGGCCAGTCCCCTTTTTCTTTTGGCTTTTCTTCAGTTCACACTTGGGTTTGGCTAAGAGTTCATAAAGGGGTCTAGCCAACCTAGAGAAGTCTGGTATATAAGCTCTGTAATAACTGAGGAAACCCATCAGCTTTCTCACTCCTTGTACAGTGGTTGGAGACTCTTGCTTCAGTTCTTGAACTGCTTCCACCTCTTTGAGATTCATTTTATATCCCTCAGCAGAGACTATCCGTCCGACATAACAGACTTCCCCTTTAAAGAAATCGCATTTCTTTGGCCTTAGTATTATTCCGCACTCTCTTTGCCGCTGCAGAACTTGCCACACATTCTGGACATGCTGATCAAAGCTGGGGCTAAACACCAGGACATCATCCAAATACGGGACACAGATTTCATCTCGGAGGTCTCCCAGGCATCCCTCCATGTAGTGTTGAAAAGAGGCTGGGGCGTTAGTCAGCCCAAACGGGATCCTCACCCATTCGTACAATCCCCAGGGTGTGATAAATGCGGTGCAGGGTCTGCTTTTCTCGCTCATGAAGCCCTGGTGGTAAGCCTTCCCCTGATCCAACACCGTGAACCAGGAGTTACCTCCCAAGTTTTCCAGGATCTCCTGTATTCTCGGAATTGGATGACGGTCTGGCAGCGTCTTCTCGTTCAATAGCCTGTAGTCTATACAGAGACGAAGACCCCCATCTTTCTTCCTGACACATACGACAGGTGAGGAATATGAAGAACAGGATTTCTGAATCCAACCACGGTTAAGTAGATCCTGAATGTGTGTTTTCACTTCTTGGTAGAGATGCTTAGGAATTGCGTTGTATGTTTTCTGTACAGATACATTGTCTTTTAACTGTCTTGGTAGAGATGCTTAGGAATTGCGTTATATGTTTTCTGTACAGGTACATTGTCTTTTAACTGTATGTTCATCTCCAAATCTCTAATAAATCCTGCATCCCAATCATCCTTTGCAAAGACATCACATTCTTCTCTGAGCATTTGCCATACCTTTTCTCGCTGGTCATCTGGCAAATGGTTCAGATCCACGGGTGGATCCCAGGGCTCAGCTTGTGGCCCAAGACCGGGTTGCTGCACAGGTGAGTTGACACTGCTGTCTGACATCCTGGAACTCTGATCCTCAGTAGGCTTTGTCTGCAGTGGGTAGACAGCATCCACATTGTGTAGCCAGCCAAGTGTAGTGCGACTGCCCAGTGTGATATCATTATCTGTCACATTTTCCACAGAGACCTCAATTTTACCCCCATCATCTGCAGATAGATAGATTAACTGTTCTCTGACCACTAGGCCTGTTGGCCAGGGTGCTTCATAGTTCGGTTCCAACACTACAGGTGACGCACTTAGCACCCTCTTATTCACCCAACTGCAATGCACTGCCATCACTATGTTCTTGGGTATGGTCACTGGCTGCCTGCCTACCCTGACTGTATGGGGTTGAGCTTCAGGCTTCTGTTTCTTTAAAACAGATAGAACAGCCCTTGCAGTTTTGCGTCCTACCTCCATTGCTGAGCACAGCCTCTTTACCATGTAACCCGAGCGTGTGCAGTCTCCAGAAAAATCATTCGCCAGCGCTAATTCTTCAACCACATTGAACCCAATTATAGGCCGATCAATGTCACTGCTGGCAAACAGGATCGGAACCAGCACAGGTTTGTCACTCATCCCAGCTACCGCATCCTTGCACAAAGTGAATTCAATTGCCATCCACCATTCATACGGAATATCTGTTCCATTTGCAGCTGAGAGTTCCAATGCTCCTTCTTCAAGCAACTCCTTCACAGGTCGCACCTCAATGTCTGGCAGGTACTTTTTTTTCCAGTTCGTTCCCACTATTGATACCTGCGAACCCGTGTCCCACAGTATTGTGGTGTCAACTCCTCCCAAAGAAGCTCTTACTAGACACCTTTTCCCTACCAGCTTGGCTGTCTGTCGCTGCTTGCCAGTGAGTGGAGTATTTACACTAAACAGATCCGTTTTTTCCATGTCTTCTCCATGATGGAGTCGGATATCAATTTTGTTTGTGCTGACGGAGGCATTTTTCTTCCGACAACCCAAAGCCCAATGTTCAGTGCTACCACACTTATAACAGTGATCACACCTTCCCTCAGCCTTAGACAACTGACACATCTGACAGTGTTTACTGTTTGGGGTTTTTGACTGTAGTCTGTACTTCCTATCTGGTTGATCACTCATTCTCACTAGTTGAGGCTGGGGCGTTTGTTGAAGGCTTGCTATTTGAGTGGTGAGATTCTGAATGGCCTCGCATATAGCTTTATTGCCCTGATCAACCTTTTCCATCAATGTGTCACGTTTGTTCTTACTGTCTGGTTTGTGTGCTTGGACCTCTTTATCCATATCTTCATTTTCCTCAGTAATCATGGCAACTCTGATCATTCTCGCTTTTGATGTAGATGACAACTTATTCTTTCTTTCTGTCTCCAGATTGTATGCCATCGTCACTTTCTCCAGAAGAACCTCGTCCTTGACTTCCGGATCTTGTAAGTATGGTTTCACATCTGCACGGATGGTGTCGTCATGGAGACCAGTGAGTACTGTTTGGAGGAACTGATTTTGAATTAGCTCTGCACTGTACTTCAATCCAGACTTAACTCTTTCTGAAGCAATCAATCAATCAATCACCTTTATTTATATAGTGCTTTAAACAAAATACATTGCGCCAAAGCACTGAACAACATTCATTTGGAAAACAGTGTCTCAATAATGCAAAATGATAGTTAAAGGCA